>NC_067452.1:12641682-12950015 GCF_025434085.1 Hippocampus zosterae | reverse complement strand
ATTGGTTTCCATGGAAGCAGCTTCCCTTGAAACCAATTTGGTTCCAGGGGAAGCTGCCAGGTATCCTGTTGGCGTTCGTCCTCACTTTTGCCAGATTCGTATGCACACAATTCAACAGCTACATCTCCTAAGTGGATTGCAGCACATAATCAATTGATGGCTGTTTTGCTCTCTCTGCTGAGTGTCGTGTGCAGCGTTGGCGAGACTGGATGTATGACATTTGGGTTTTATTCATTTGGCAAGAGGTGTATCTGTTTTAATCAGCTGCTTCTGCAGCCTATTGTATCTTAACGTTGACTTTATCTCATTTGAATAAAGTAATTACACTTACGCGCACAGAGCCGCATAATTCTGAAGGGAAATGCGAGAGCATTCAGCGATTTAATGCGGGTGCTCTAATTATCGGCCCCTTTATAGGATGTCTGTTTGGGTAATATGTGGTTCAATGATTGCTCTACTGTGTAATGACGCCAAAGGTGACATCTTACTGAGCGGCAAAGGCTTATGAGTGTCTTCGCATGGCCCGAATGTTGTTGGTTTTGTCGTCAGGGTTCATTCAAGGCTGCAAAGACATTCTCCATCCATCCATCCATCCATCCATCATCTACCGCTTATCCGTGGCCGGGTCGCGGGGGCAACAGCTTTAGCAGGGAAGCCCAGACTTCCCTCTCCCTAGCTACTTCTTCCAGCTCTCCCCGGGGGATCCCGAGTCGTTCCCAGGCAAGCTGGGTGACATAGTCTCTCCAGCGTGTCCTGGGTCTTCCTCGGGGTCTCCTCCCGGTGGGACATGACCGGAACACCTCACCGGGGAGGCGCTCAGGAGGCATCCGAATCAGATGCCCAAGCCACCTCATCTGGCTCCTCTCGATGTGGAGGAGAAGCGGCTCGACTCTGAGCCCCTCCCGGATGACTGAGCTTCTCACCTTATCTCTAAGGGAGAGCCCGGACACCCTGCGGAGAAAACTCATTTCAGCCGCTTGTATCCGGGATCTCGTTCTTTCGGTCACGACCCATAGCTCGTGACCATAGGTGAGGGTTGGGACGTAGATCGACCGGTAAATTGAGAGCTTTGCCCTTTGGCTCAGCTCCTTCTTCACCACGACAGACCGATACAACGTCCGTTGACATTCTCAAACAGTTTTAATAGTCGCAAACTGTTTTTATTGTTACAAAGAAAATTTGAATCATGCAGATATCATACCATTAAATATTGCTTGTCACCTACTCCAGCTGGCCCCCTCTAGTGGCCTTCAAAAGCATCACTGCCTAAACACAATTTGGTTATGTTTAACTTTCAAGTCCAGTACGGATGCATTTCATCTTTAAGAACTGTTTGGTTTGAAACTTTTATTTACACATAAATGTTGTACGTACAGGGCGGCCCGGTAGTCCAGTGGTTAGCACGTCGGGTTCACAGTGCAGAAGTACCGGGTTCGATTCCAGCTCCGGCCTCCCTGTGTGGAGTTTGCATGTTCTCCCCGGGCCTGCGTGGGTTTTCTCCGGGTGCTCCGGTTTCCTCCCACATTCCAAAAACATGCATGGCAGGCTGATTGAACACTCTAAATTGTCCCTAGGTGTGAGTGTGAGCGTGGATGGTTGTTCGTCTCTGTGTGCCCTGTGATTGGCTGGCAACCAATTCGGGGTGTCCCCCGCCTGCTGCCCGAAGACAGCTGGGATAGGCTCCAGCACCCCCCGCGACCCTAGTGAGGATCAAGCGGTACGGAAGATGAATGAATGAATGAATGTTGTACGTACAATACATTTTAACAATAATATTAACACATTGACTGCTGCTGCAGTTTATATTTGTCAACTGGAATCAAACTGTTTCCTGCCATTCACGTTTACATTCGTCAAGCACGTTTTTGAATTAGTGTTGAAACTTTTCTGCCAAGTTAAGGTTTATAATCCACTGTCGTGGCTAATAGAGGCCTGTAGATGATAGTGTCATTTTGTGTTTGAGTCAGCACAGTTTTTGAATCGAAGAAAGGATTAGGAGAATGTTGGAAGTCAGACATGTTCAGGCACCTTCCATTTGACTAGAATATGTATTGTACATCTATGGTTTAATTTGGTTATGTGTCATGGTCATTAGTAGAGAGCATGCGGTGTTGGTGAGTTCACAGAGTGAATGACGGAACGCCACGTAAAAAGGTCTCTTTGTTCAACCTGTACCATGAGGTGAGTCAGAGTTACTCCTGGGGTGTTTTTAGTTGTATATCTCAAAAGCAAATGATTTTGCCTCAAAAAGCCCCTAATCAGTCCTGTTTTGGGTTGCTGAAAAGTTTGTCAGTTCTGCTTGTATTTTTCTTTTCACAAAAAGACATTTTAACCGCTATTTTGGTGAAACCAAACCATGTCCACCTGCTGATTACTAAAGAACAGGAAACGAAAGGTCGAATCATGTTTGTTTGTTTTTTTCTCTGGTTTTACAAGTGCGACCCGGGCTGTGCACAAAGTGTCGCTTTTTTAAGTAGCTTAAGGCCTGTCTATCCGCCTCTGCTCCATCTAGTCAGTTGCTTCTGACACATTAGGACAAAGAGAAGAAAGAGCAGACTTTGCTGAGACTATCCTTCTCCCTACCTGTCTCATTAGCATGCCTTTATGGACGCTGCCTTCGTCTTTCTTGATTCTGGCACTGAATGCAAACCCCATTAAGTAGTGGAGCCCTCGACGCCCACATGCAGCACTATCCCAAAAGGTGCATCGGTAATCACTGATAACAACAGTGCCGCAGCACATGCACTGGCGTTGAGGATTGTTCATGCCTACTGATCACAAGGCTCATGCAGGGGTCAGCACATGTATTACCCAATGGTCATTAGAACCTTCCTGGGGCACTGTATCACCACACCAGTTTGGAGAGGCTCCAAGGTCCCACTTGGCAGGTTGGTGCTGAGGCTGTAACACTGGCAGCTCCAACCCATTTTCTTTTTTTTTTTCTTTTACAGCTGCCATTATGCTTCCTTTTCGTGCTCCATCTACAGTACATCTTTTGTGACCTTTATCCATATTATTTTTAAAATAATCATAAATGTTCATACGGGCATCACTGATTTTCACACATGAATGGACAGCCAATGAACAGCCTTATTGAGATTCAGTATTTCCATTTTAATCCGCCTTCATATTAATCCGACTACGATGATTTTGATTGGATACGAATTGGGTTGATGACAGTGGCGCAAGTTATTATGGTGAGGTAGTAGAGTGCGGTGAATAGCTGCACATCGCTGTGCCTGAGGCCCGAAGCACACTGTGCGACGCGATTGAACCAGATCACAATGGACCGATTCCAAAAATTACAGTTGCCTTCTCTCAATCGCATGGGGAGCAATTTGATTTACTGATGCGCTGCGACAGAAAACTGCGACCATGTATAGACTGTTGAAAATCCATAAACAGGATATGGTAGATTATGATTAGATGTTGCATCTGCGATGTTGCAACAGTGTGCAAAACCAGTGGCCGACGGTGCACAGCGGGCTTAACAGATCATCAGGTGTTTTTTCACAATAAAATACTGGTAACTCGCAATGAGGCTTGGCTCAATAAAGGTTGGGAAACACTGATGTTAAGTGCTAAGATGGAACTTCAGATGGATGATGATTTGACAAACACTCACAGTAGGCCATTCAAACCGTGCTTGACCCCTATTTTCGTAGACAGGCCCCCTGCGCTTGCCGTAAGAGCCGGCATATCTTCATTTTCCTATGGAGGCAAGTCTAGTCCTTACTGTGTTTGGTATCACGGGCTGCTGCACCCCTAGCACACTTGACAATTTTGGTGACAGAAAGCAGACTGTGTAGGGCGGAAAAATGGATGCATCCTCATTTTCTTGCACGGCCAAGTCTATTATAATAATAATAATAATAATAATACATTTTATTTATAAGCGCCTTTCACAACACTCTAGGACCCTTTACAATAAAGAACAAAACAATAAAACCACAGATAAAATTATAAATAAAAGAAGAGATGGATTTAAGTTGAATATGCAAGTTTGAATAGGTGGGTTGTGAGCTGGGATTTGAATGTGGGAAGAGAGTCAATATTACAGATGTCTAGTTTATACCGTATATATATATATATATATTTTAATAGAAAAAGAGGACTTCAATTACGTCAACCCATGGTTAGAGCAATTTGCTTGATCTAATTTCTCCTCAGTCACATAGGTTGTGCCTGATACAACAAAATGTTTTAAAACGTTACAAAGACGACATGAAGAAAAGCATTTTAAGTATTATTCAAGGATTTTTTTCAATGTATTTTTTTTTGCTCCAGTGACAATCTTGTCTGAGGACACCAAAATAATATGCACATTACATGTATATTTGAAATTTGTTGGAGGGGACAGAAAACATCTTTCAGTTCTGGAATGACCCCTATAGGACGAGAAGTAGTCCCCAAAGTCAGGAAATTTGCGACAATGCAGTTGAATAGAATTTGCTGTTTAACGAAATGATGGCACACCGAGAGTAGACGGGCCAAACCTGAAAGCTATTCGGCCAGAAGGCGGTTCGAATGGCCTCATGTGAGACTCTTTGAGGAAGAAATGAGACATTGGGAGATGATGCAAGAGCGAGGCCTCACCTGAAACATGACCCTGAATTGTTCTTCGGGTTTTTGGACCACACACATGTTGCATCCCATCGTGACGTCTGACACGTGGCTGGACCGCACAGGAGCGACCTGTCGAGGCCTTTGTCTGTGGTAGAGGGAGGACCCCACCCTCGCTTGCAGGGTTGTGGTATGGAACACACCTCTTCTTCCACGCAGTCCGACAACCCTGTCAGGGGGGGCAGTTTTCCAAGCTAATCTTTGCTCGACACTCTTACGTGGAGAAGATTTTTTCTAGGGCAAAAAAACATCACTCATTCAAATCGGCCATGTGTGGAATCTTGGGGGGGGGGGGGGTTGTTTGCTTTTTTAAGCTTGAGCTTATTTCAGAGACATAGATTCCGATTGTTGTCTTGACAAAACAGATCCGGCAGTAAGCTTGCTGTGCTCTTTTTGCGTGTTGTTTTTGTAGTTGGAAAACAACACGCCAAAGGTTGGTTTCCCGACCCCCCCCCCCAGCTGTGCCGTCTCCCACTTGAAGAAGGAAACTTGACTTGCTGTCAAGGAAGCTGCATCAGTTCTGTTTCGCAGCGCTTCCCCGGCATGCACGTCTCAAGTCTGATGGAGTTGTTGTTCGGAGTGTGCTTGGCTGGTGAGTGAACATGTGCTTTGTTTTCCCCCTCCACTTTCTTTGTTCCTCCAATTCAGGAGGAAATATTCCTTATGTGCCCGCTAAGAAAACTCAACCAGTGAAGAATTCATCTGAGACTGACCACTACGTACTATTTTCCTGGCCACAATCTTCACTGACACACGATGAATGCAAACGCAGGATGGTTCTCCAAAACTAAACTAAGACGCCCAACCTCTTTTTGAACACAGAAAATTGCAATGGACTGCGGGAGGGGTGGGGGGGGAATCATCATATTGATCTGATTTGTTGTCAGATGGGATGAAAACTCCTTCAGACCAACGAGCGCTTGAGGCTCAACCTGGATGCCCGTTTACAATTACATCAATGACCTCTTGAGATGAGTGATGACACAACAGACTATCTTATCTGGGCAGAGGAGTCAATATCTTCCCAGGGACTGATTGGATTTTGTGCTGCTGAATGACTGGACACGTCCAATGACGAACACTCGACCTTACATCCTAACCTGGATAAAAGGCTGATCACAATCTAACTTTCTCTGATGTCTTCCAGCCCTTGTTCCTCCCCTTCCAGTCCAATTACGTTGCCTTTGCCTTTTATCTTTAATCCTGCTGTGCCAAGTGTCAACGCATCCGCAGCTTGAGCCACGAGTGAGGCGTCGGCGGCTCCGCAGGCAGCTGGCGACAAGCTATTAAAGCAGCTAATCCTCCATCAAGCCTCGGCAACACCTGTATCTGCTCCAGAAGTGCCGTAATCCTCAACCCTGACACCTGAGCACACTTGGAGGCAGGCATGCAAAGTGCGCACAAATACTCCAACCTCCAAGAGAAAAGTGATAACTGAAGTCAAAGCAACAGTGTCAGAGCTGCCATCTCTCCGCAACTAAACTAACCGACAATTTACAATTCCTGACAACTGGAGTCCAAAGTAAAAAAAAAAACAGACTCGGAAAGAAATTGCGTTTCCAGAAGCAAAATTCAAGACCATTTTAGTCCACCTTTCCTCTGCTGCTCAGTCTGTGTGACGAATCCATGGCAAGGTGTGGGAGAAAAATAGAAAATAAAAAAAGGAAGCACATCCAGCATCCCGGTATGCCAGTGATGAATCTGCATCAACAGTCTCGCAAATGAAGAAAAATCATGCTCGGCTGATTGAAGGGTGCTTCTCGGCTTCTCCCCTCGGGCGCGACGGTAAATGAAGCCCCCCCGCCCCCACTGCAGCGGGGGCAACACAATAGGCGCTTGTCCCCCCGCTGATGAGCTCCTGCCCATCAGTACGCGGCACTGAGCTGCGACTGAAGCTGCTTTTTACACTACACGTTTTTCCCTCTTCATCCCCCTCCACCCTTTTTCTCTCTGTTTCCAGGGCTGGGCTCTCTTTGCTAGTCCCCCCTGCTCCCCCCACGCCCCTGCATCCCCACCCCCTCCCCCCATAATTTTGCCCACATCTCATTTGCTGTCCGCTCCCTCCTCCTTGCTCTCTCCTTGTCTTTTCTATGCTCTGCTTGTCTGCAGGCATGTGAGCAAGGGTTGAGGAGCCTGCATGTGTCGCCCCGTGAAAGTGACTGGAATCTCGCGGTTCAGGCAAATGGGCTGAGAGTTCATCGGGCTTAATTACAGCATGCAGGCAATTCACCTTGACTGCTTCTTGTAAGGCGGCATAGAAAAGGGGCGAGGGCTCTCGTTGATGCCCAAAGCAGATGTGGAGCACAGCACTGGTTGTGCAATTAGATGAGGGCGTGCCCTGCCTCAAAGGAGAAAGGAAACACTGTGGAGAAAGCGGGGGGGGGGGGGGGGGGTGAATAACAGGTGTGACACGATGAATAGAGAACAGGGAAGAGAGCCAAGTGATAGAATGCAAATGATTATGTGGACGAGCAGGCCAAGATGGGATAGAAAAACAATTCTTTTGCCCGCAGTAATCACAATGACTTGTTTCGGCTCTGGCAAGAGGAAGGTGGTGGGGGAGTTCAAAAAAGGTGGATTAATACAATTCCAAGACTCTGCACAATTTGAGATTATCGCTTGATAGGTGTGAGCGAAGTCATTTCCTGTGAAGAGCAGAGCACCACTTTGCTTTTTTTATTTTTTCCAGAGCTCACCTGCACATCGACTGCACCTCGCATGGCCGAGCAGCCTACGACTGTTTGTCTGCAACTTGTGTGGAAAGAAAACACTATTGCTATATAATGTGTCTTTGCTGTCAAATTTTATTTTATTTTACTTTCACTCACCAACATCAACATACCAGCCAAAATTAATTTTCAATTGCGAATTCAATAGGCTAAAAATGTATTCAATTATGAATTCATTTCCAAAAGGCGAAATACACATCCAAGCCTGCTCTCCCCCAATGAGACAAAAATCCTTTAATATGTCACAAAAGCGAACGACTGCAGTTACATAATTTCTCCAAAACCTTTAGCAAAAAGTATTTGTGCCAAGAATGATGCAATGAAGAAAACAATGCTGTGAAGAGTTCAATTTGATGATTTTAATCATCAGGAATTAATCTTCGCACGCTTACCTTTGTGGCTGACCAGTTCCTGTGGCCCAAGGTCAGCTGGAATTGGCCGCAGCTCACCCACAAACTGAGTGAGGATAAATGGTCCAGAGATGGGATGCATGTGTTTCTGTAGATTATAGAGCATACATTTGAAATTCACAGTTGAGTATGTAATATATAATTTATCAACAAACAATATGTGCACTGGAAAATGAGCTTTACATGATGTCTGACCTTTTCAAAGGGCGATTTTCTACCTTCTTGTTCTCCTTGAACGTCCTCTGCTGACTCAGACATTGATCAGCAATCCAGGCAAAAACACACAAACAATGCATGAGTGAATAGACCCATAGGCATGAAAGAAGATGTGCAAAAGGCTGCAGCAAAGCGAGCTAAGAAACATATAGAAGGAATCAATATTCTGCTGCAAAGTGCCTGAGTCGTTTTTAAAACGCATGCTGATTTTCTCTTCTCGGCTCCGGATCTTCAAAGTTTTTAATCTACCCTTTAAAGCGAAAAATATTTTGGGGAATATGACTTGAAATACGATTTTTCCCAGACACGATCCCAGACACACTTCTCATTCGACTCAGCTTCTGATGTGGAAGGCGAGAAAGGGCTTGGAGATGTTACATCCATTTGTCGTGTGTAAGTGTTCTGCCTACATGAGTAAAGGATGGTAAAGTCGTCCCACCAGAGTAATACTTTAAGGCTAAAAAAAAAGGTGAAGTGAGTCTCGCGACAGGAGGGTGAATTCGGCGAGATGAAAGTGGACGATTGAGGGAAAAAGGCAAAAGCAGTCACGTTCTTCCTTGTGAGGCTTCCTTTGCTTTCGAGGGGCAGATGGTGGAAATACTGGCAGAATCTTAACATCCTTCTCATTATTTATTAACCGCTTCGAGGAATATGCCGCTAGTACATAATAGACTGCGGTGGAAAGCATATGATGTTTTGTATGATTTTGATTGCGGTTTCCGTGGATGTGCGTGTAACATGACCGTCATAGCAACGGGGAATCTCGTGGATGAGTTATTGAGAAGGGGCAGTCACCGTGGCCTCATTCAAATTCAGGCAGAGCGGCTGGGCGGCTCAGAGCCATTTCTCTGTGGAAGCGGCGAGCTGCCTCAAAGAAGAACGAAGGTGCTTTAACAACGAGCCTGTGGATGAACGAGAGAAAGAAAGAGGGAAGGCTGCGACTGGACTGAGAGAGGATGCCGTGTGACAATGGGGTGCCAGGTTCAACGTGCGAAGAGGGAAGTTGAATATATATATATACAGTATATATATATTTATATATTCAAAAACGCGGCCGAATCTCCAACGTGTTGTTGAATCAATAACAACGATCGGCGATCATAAACCAACCGAGACGCTGTTAGAGGAGCACAGCAACCTCCCTGAACAGAACGCAGTTACCATAACAGTGGCAGACATACAGGAAAGAGTCTCAGATATGAAGAACTGGACAGCACCAGGCCCGGACATGGTCCACACCTACTGGCTAAAGAAACTCACAGCACTCCATGAGCGCCGAGCAGCACAAATGAACCAGCTCCTGAGGGATGGGACTCACCCAGGATGGCTAACCGAAGGGCGAACGATCCTGATCATGAATCATCCCTCAAAGGGTGCGGTCCCATCCAACTATCGGCCAGGTTATTGGCCGATAGTTGGATGGGTCTCTCCACAACATGGAAGCTCATGTCAGGCATCATTGCGGCTAAGATAAGTGGACACATGGATCAATACATGAGCGAAGCACAGAAGGGCATTGGTAGAGATACCAGAGGAGCCAAACATCAGCTCCTGGTTGACAGAACAGTCACACAAGACTGCAGGTCCCGACGTACCAACCTGTGCACAGCCTGGATTGATTACAAGAAAGCCTATGACTCGATGCCACATACATGGATCACTGAATGCTTGGAGTTGTATAAGGTGAACAGGACCCTAAGAGCCTTCGTTGCGAACTCGATGAGGATGTGGAAAACCACACTTGAAGCCAATGGCAAGCCACTTACCCAAGTGTCCATCAAATGTGGCATATACCAAGGTGATGCACTCTCCCCACTGCTGTTCTGCATAGGACTGAACCCCCTAAGCCAAGTAATCACCAAGACAGGCTATGGATACCGCCTCAGAAATGGAGCTACAATCAGTCACCTCCTCTACATGGATGACATAAAGCTGTATGCTAAGAGCGAAAGGGACATAGTCTAAGAGAGGAAAGGTAGTCCGCACTGAAGGGGTCTCACTCCCTGAAGGAACAATAGCAGACATTGAGGACAGCTACAAGTACCTCGGTATACCACAAGCCAATGGCAACCTCGAACTGGCAACAAGGAAAGCGGCTATGGGCAAATACCTCCAGCGAGTGAGGCAAGTCCTAAGAAGCCAGCTCAATGGCAAGAATAAGACACGGGCAATAAACAGCTATGCCCTGCCAGTGATCAGATACCCTGCAGGAATAATAAGGTGGCCAAAGGAAGAGATTCATACCACGGATGTTAAGACCCGAAAGCTCCTAACCATGCATGGAGGGTTGCATCCTAAAGGATGCAGGCCCTGAGCACCAGAGCCATTGAGGCCCAGATATACCACACCAGACAAGACCCAAGGTGTAGGTTGTGCAAAGAGGCAGCTGAGACGATCCAACACATAACTGCAGGGTGTAAGATGCTGGCAGGGAAAGCCTACATGGAACGCCATAACCAGGTGGCTGGCATAGTCTACCGAAACATCTGTGCGGAGTATGGACTGGACACCCCAAGGTCAAAATGGGAATCACCTCCGAAGGTGGTGGAGAATGACAGAGCGAAGATCCTGTGGGACTTCCAGATCCAGACTGACAAGATGGTAATGGCGAACCAACCAGATATCGTGATCATAGATAAAGGGCAGAGGAAAGCCGTTGTAGTGGATGTAGCGGTCCCAAGTGATGGAAACATCAGAAAGAAGGAACACGAGAAACTTCAGAAATACCAAGGGCTCAGAGAGGAGCTGGAGAGAGCCTGGAAGGTAAAGGTCGTCCCTGTGATCGTCGGAGCACTCGGGGCAGTGACCCCCAAACAAGATGAGTGGTTGCAACAGATCCCGGGAACATCAGACATCTCAGTCCAGAAATGTGCAGTGCTGGGAACAGCAAGGATACTGCGCAGAACCCTCAAGCTTCCTGGCCTCTGGTAGAGGACCCGAGCTGAATGAGGGATGGACACCACCCGAGGGGGGGGGGGGGGGGGGTGAGACGAGGAATTTATATATATATATATATATATATATATATATATATATATATATATATATATATATATATATATATATATATTGGATATATATACATATATATATACATTTTATTTGTGGGCGCCTTTCTAGAAACTCAAGGACACCTTACAACAAGCAATTAAAATCACGAGTACAATGTTAAAAACTACATCAAATAAGATAAGAAAAAATACAACAAAAATAAATAAATAAAATAATGGCTTTATGGTCTGAGTGAATAGGCTTGTCGAAACAGATGTGTTTTGAGGCGGGATTTGAAATGTGTTAATGAGGCTGTATTACGAAGGTCAGCGGGGAGTGAGTTCCATAGCTGGGGAGCAGAGCGACTGAAGGCTCTATTTCCCATGGTGACGAGGCGAGCAGGGGGGACAGAGAGGAGGACAGAGGAGGAGGAACGAAGAGAGCGGACAGGCGTAGGAATATGGATGAGGTCAGATAGGTATGGAGGGGCTAGGTCATGAATGGATTTGAATGTGAGGAGCAGGATTTTATATTGAATGCGGTGTAAAATGGGGAGCCAGTGGAGATGTTGAATATATATATATATCCGACACACAGTATATATATATGGTGAAATTCTGAAGGTTGGGAAGGTTGGGAACTGTTATAATTGCATTATTACACAATGCTTCCCATTTATTGCACAGAAGATCAATTACCTGATTGACAGTCAAAACGGTCCCGAGTACAGTTCATATGGTTTTGAGTTTGCTTTTCTTTCTTTTTTTTAATTGTTATTTTTGGTCTGTTTGTTAGAATTCAGTTTGCAGGAAAGTTGTTTGAATGCCTCACATATGCTAACCTGTCTTTGCTCAGTGCGCCGTTAGGCCATTTTGTTCATTCTTGTGGTCTCTGCAGCTTTGAAGACTTGGGCCAATGTCTTGTCTCGTCCCTTCGCCCTGGAATTGCGTGTTCACAACGAGCAAAAAGTGTCTCGATTCTCCGTGAACTTGTGGGCCCTAGCGCATGGCCCTCGAGCACCAAGACTTCACGATATGACAATGGTTCCACACACTCTGCCCCCTGGGCAACAATTGCTTCAGCAATGGTGACAATGAAGAGGGAAGCACATAATTCTATGTAATATTTATTCATTTCCATATGCGTGAGACTCACTGTTTTAATCAATGTCCTACACTTTTGTCCAATTAACCGTGTTTTGAATTATTGGCAAGCGCTTGCTATAGAGCTATAGTTCACGCCGTAAGGTTACTTCGGAATTCTGTGGTGCAGGGTTTTCATTGTTTAGTTGTCAAATCAATCATGCTGACTCACTGTCAGTAAACGTAGGAATAAGAAAATATGTCAGTGAGTAAAACATGCAAATCTTTATCGATGTTACTTTCCTTTTAAAAAATATAGGATTTTAGTTACTGAGTAGTGTAACACATTATAATCCTAGTTGCACTCGCGATGCTGGGATTATTTGAAACTCAATATTTAACATTCCTAACCTTAACTCCTAAACCAGCAATAAATTCCCCATATAACGTGTAGGTACTCAACTTTATTATCAAGTGGTAATTCTACTGTCTCTTCGGTGCAGTAGTGAGTATTATTTGAGAAGACTTACTCATTCACGGTATTTGAACCCTCATGCGTGTACGTAAAGCAAAAGTAATATTGAACAGATTTGAAATACTGTACTGTACAGGAGGAGACCCAATTCCCAGATAGAGACAAGAGCAAACAACTGCGCATTATGAAATTCATAAAAAAGGGGATCAGCAGTGTTTTCGATTTGAATTGAGGCATCCTGGGAATTCACAATTTAACATTCCGTCTGGGGAAAGTGAGGCCATACGAGGGCGATGTGATGTTTTGATCACCTGAAAAATAACAACGGTAGGAAGCAGAACATTTTGCAGGACTGACGGAAGATCCGACGCTGCTTACGACGCAACCAGCGCACGGCTTGAAGTGATGATGTAGCGGTATCCAGTAGATTCCTTTTTTTTTTTTTAAGCCTTTGTTTTGGCCTTCCCCAAAAGGCTGATGAGGAGGGGCAAGACAAATACTTCGGGTGAAGAGGAAGAAATGGGTTTGGGGCTAGTGTCCTTGCCCTGACTTGCCTTGTAAGCAAAAGCTTTCCACATCTCACTCTGGGCCATTTTTTCCTGAGAGAGCTGCGGGTGAAAGCAAAATGTGGCCATTTCTTTCTCTCTCTGAAGACAACATTTAAGACAATAACACTGCTCATAACAGGGAATTGTGGCTGCACAGGCTGCTGTATGACCCCACTCCTGTCAAAATAAATAAATAAATAAATAAATAAATAAATAAATAAATAAATAAATAAATAAATAAAAATCTTTCTTTGGTGACCACCTGACTGGATCAGGACAACTCTGCTCTACTTTGTGGCTACCAAATGAGAAGGAAATGAAGACACAAGATCAGAAAAGGCAATGGTGGTACCATTTTTGAATCATGTTTTGGATGTGCCAAGTCAGAACAAGAAAAAAGAAATTGCATTGAGATTTCCAAAGGACAGACGATGAAGGAGGAGGGTGGCTGAGTGAGAGTTGCCTGATGCATTTGAATGCTCTTCCAATGGCCACGCTTGACTGTGACCCTCTCCTCACTGTGACATCTTCATTTCCGTATAATTGAATTAACCACGGAAGCCCTCAGGCGCAACATTCAGCAGGGCAGGGAAGCCATTAAAATATTCAGTAAATGCAATTTATTGCAATCTCGCTCGCTTGTCATCTGTTGCTTTGTCTGCACAAAATGAACATGGTGTGTTGAATACTGTCGTCAGCATAGACAGACGTGATTAGGGCGGCGTAAGCACTATTTTCCCGAGCTTTGGAAATATGAAAATCACAAATGCAATTATGTGCAGACAGATTTGTAAACACAAAGGGACAAATATGAAATAAACACAGGCTCAATTTAGAAGATGTTTTCATCATCTCAGACTGGCTCCCATGTGTCAGAGCCCTCCAAAACAATTTTCAGTGCGTCACTTTTATCTCCGCTGACCTGCCAAATCAATAAAGTGCATCACTAACAAAGCACTGTATTTATGAATCAATACAGTGCATTTCACCTTCAGTACTTGCCCAAAGGGACTCAAGTGTACATACAAGGTTGTGCACACTAATGACACCTTGACGGAACAAAATGCAAAACACTCCTTTCTCGCTGTCTCCCACCATCTTGACTTCATCAAAATGGATACCCTAAGACCCCCATGTCTTTAAATGGCTGCTCTAATATCCAGAAGCTTTGCTGTTGCTCTTATTTCGCCTCGAGCTGCGGGTGACAGCTTAGCAGTTATCTTTGACCACTAAAAAAAAAACAACATGCATGCACTGCCAAACAACACTGAAAATGGAGAATGAGATCCCATATGAGATGTGTGAGTGACCAATGAGACGCTTTCCTCATGATTTTATACCATAACATACAAAGCAACTAAAGTGGTGTCTTGAGATACAAGTTGAATTTGGATAATTTGATTCCATGTGAATATTTCAAAAGCCGATTCAGAAGATGATTCTGATTCTGATAAAGACAGGACATTTGGGATCAAAAGACAGCGGTTCATGTATTCATTTCTTCTCCATATTACCTGTTTTTTTTCAGGGGTTTAGACATGGCCAAAATTCTTTTGTTATCCAGGATTCCAAGTGTTTGGGAGCCGTAACAGAAGTATTAACAATTAAATACAATGCAAAGTGTTTAGTTTGTGCTCTTTGCCCACTGGGGGCAGTATCATGCAATCGTGGATACACAAACAAAAAAAGAGTTTGACGACTCCTGTAAGTGACCCAGCAAGAGGATAAAGAATATATACACGTGACTGAGTAGTTATATTCTCCTTCCACACATGTTGATGCACGGTTTGCGTTCAAATATCCGTTAAAGCATCTCAACTCTGCTCTACATACGATATGCTCTTCATTATGCATTATGCCTTGGTATTAAGATTAATATTTGTATTGTTTTGAATACATACCGTGTAATTATTTTTTGTTATTGATTTTTGTTGTACACTTCAACTTTTTTTTGTATGTAGTCCTTATGCGGATCATTAGCTTGCGCAGGCATAGATAATGAATGGGGACCACTGATAGTTAATTGTTACAAACATGGTGTTTTTCTGCCACTCAGGTGTTCCCCAAGTGCTTCTCGTTGAGCCCAAAACAACGGCAAAGGATCCCATCCCAGCAGTCTTCAGGCAGTAGGCGGGGGACACCCTGAATCGGTTGCCAGCCAATCGCAGTCAGGTGTTTTAGAAAATCTGCAAGCGGCAATTCTTCTCCTCCCACACCCGCCTACTTATTTGCCCCGGGCTCAACCAAATCAATATATCATTAGCCAAGCTCCACTCAACCCACGCTTCACTTTCCTTACATTTCAAACATTGTATCCCCCTTCAGCTCGTCTTTCGTCTTCGGCCCTTTGGCCTCTCCGCTCTCGCTTTGTTTCTCCTTTGAGTATTTTTTTGAACCCCATGTTGATGTGCTACAAAGTGAAAGGAGGCTAAAAATGTGAGGGTTAGGGGGTTTATGTGTGTGTGTGTGTGTGTGTGTGTGTGTGTGTGTGTGTGTGTGTGTGTGTGTGTGTGTGTGTGTGTGTGTGCGTGTGTGTGTGTGTGTGTGTGTGTGTGTGTGTGTGTGTGTGTGTGTGTGTGTGTGTGTGTGTGTGTGTGTGTGTGTGTGTGTGAGATATTAGAAGGGCAGGCATTGCAGGGACACAACAAGGAGAGAGCAGAGAAAGGAGGCGTGAGGGGGATGGGAGCCTGTCTGGCTGAAACGAATGTGTAATTGCTTGTGCCGGCGAAAGCTTCACCAGAAGAGCAAGTGATAGCAGGTAGTCCTCAAGTCACAAGCAACACTCTCCCTTTGGATGGAGTTGAGCCTGATACCTTGGTGATGCCGATGTCACGGCACGGTGTGAGCAGGTAACGGCACCGCGCCCACCTTGTGGTGCCGGATTTCTGGACCAAAGGACCACTCCCTTTTGACAAATCTGGGCTACCAGGGCTGCATGGTTTAGACTGATAAAAAACATGACGGTTTTCAAGCTTTTTACCACAAATATCAGTTTGTCTGTTTTTAATTACTCAGCTCCACCATAATTATGAACATCAAAATATAGTAGTGTGGTAAGCCTGAGTGTTTATCAATAAACTGGCTGCCCCTAAATGATGGCATTTTATTGCTAACATTTCGGACAGTGCATATTAATGTTTCATCTACTCGCACATGTGTGAGCAGTATATATATATTGCTGATAAACTTCTGCTCCATGCATTAGCCCAGTTGCTGGCAATAATGCATAAATGAGTATGGCCGCTGTGATTGGCTGATGTGTGAAAAAGTGGCAGGTTATCATGCAAATCTTCAGGTTTTTCATGGCTTACTTTAATTTCCAATTAACCCCATGTGCCAGAGAAGACACTTCTTGGTGCGTCGGGTTTGTTTTGTGAGAAAACTGTTATGCCAAAAAAACAAAAACAAACCAATAACAAATATATAAATAAAAATAATAATTGGCTGTCCGAATTCATCTGACTGAGGTATTTCAGTGAGACGCGAGAATTCAATCAACTGCAAATTCTGTTATCAATACCCACAAATTTGGTCAAAACAAACTTTCAACTCAACTGTATTTTCGAGCACTTTCAGACAGTCATCGCTGAATACAAAGTGCTGTACATGGAGCAACTATCATATACAACAGTAAAACAACAAATCAGTAACAAAGACGGTAGAGAGCATCGAACAGCAAAACCAATAACAAATCTGAGTCATGCTGAGTCAAATGCCAAAGAATACAAGTGAGTTTTCAGGCTAAACGTGAACAAAAAAAATCTTCATCTGTGTGGGGAAAGCCGACCACAGTGCCGGTTGAATACCTGTGCCCAAAGCCAAATTTCTTTCTGGACCAGGATTTCACACCTCTGGTGAAGGCAACAGATTGAAGCCAATCAAGAAGTGCCTTGACTCATGATGAACAAGGAAGGGGCGGTAAATCAAACATAATCAGTTTCCTACCCAACATTGTAATTTGTATAAAAGTGAGTTTCCCAGATAGAAAGTATTTTCCAAAGCAAATCTTTTCTTGATGAATTTGCCATCTTACAACATTCCCAACTCAGGCCCTTTTAGCAAATACTGTACTTGAGTAACATCGGCGCATATCCGGAAGTGTCTGGGTGTGGTGCTCTATGTTGAGAATGGAGCACACCAAACCCATTTCGGCCAACATGTTCGACCAACACAATTTTTTCAAAACCGTCATCCGTAGGATCTGTCGTGGTTAAAAGATCTTTTTAAAATTAGACAAATTATGATGTTTGGACTACTCCTTAGTTGTATATCCTTAAATACCAGTAATTGATGATTTTGCCATCAAAAGCTTTTCTTTAGTCTTCATTTTGTTTTATGGTTTTGTTTTAAGTGTCACAAATACAAAACATAATAGCTTCAAAATCACTGTTATGCCAAGCATAACTCTTTTCACAAAAAGCTCATTTTCTTTGTTTTTTTAGTTAGAAACTGATGATTTTGGGTGAAACCATAATGTACTGCTGATACTATAAGGATAATGATAAGGATACTGCTAGAAAAAAAAAATTCTGGTGAAAAAAAGAGATTTTACTCTCCTGAAATTTCCGTAAAACGTCCGGCAATATGGGAAGCTAATATGGCCTATTCGTACAATCTTGCTGCCCCAATTTTTCATGTAATCCATCACCCTCTTGTTCTTATTATGTACCACCCAAAAGTCTCAGGGTGAGGAAAAGCATAATTGAGATGGGGACTCAGAGCACTCGAATGTAGCCAACATCCTCCAACAGCAAAACAACAAGATTAACGAGAGAGCAAATCGTCATGCTATGCAGCCAGTATTTATTTCATATCAGTTAGGTTCATTCGTCCCAATCTACATCACGCCGGGGGCAGAGATTGATGTGCGTTGCTCACAAACCACATGTGGGATTGAGGCTGAGAAGCTTCAGACCCCTCATTGCGTAGCAGGGAAAAAGGGGGGCTTGGCAACACCAAAGGAGGAGCAGATGGAGGTGTCACCTTGAGGTAGAAGGAAACAGCAACTCCATCTTAGAGTGCTCTGTCATATGTGTTCACAAATAGGTTTGGAATCCATCAAATAGTACATTCTTGTGAAAGCGACAACTTTATTGACCCCCCCCCCCCCCAAAAAGGATCACAACCAACATTTGAATATAGCTGCATGTGGCTTTTTTTTTGGGGGGGGGGGGGTTGCTTGTTTGTTGACAACATAAAAAGCTTAACTTGGCCTGACTGAGTTTTGAGCCCCACTGAGACAGAGATATTTGATAGAAAGTGACACAGAAGAACAGATAAATAATCGTAATGCGGGGTAATAATCATCAACTTTGCCTTGCTAGATTTAGAGACCATTGAGAATATTAACACTGAGTAGTAGCGTCCTCTACTGGTTACGTGCAGACACTGAATGGAGCCTTGGATTGAAAGAGAATTTTTGGTTTCATGTGCCCTGATGTTACCTGATGCCTTTGACAACTCAGTTGTATTTATATAACACTTTAAAAACAACCAAGACAGTGGAAATCTCAAAAACAGTCAGAAGTTAAATCAAGTCTCATCCTGAGTCCAAAGCTAAAGAATAAGCATGAGTTTTAAGACGAGTTTTAGAGATGGGCAGCGAGGGGGCTTGCCTAACGTTCAGTGGGAGATCATTCCAAAGAGAGGTACCAGCAACAGAAAAGTTCTCCGTGCCCCTAATAGTGTCTGGTTTGTTGGTTTTTGCTCCTGGACCTCAAGATGCAGCGTCTGCGGATCAGGGCTGTAGACATCACCTTCATTTCATTTTCATTTTCATTACACAATTGTAAGCTGCCATGTGTGAAGCATTATTGATGTTTATTTTCAATACACAGGGTGCTCATAAAGACTCTTCACAATTAAAACAATTTATTCAAAGGCAGTAGTTTAAATATTTTAACTCCCTTTATCCAACACTCTCCCTGTCTTCATAAATTTCTTGTGCCGTGCACGAATTAAAGGACGAAACCGTGGGTCTCTTCCCTACTTAGTTCTGTAGTTTCATTGAATCTGAACATCCGAATTTTTCTCAATAAAACAGGGTACATGTCAAGCGTTTTCTTGAAGAGAAGCCATTTTATAGGGCTTCACTTTCTCATCCATCAACAGAGTATCTGAAACACAAATTTTTAATGTGAATAAAAAGTTTAATAAACACCGATTAAAATAAAACAAATCTGATCCTTTGTGATAATTGTCATAAATTGGAAAGAGACTTCATGGACACCCTGTATTTGATGTAGCATGCAGCAATGAACATTTAGTGTTTTCTATAGAAACCTTTCTATTCTCCGATTTATGGTGCCAGGTGTTGCACATCGACACATTATGAGCAACAACAAAAAAACTTAAACATTAAAAAATCTCTTTTTATGGGCAAAAGCCCCATAATCTTTAAATTTTCAATTGCATTTGAAAAATAAACAGTAATAATTGAAAGTTAAACACGTGTTATTTATTTTCCAAAGTCATAGAGACCCGCAGGTTGCAGACCACTGTCTTTCACCACTACTGTCATACAACATGTCAGTTTCATCCATCACTTTGAAATTTCCCTCTCGATCAAGCATGTGCATTAGAAATCTCTGAAAACATTTCCCGAATTTATAGTTGACATACGCGCCTCTGGTGAGTAAGATCATTTTCAAAATACTTTAAATAATCTGAATTACGGTATACATGTTTTAATGCGTCTGCCAAATGTGACATAAATTGGGTGATTCGCACGCACATTTGTATACTGTATGCCTATTCATCGACAATGATTTTGCTTTTTTGTGGGTCCAGGGGGTGTTATATCACTCCTACTTTTGACAGTTCTGCTCCGAAGTGAATTCATTATGAGTGTATATAACGTTATGCCGGTGTGCTGGGGGACCAAAAAAAACAAAACGAATCCTTCCACCCGAGGAGGCATGGCGGAGAGCGTTTTGTTTCACATACGGCTACGGTTAGGAATTTTATTTAGTTGTCGTAACATACAATGACTTATCTTCGCAACGTTGTGATTGTCTTAACAAAATAGAATCACATTCCTGCAAATATTCGTTGTTAGTCGTTACCCTCCAAGCTAACATTAGCCGACGCTAACTTCCGGTGGAAATGCGCGCTGCCGGCAACGGAAGCCGACAAGGCACTTCCACTACATACTTCCTGATCCGAAGCTAATGTGCATTTCAAGTAAAATGTACGCTTGTTGCGTGCTCGGTTGTCCAAATAGCCATTCTTCCGGTGGCAAACTGAAATTCTTCAGATTGCCAACGGAATACCGACCGTTTCAGGCCAACCGGCGGCGTTTGTGGCTCAAAGTGCTCCGACAAGTGAATGGCAGCGCGGAGGAGCTCAAAGAAAATGCTCGCATTTGTGGCGCTCATTTCATATCAGGTAATATATAATACGGTTCGTTTTTTCTTTTGGTTGACTTTCTTGCTCGTTTGTCGCCTGAAAAGTCGCGAAGGATGTTTACAGAACGCGCGTGCGTTTGCAGGACAAGCCTCCATGGATCAAGACAATCCCGACTTTGTGCCTTCAGTGTTTGCAAACATGAAGAACAGCCCGCGCCCCAAGTACCAAAGCAGAAGGCAAGAGAAATCCCGCTTCTTCATTTCGCAAACCCTTTAGCTTGAAATACATGTGGACTGCTTGTAACCGTGTTGACGTTCTATTTACAACGTTTGAGCTGTGAGCTAACAGTTGTTACAGCATAACAAATACGTTATGTACATTCTCACAAACTCTGTTTTACCTTTGCTAAGTACAGATTGTCTACTTCGTCTTTTCATTATTTTTTAAAAACAACCCACGCACATGAATTGTTGTAGTGTGTAAGCATGAAAGAAATGTTTTAACACTAATGTCATAGTATCTCCATAACTACGGTGTACATTGTTCGAGGCTGGCAGCATGTTGCGCCGTTTGGTTAGCACGTCTGCCTCACAGCTCGAGATTCAGGGTTCGAATCACCGTTCAATTTAACATTTTCTGTTCTCCACTTTCCTTCTACATTCTAAAAATATGCGTGTTTGATTCAGTGAAGACACTAAGTCAATCGTTGTCAAAAATGTTCACATAAAGTACGTCCTAAAAAAATTGCATTTCCTCGTCCCACTCTACTGACCAAAATAAAAATGTGGTAAGTCATGGAGGAGGCCAAAGTCTTCATTTAAAAAAAGAAAGAAAACAGGTAGTGATCTTATTTCTAAAAAGTATATGTCATGTCAGTGTAAGCCACAGTAACATTATGCACTGTTTTAACATTACCAATGGCCTGACATAAAGGAAAAGAAAAACATTAAATGATTCGATTACCTCTAGTGCTACTTGTAGCACACTTGGAGAATCACTGCTTTGAATAGTCCAATAAAAAGTCTACACACCGCGGTCCAAATGCTCATTTTTTTTAATGTATAAAGTCACACCAAGATAAATCATTTTTTAACCTTGCTTGCACCACACGTAGAAAGACATTTTCCATCAACCATCCATTTTCAACACCGTTTATCCTCAACAGGGTCGCGGTTAGATACATTTTCTGAAACTGAAATGTTTTTATATTAGTAATGTGACCAGTAATGATGCATCTCAAGTAAAACAAAAAAGAAGAAGAAATAAACCTTTTAGAGAGGAGAAATAAGAATAGACAATGTATATACTTTAATGTGGTTGTTTGTGTTGAGAATTGACCGCTCACGTTCAATGGGAGTCAGCACACACCTGTCATGATTTAGTACATGTTGTCAGATGTACTAAACAGCACGTCCTTGCCAGCAGTTTCTGCAGTTCTTTCAATGTTGCTGTCAGTCTATTGGCAGCCTCCCTTTGCAGTTTTCTTAATTTTGAACACAGCCCATCACCAGTGTGAAGTTGGTCTGCGCACTTGTGCCACCACTTCAGCTCAATTGCTGAGGTTTACGTCCATCCCTCTTTTAAAGATTAAAAGAAAATTAATTGAAGAGGTTATAGTTTACATTAATGATGCAAAAGGTTTTGAAAGATTTCTTTGTATTACAAAAACCTGGCATTTGGACGGGGCTATGTAGACCTTTTTCATTCACTGGTGACCTGCCTCTTTCACTGATACAGACTCCAGCTCATCTGTGACTCACACGATGGTAAGCAGCCGAGAAAATGGATTGATGTTCGATGCTGCTTTGGTATACTGCGCTATTAACCAACCTTTTTATTTCATCATTAATGCTCATTTCACTTTGCAATTGCAATTTCTGTTGTCATTGTGTTTAAGCATTGCCCATTTGACCGTTTCTTTCTAATGTCCATCCATTGCACACATGTGCTAATTAACCTCAACCAAATTTCTTCCTTGCGATATTTTTTAAGGATTGTCAGAGGAAGCAGAAAATGCAAATGGCCTCACAGTAAAAACAAAGACACCAAAGAGGAGTTCAAGGAAGCACCAACCAATGATGAGGAGCCTGCAGTTCAGCAGCCGTCGATGGAAATGACTCAAAGCCAAGCTTCACAAGAGGCCCAGACCGCAGCATGCGCAAAGGTACAACGGCCAAGTTAAAGTGGTGCCTTGTAAACGAGTGACCCCACATACAATACAAGCTGTCTTTATGATAATTATTTTTATTTATTTATTTATTGCTTTGACTGGAGAGGGGGTCTCCTGACAATAATTGTATATGAATCTGCTTTGTTTTGAGTTAGAGAGTTGACTTTCCGTTTGACTTTAATTCAATCCCACTTGAAAAATGAAACAAAGTGGACGTTTGTGGTGATAGAATTGAGTCACTCAAACGATGACTTGACACCATCTTTAGTAGACGTCTCCATGATGTGACATTATCTTTATGATGTCTCCGTTAAATAAAGAAATTGAAAAGGGTCACTTGATTTCCCCAAAATATTTCTACTTCCTCCCACATTGCTCCTCTGATGAGTCCCTACACACTGGACCATATTTACCTCCGTAAACACTGTTGCAGGTCATAGACTTTTGTGCATGTCACTTGACATCATGCTCGGTGCGCAGGCGTGTCACATGGATGCGTTCCGTTCACATCCATAGTCGCATTTGTTTTTGTAAATTGAATGACGACATAAAATGATTGGATTTAGCGAAAAATGCAAATCAAGCAACAGTGTCAACATAGCCTAACTTTTAGCTCCCAAATACTCTTAAAGTCACAGAGATTACATTTCAGGGCATATGCGGCTAAATTGGTTTGCGGAAAATATCACTAGATTACTTCTCAATTAAACAATAAAGTGATATTCAAGTCTAATTATTTCCATTCATTCTAATGGGGAAAGAAATTTGGAGATGTGAGTGCATTGAATTACGAGCGTGGTCACAGAGCAAATTAAAGTCACCATTTTACATTATTAGAGCCTTTTCAAAAGAGGTCTGAAATGGCTTGATAAGAAGCCCCATCTTTTGTCATCAGTCATTCCTTCGTGTGTTTTGCAGACAGAAGACACATCGACCAAGGACACCGAAATGAAAGAAACACCCTCCGCCTCTTTTGAGAAAACTCCACCTCCCTTCTTGAAACTGGGAAAAACCAGCCCTGTGGTGCTCCTCAAGCACATCGTCGCTCCATCGGGCGCTTATCTGTGTGAGCTATGTAGTGAAAACTTCTCCACTATTGCACAGTTGGTCAAACATAAACTTCAGCACGAAGGACAGAGGTCTCCTTCCGCCGGCGACGCTCAGGAGAAGATCCCCGCCGGAGTTTTGGTGGAGTGTGACGAGCCTACCTTTCCGTGCAACATTTGCGATCGAGTTTTCGGCGACCGCCACCACTTGAAGCGCCACAAACTGCTCCACGTCAGAGACGTCAGAAAGTGTCAGACGTGCGGCGTGCTGTTCTGTCAGCTTCACAGGCGTGCACTCTTGGTGGCTCATCCGGTCATCGCGAGCGAGTCCGACGACGTTTGTCCCGTCACCGAGTCGGATTGTGAACTTGAACCGGGTGAGGTTGTGGAACAGCTCGAAGACTTCCACACCTCCTGGGCTTTCATCCCCATGCTAAGAGACTCTGTTGATCAAAATCGCGAACCCCAAGCGTCAGCCTCTGGCACGGAACAGCAACTTTTACCTGAGATGGCCCCCCCTCCTTCTGTTCCCATTCGTCACGAAGCCAAACCCTCCGACGTCACAGCTCCCGAGCCACAAAAAGTTGAGAAATCTGAAGTCGTTATGCATGCTCCGCCAAAGTTGCCCCCAGCACTAAGGATGTTCTCGCCACAGTGCCTCACCTCAGCATTTTTTGAGGTTCAAAGAAACTACGAGTATATTTTGAGCAATGGAAACAATGTCTCGAATGAGATTGATGTCAAAAAGGAGCCACCGGAGACGTTCCCGGATTCCGCTTCAGACGTGTCAAATGAGGAGCCAGAAGTAAAGGAACCTACTGCTTATGACCTGCAGATTGTTCTCTAACCAAAATTTAACTCAATTTCCTGGACTGTTCCGGACAAACGTCACAATACACAACGAGTATATTTTAATGCTGCTACTTTAAATTGATGTGACTGACTGCTCATAATTCTTGTTCGTCATCTGGCACTGACACAAACCGAATCTTAATCTGAAAGATTCTGCCTTTTACGTTTGGACAAAGGCTGTATTCACCCCTTGGTAATGGCAAGTATGTCCCAGTTCTCATAAATAATTGGAAATATTTTTTTTTAAGTTTTTACCTCTTTTTCCTCTTTTCAATGCCCCCCTAATAGGTAGTTGCTGCAATTAGGTTTCATTACTACTTAATGTAGGGTAGACCCGTGCTTGACTGGTTCCCACATCCGCATCACAGTACAGAGGTGCAGGTTTCGATTCCGGGCTCCCATCTTCCTGTGTGGAGTTTGCATGTTCTCGCCGGAGAAAACCCACGCAGGCATGGGAAGAACACGCAAACTCCTTACAGGAAGGTCGGCGCCTGGTATCGAACCTGGACCTCTGTATTGTGAACCCACTGTCACATTTATTTTAATATACTGTCAATGTAGTTTTCAATTTGATAATCAATTAGTTGTCGATTCAATTTGCAGTTTTACAACCCTTTCCAAACAAACGTTTCCAGGGTGTTTTTGAATAATCTTTGGCATCTTATGTCAGTTGAAGCTGTCATTGTAAAGTGACTTCTTGACTAACATGGGTGTAAATTTAAATGAATCCTTGGGGATGTTCAAAAATGAACATAAATCATTTACACAGTCGGTAGTCACTAGTACAATGAATGCTGCATGGTATTCGTTCCATCACCAAGCTAGTATCTTAAAAACACTGAAACGAGCTCTCCACCCCCACTAAAACACCACAAATTCGTTTTTAATAAATAAATTTGCTCTCATCATTATTTTACTGTCCTACTGACACACCTTCCAATGAAAAATGCAAGCACAAGACGTGGCTAATGTCATGTCCATGTTCTTTTTCTTCTATGCGGTTTGTTGTCAGTTGGCAAACCAACTTAAAAGTACTTTAGCGCCTCCAACTGATATTTTCCTTCCACTGCAAGTAAAACATTATGACTTGACGGTGACCTCATGGGTTGAAGTTTGCTGCCGTTGTCCAAGCCGGTGGTCGGGGTTTGAATACTTTTGCAGAAATGACACAATGTAAACAAGATTAGGGTCACTTGTCTTCCAGAGACGTGCGGTCAGGGGAGGCAGGTGAGGCAGAACCTCACCTCTGAATGTCAATTGCATTGCGCAATCATCACAGCCTCGGTTGATACGCACAACTGGCTTGTGCTGCATGTCGCAAATATAATGTTTAGCCAATTGATATAAGCTACCCTTTTTTGCTTTATATATTTGTAAATCTGACACTAAAGGAGTCAGTGCCTCACCAATCATGCACCTCAAGACGACGTCTTCCTAGATAGGATAAAACCTCTAGAAAATGGATGAATGTATCATTATTGGATTATTGTAATTTCTAATTATGTAGACCTACACTACAGCAGCATGATTCTAATGGTGACTGTTGAGGAATGGGAGCTGTCAATTTGCTCTTGGCCCTCCTTGGTTACAGGTTCTTTTATCTCTCTATAAGGTGGAAGAAGACCCAACACCACGTTGTCGTTTCTTCAGTTTATCACAACGCAACACGAATCGATTTGGGCTCCTGTGAGTCTCAGATTTCATCAGGAAGCCCCGAGCAACTACAGTCACACGTACATATAGGCATAGTATGTTAATTATGTTAATTAGGGGCGGGCAGTCCTTCTCCTTATGTAAAAATCAGAGACAAAGAAAGTCAAGCAAAGTTCGATCTTGACATGATGACAAAGTATAGACCACTGCTGCTGGTCCACAAATCTTGAGATTAGGGTTCCTCTTCAAAGGCACTTGACAGCCTTCAGGGACTTTTACGAGGTGGTGGAGGCAAGAAAACCCTCGGGGGGCTGTTAATTAACCAGAAATGAAAAAGTGAAAATAGGATCTAAACTTCACATTACATTCTTTGTTTTAAGTACTTCGGCAGATGTTCAGGACAGAGACTAGTGTCAATAGTTCTCATAGCAAGGTGACATTCCTCAACAATGTTCTACTACTACTTCAAGCGGAATAATTCCTTAACAGTGACCCACTTAATTTGGAAAATGAAAGGTTATGTGTATGAACCACGTTTCTCTTGTAAAGGTAATTTCATGGAGTATTTGGCTACACAGCTACACAGCCAGATGAGCGTTTCCTGAGCTCTCTGTACTCTATACACATTCTATTGGTTGAAAGGAGCCAATATGCTTGCACGCGAGAAATGATTGGCCAAGAAAGCTGTCACTCGCTGTCCTGATTGGCCATCACTCGCAGGTCAGCTCACCGATTGGTGCACGCGTTTTCCCGTGGCTGCGTTGAACGACCTTTGGTTCTGATGCTGCGCGTCATCGAATTCTCAGCATCATCTGGACCGAGTGGACAGTAAAACTCGTATGGCAAAGTGACTCTAAACCGGCGGGAAAGCAGGAAGGACTCCGCGGCTGCTGCTCAACGAAGGGTAAGGTTCTTTTCTGTACACAAACTGAGGAGCGCACGGCGACACATTAGCAGTTATTTGCGTGCGGGGCTCTGTGTGTGTGTGTGTGTGGGGGGGGGGGGGGGGGGTCGACGCTAAAGTATAAATCCTACTCAGTGGTTGGAGAAAGGTTAGCTCGGACTTCTTCATGTTCTGACGATAATTGGCACATTGCGCTGTGGGCGACGGGCGACGTCTTTTGGACCTCCTCTTGTTTGTGTTGCGTTCGCGGAGGTCGCTCGCGAGAATCTGTGATTCAACTCGTCCCGGCGGTCCACTGCATTGCGGAGCCACAACGTGCCCTGCACTCGCTGCACACTGAGGCGTTCAAGTAACCCACTTGGGTATGTCACATCTGTGTCATGGTACCGTGCCGGAAGGATTCATATTTTCTTTCACGGCCACATAGGCTACAGTTAGCCTTTGTTAACGCGCCATAACGCCACGAATGTGCACAGAATACAGTCTTCATTAGATGCAAAATTTGAGGAGATTTTATTAATTATGAATGTTGTATCTGTAAACAAACTGTTGGGGACTACTTGTATGATTTGTAAAAATAATAATAATAATAATAATTCACAGACTCTGTCGTTTGTTTTTAGTCAGAATCAGCAACATGAAATTGATAAGTAGATATCACCCGGTGCCCCAAAAATCTTGCTCGTTTCTTTGAACTTCTTAAATCAGTTTGCTGTATGCTGTTAGAACTGTTTGTTGGTCAAGCTCTCACACAATTTGATGGAAATTTCAATTTGATACTTGATAAATAAAATATTGGATAGCTTTTGTAATAAATAGTTTTATATATATAATATTTATTAAACCATTATTTTTTTTAACTAAATGCACTTAGGAGTGGCACCCAAATTCCATTGTATGTAATACAATGACAATAAAGCTGATTCTGATTCTGCAGCCCTGCTTGTATATGTAATTGGTGAATAAGAATACAGTAATAAGAATAAGAAACCCTTTGTTTGTCTCACAATGGAGAAATTTGCAATCTACAGCAGCAAAATTGGAGGGAAGAAAGGAACCTGAAGGCATTGAGCAGCCCTTTGCCATTTCAGATTGGCAGCGATGGGCACGTTCAGCCGCCAGAAGTTCTTCCAGGAGCTCACTCACGGCTGTCTGCTACCGACAGCCCACCAGGGCCTGGAGCAGGTGTGGCAGCTGCTGGTAATCTGTCTGCTGTGTCGCCTCCTCTGGATGTTGAGTGAGTAATTTTGTGTCCCTTCAGTACCAGCATACCCCAGGTGGTCACTTTCATCTCGTTCTCCTTTTCTGTGACAGGCTTCCCCTCCATTTTGAAGCATCTGTCCACAGTGGCAGGCGGATTCTACATCCTCTACCTGTTCTTTGAACTGCACATGATCTGGGTGGTCCTCCTGAGTCTGCTCTGCTACCTTTTCCTCTTCCTGTGTCGCCACTCGACCATGCGAGGCACTTTTCTCTCTATAACTGTGCTCATCTATCTGATGCTGGGGTAAGAACATCACTGGCGTATGACGTACTTGACAGTAGGCATGAAAATTTAATCAAATTCAACATCACAATGTTGTTGAATGCAACTTTCAAATCACAAAGGCTGCAGTTTGGAAAAGAAAAAAAACCAACCTCTGCTTCGTTTCGGGAAGTCGGTGACCTTTATATATACAGTACACAGTAAGATGTATATACAGTGGGGAGCGACAGTTTGAACACCCCCCAAAAAAATAATCTGCATAAAGAAGCCAAGGAAAAATGGAAAAATCTCCAAAAAGCATCAAATTACCGATGAGACTTCTTATAAGATGTCAACAAAAACTTCGATTTTATTTCATTTCCACCTTCAAAATAACAGAAAACAAAAAAATGGCGTCTGCAAAAGTTTGTGCACCCTACAGAGTTTGTAGCACCCACCACCCCCCTTTGGAAAGCGAAGACCTCACCTGACGGTGTCATAGATTGTTTACAATCATCTGGGAAGACCAGATGATGTCAATGTTAAAGGTTTTTGTTTCGTATCTTATGACCTTGCCTCAACAATCAGCGTCACTGTTTCTTTGTAGCAGTTGACTAGAACACTGAAACAGAAAATAGTAGAAGGCTGTAAGAAGATAGCAACGTTTTTTTTCAAATGCCAATATCCTCTGTTTGGAATCTAATTAAAAATGGCAGTCATCTGGAACAATGAAAGTTAAAGCAATAACCAAGAATAGTGTCAGACAGAACACCCCGCAGGATTCTGAGAAAAGCTAATCAAAACCCACATTTTACTGCACAATCCCTTCAGGGAGACACTGGAGTTCTGGTACACTATTCCACTTGTAAGAGATACTTGCACAAACATGGTCTTCATCCTCTATTCCAGCCTCAGCACAACAATCAGCATTTGAGGTTTGCAACAGAGCAGATGGACAAGCCAGTTTTGTGTTTAGTTTCTCTTTGAAACCTTGTGTACCTTGAAACCGATAACTGGCCCATGCATAGTTAATAATTAACGTTTGTTGTGTGTAAATTCTTCCGAATTTAATATTGCAGTGGTATAATAAGCAGCTTCAATATATCACCCCCCCCCCCCCCCCCCCCAACCCCCCGTTCAAACTGAGCCGTGTTCTGCTTGATTTGGCCAGAGAACTGCACATGATGGACACCACCAACTGGCACAAGATGAGAGGTAAACCGCACAGCCGTCCTTTTTTGCGTTGATTATTCGAGGCCCGTTCCAAGTGTTGCCGCACTTGCCCAGGTTCACAGATGGTGGTGGCCATGAAAGCCATCTCTCTGGCCTTCGATCTGGACAGAGGCGTCGTGACCGGCGTACCCTCTCCCATCGAATTCATGGGTTATATTTACTACGTGGGAACAGTCATCTTCGGACCGTGGATCAGTTTCAATAGCTACAAAGAGGCTTTAGACGGACAGAAGATGGTATGAGCGACGCAATATCCACTCAGTAAGAATGCAAATGTTGTATTCAGTATCTTTTTCTCTTAATCCTCAGAGCCTGTCTTGGTTGTTCAAAGTGTCTTTAAGCTGGATTAAGAGTCAGGTCTGCCTGGTTCTCTCCAACTGTGTGGCACCTTACCTCTTCCCTTATTTCATTCCTGTCTATGGAGACAAGCTGCTAAGGAGGTGAATGGGATACCGAGGCATGTGGGTTTGCACTCTTGTTTGTAGATTAATATCATCACACATCTGTTTACCTTGTGTGTTTTCACAGCAAAAAGAGAAGGAAAATCAGGTGATTTGTTATCAATGAACATGAACTTTCATGGGAATGCATACTTGGTTTTTGATACACCGTTTACTAAAAACGATAACCTTCTCTCTTGTTCTATTTCTGCTCAGAGGTTCACTGGCAACGTAAGTATGTCGTTGGATTGTGCATTTACACACTGCCCTATACCACGACAACTACTGTACTTGTCGCATTACATTCATCCTTTTTAGCATGATCCAAATTGAAATACAGTAATGTATATTCATCAAAAGTAAATGTAATAATTTTGTAAGCCACTGAAACGTCATGTAGTTTGAACATTGCCCTTAGAAAAATACTGACACAATATTAGTTTTCTCATTTCTTGAGTAGCACCAAAATGTTTGAAAACAAAAAGTTCTTAAAAGTAAATACTACTGAAGTGTATTTAAAAAAATGCTATGCGATGGGTGAAAACAAAGTTTAAGCCACTGTAAGATGCAATTTCATCATTTAATTCAGTGATCCCCTACCAATAGAGGGAGCCCAAGTACCACCAAGGGTACTTTTACCACACTTCGAGAATCACTGACTTGAAGGATATACAGTACGGTAATTATATACGGTATGTACCCGAGGCTCAAAAACAAAGCGTGGAGAGTCTCTGTCGCCATAACGTGCAGCTGCTGTCACTTAATGCACCGATCGAACATTGCCATTAGCCTCTCAAAATATCAGACTCTTGCCTTATCCTCACATTTCCACATCTTTGCAGTGATCCACTTTAGTCACATTTGGCAGCATCACTCAGTGTGCCACGGGCCTTACATGCTTCATATTTTTCATATCCTGTATTCATCCTAGATGGGTGTATTGCACTGCTCACACTGCTTGCCTCACTACATCGCTGTGAGGATTGCTCTGTCCTTCAGTAGGGATCACCAAAGTGGTGTCCACGGGCACCAGGTAGCCCCCAAGGATCACATGAGTAGCCTGTGCTCCTATTCTGAAAATACCTTAGCAGTGATTGGACATTGTGGTTATCTAGGATTGTTCAAAAATGTAAACGTTGGCAGAGTTTCATAGAAAAATTCTTATTTATCTTTATTGTGAGGAATCATGTACATGATCGATGTGAATGAATACCATTAATTATTAGTAATAATATATTACAATAACAAAATCAACATTATTAAAGGTAATTTGAAAACATTTCTGCAGCATAATTCAAACTCGTAGCCCTTCGAATTAACCAGTACCCAATAAGCAGGTCTCAGTTTGAAACAGGTTGGTGGCCCCTGTTCTACCATTTTGTACGTTCATAAACCCTTATTGTACTTGCCAATATGGCTACATTTGCACTTTTGGTTAGATGCTAGCTGCGTTGCATTTTCTACACTTATGCTCTCTTTGGAGATGTTTAAGACCAAGGAAGTTTTCTCAGTTGACAGGGATGATACTTTTAAGTCAGATTGGAAGTGAGCCTAAAACCAAAATATGTCCTTTTTTTGGCCCAGGTGGTTACTGGCTTACGAGAACACAGTGTCTTTCCACTTTAGCAACTATTTTGTTGCTTATTTGAGCGAGACCACAACCATTCTGGCCGGAGCCGGCTTCACAGAGGAGAAAGACAACATCAAATGGTCTGTAAATTGAAAGTGTCGCAGCGGGCAGCGTGGCGCGCATTTTCCGCATATTCAAAGACACCTGTGCTTCGTAGGGATCTGACGGTGTCCAAGCCGCTGAACATCGAGTTTCCCCGCTCAATGGTGGAGGTGGTGACCTCGTGGAATCTGCCTATGTCACGCTTTCTGCACACCTGTGAGTTGGAATGTTCATGCGCTGATGTCTTGAGATACACTATTGAAAGTCCGCAAACACAAAGAACTGATTAGAAATGTCATTAATCTATTCCAGTTTACCCCCCCAAAAAACACCAAAAATGTGTTTGCGTTTTCATTCATCTTCCGAGCCGCTTGATCCTCAATAGGGTCGCGGGGGGTGCTGGAGCCTATCCCAGCTGTCTTCGGGCAGTAGGCGGGGGACACCCTGAATCGGTTGCCAGCCAATCGCAGGGCACACAGAAACGAACAACCATTCGCACTCACACTCACACCTAGGGACAATTTAGAGCGTCCAATCAGCCTGCCACGCATGTTTTTGGAATGTGGGAGGAAACCGGAGCACCCGGAGAAAACCCACGCAGGCCCGGGGAGAACATGCAAACTCCACACAGGGAGGCCGGAGCTGGAATGGAACCCGGTACCTCTGCACTGTGAAGCCGACGTGCTAACCACTGGACTACCGGGCCGCCCCGTGTTTGAGTTTTGTGGGTTTTAATCAGGAAAATAACGCTCTCTAATATTTTAGTTTTTTAAAACATATTTGTAAAATAATTACCGGGTAGACGGAACGAAAAGAATTGAACAGTTTATGCATCATGATGAATTCATTGCGGTGGCGTTTTTCTAATTTTGGGGAATTCTTATGATGTTGCTATTAACAGCTTGAAACCTCTTTTTTGAAGATTTGCCAAACTGCTGCTTGTGGTGAAGTGATGAACTTGAGTTCATTGTTACCTTAAAGCGCTTATATCTGTATTTCATACTGCATGGAAGGCTGAAAAAAAAACTGAGATTTGTATTTTGTAGATGTATTTCAGAGTGCTCTCAAATTTGGGACTTTCTCCGCCGTCATGCTGACATACGCAGCCAGTGCCCTTTTGCACGTGAGTAACAAAGCAGTCACACTGCGCACTGCCGTCCTCTAAATCTGAGTAACAAGTTGACTTTTGGTTGTGTCCGATAGGGTTTGAGTTTCCATCTGGGTGCCGTGCTTGTGTCTCTTGGCTTCATCACCTACACTGAGCACGGTGAGAGTCTGTCCCGCGCAAATGTGTCAAACGTAAGGCCCGCGGGTCATCATGGGGTGCAATCCAGCCCGTGGCGAGAGAACACATGAACTACAGTCTTTCAATAAACGTAACTGTTGATATTATTTTGTCCACTCTATAGCACACTGACAACTACCGGTACTTCAACGACAACTGCCCACTTTCTAAATGACTCTCGGAAATTGTGAAGAAAGCAATTCTGAGCAAACAAATACCTCCTGCAGAAATATTTGAAGAGTTTGAATACTGCAAAAGATCAGTTCAAAAGAGCTCGGTTTGGTGGACCCCCAACTCTGTACAGTATTTGAGCATATGTATAGAAGCAACGCTCAAGGCAGAGGGACAACCCCTTTCTTAATCGTTCCCCTTTGAGTTTGTATGGTGTGATGAGTCAGTTGAGGATGTCAACATTTCCAGATGGATGCAGACATGAACGCACATTTAAAATGATTTCCAGACCGTATCATGTCCGTATACATAAAAAGTGCATACAGTCAACAGATCCAATGTGATCTGCATCCATGAAAAACTGATTTCTAATGTTGTTGAAATTGCACACCTCTGATTCGTCAAATGATTTAAAATGAGATTTGCAACAAGAGAATAATTAATAAATGTGAATATTTTCCAAATGGGAATGCAATTATTAGCGCCAAAATAATGACAACATTTTGGCGTGTTCTTTATTTATAGCTTATTAGGTCACAAATAAATCAAGTGGTCTGGCCCACTTGAGAAAAAATTGGACTGAACGTGGCCCCTGAACTCAAACGAGTTTGACACTTCTGGTCTAACATGGCTTTTCCACACTTAGCTTTGTAGTAATGGCCATTACGCTCCATTTCTATGCACATTTATCTTTCATCGCTGAGAGGAAGCTATGTTAATGTCTCGGTCCCGGTCTGGGTTTTTTTTTTTGTGTCAGTGCTGCGGAAGAGACTGGCAGCCATGTTCAATGCCTGTGTTCTGTCCAAGAAATGTCAGCCAAACTGCACCCACCAGAACAAAAAGGTGAACCACCCCGTCGCTTTTTTTCTCTGTGGATCTTTGATTACTGTGCATGAACAGTTTGCTGAGTCTCGCATCCTTCCCGAGCTCACTGCTGGACCTTTGTTAGACATGTCTGGCTGTTACTCTTGGGTTACTTTTTTTTTCCTTTTGTCCTTTATCAATAACGATCGACCTGATTGCAGCTACACACTGTTGGTATCAGTCTGTCTCACCAATGTCGCTCGTGTTTTCATCAGATCTCCAGGTGCAGAGGAAATACTATTAAACACGAATAGGAATATGGATAAGAAATGTACATTATATTTTTCAGATACATTAAAAAAATAAATCAGAAAAAAAATGAACCAGTTTTATCCGATACATTGTATGTTTAAACTTTTTTTGAACTTAATTAATGTCCTGGTACAATTTTTGAAAGGACTATAATAGTACAGTGCGACCTTATGATACAAGTCAAATTTGTTGTGTGACCACGCTTGTTTCTCAAAAGACTCAGATCTCAGAAACTCTTTCTTCGTTGAAATTAATGATCATGTCAATAATCCGCTACAGCCTTCCCCATAAAACAAAATTGTTATGTTTTCTGATCAGGAAGAGAGCACCCCAAAATATTTTCATACTTTATAAAAACATCAAGACATCATTAAATGGAACTAAAAATAATAATGTAAAAATACCACCTGAGGGCAGTATTGCACACATTTACAGATATACGCGGAGACTGAGGTCACAACACTTCAGCCGTAATGTTAGTCGTTCATCACAGAAATAAAGAATATATGCCCGTGAGTATTGTTGTATTAGTTGTTTACATTTGTTGTTGCACCTTTTGGGGTTCAAATTACTTGAAGGCTGACATCACATCACCTCATAGATATTAGCATGCAAAGTGTTTTCCATTCCATGTTAGTATGAGTATTAAGATGGCAGAGTGATATGATAGTTTTAAATATACAAGGTGATTTTTTTTCATGCAATCCATCCATCCATCCATTCATCCATCCATCCATTCATTTTCTCATGCGTTTATCTTCTGGAGGGTGGCGGGCATGCTGGAGCCTATCCCAGCCGTCTTCGGGCAGTAGGCAGGATGCACCCATAACTGGTTGCCAGCCAATTGCAGGGCACACATAGACGAACAACCATCCACAATTTATAGTGATCCATTAACCTGCCATGCATGTTTCTGGAATGTGGGAGGAAACCATGAGCAAACATTGTCAGCATCAAATATGTATCAATTCAACCGATGGTAATCATTTGATTAGTTTGTTGGGGATTAAGTGGTGTTGGTGTCACTTTCAGTTGAAGTTGCGCCATCATTTGTAAGCATGTCAGAAATCCTGGTCCAAGCTGCAAAGTTTAATCAATGTTGAATGTACCATCATCTTCATTGCATTAATTATTCATTTGGACTTACCTTAAAGAATTTGGGCTGTAAGATAGTGATGGTTATGCTCCAAAAAAATCCCAAAACGTTTTTTTTGCTTGGAACGACATGAAAAAGGAATCCTCCATCAGAACTAATGTAGGAATGTTTGTGCTTTCATTCTCGAGCAAACTCCATCTGCAGCGATTTAAATGCGGCAGCCTCAACGGTCTGCCGGACCTTATCAAGTGCTATAATGTAGAATTTAGTGTGTCTGGCAGGATGCCGAGGGGGGAAGAAAACTGTTATGCAGGATTGCTTAGAGTTAGACAAATCCTGAGCAGCAAGAAGGGAGAAGAATGATTTTACATTTATTTTGTATGATTCTACAGTATGTTAAATGTTCTGTAATGCCCTTTGTTACAGATGCAGCTGTAATGAAAGCACTATGTAACTAAATACGTGTATACGTGTGTGTGTGTGTGTGTGTGTGTGTGTGTGTGTGTGTGTGTGTGTGTGTGTGTGCGTGTGTGTGTGTGTGTGTGTGTGTGTGTGTGTGTGTGTGTGTGTGTGTGTGTGTGTGTGTGTGTGTGAGTATGTACACTCACACACACACACACACATTGCTCTGACATGATGCTTCCGTTGTTGCCTTGTCCTCTTCAGGCACTTTGGGTGTACATGATCAATGTAGCATTCAGCACCCTGGCAATAGTCCATCTGACATACCTGGGTTCAGTGTTCAATTCCAGCGTGGACTACATGGAAGAAGATGAGGTGAGCTCGTCTTCTATTTGAATGTAATTGGGCCATCCCACCCAATCGCTGACATTTAAGCGTCCCCAGGAAATAAAGTTGGGTGAAAAGACACCGTAGAATTAACGATAAAATTTTAGTTTTTAATCAAACAATCTGATTGCATATTTAATACATGCAATTTATGAGACTGCAAAGAATTTATTTCCTAATCCACTTCCTAAAATGTTCCTTTAGAAATGTTATATATTGTAACAGATGATGTCGTTCCTTATTCCAACTGTACATTAAGTTTAATTTCTTTCAAAAAAATAAAAATCCATCCATCCATCCATTTTCCGATCCGCTTATCCTCACAAGGGTTGCGGGGGCTGCTGGAGCCTATCCCAGCCGTCTTTGGGCAGTAGGTGGGGCACACCCTGAACTGGTTGCCAGCCAATCCAAGCGCACACAGAAACAACCATCCATGTTCACAATTACACCTAGGGACAATTTAGAGTGTTCAATCAGCCTGTTTTTGGAATGTGGGAGGAAACCCGGGCACGCGGAGAAAACCCACGCAGGCCCGGGGAAAACATGCAAACTCCACACAGGGAGGCCGGAGCTGGAATTGAACCCGGTAACTCTGCACTGTGAGGTTGACGTGTTAAACACTGGCACACCGGCGAGCCACCGTCTGTCCCAGCCCCTGCTTCTCGGCCACCCCCGGGATGCCCTTGGCTGGGTGTCGCGTCCGAGGCCCGAAGTGTTTACTTTGACAATGTTTGAGTGTTCAAAGCAGGCCCGCGCCGCCCGCATACCGCAGCTCGGAATGATGGAATAGGACGGCGGTTGTATTTTGTGGGTTTTTCCCTCCTGAAAAAATAAAAATGAATACATTTAAACTGAACTTTAAATTCATACTTTAGTCATGTCCAGAGATTTTCACCCAGTCCTGTTGTCCCTCTAAAATAATTGGAATATTCACAAGTCACATGGTCCACAGGAAATTGCATTATTCAGATCCTCTGCATGGGACGGTGAAGGGCAAGCTCATCTACAAGAAATGTCTGAATGGATGGACAGTTTTTGATTTCTGCTCTTTCTGCTCTTCTGTTCGTCTGACAGGATGACACAAGCCATCATACCATTCAGAAGTGGTCAGAGCTGAGCTGGACAAGTCACTGGATCACATTTGGATGCTGGATCGTATACCGCCTCGTTCTCTAGATTGGGGAAAGGGCAAAAGAAGCAGCAATAATGAGGGTTCTCTTCCCTGTGACTGTCAGAGAAGCAGTCGATCGCCAGGTTGGCACCGTTTGGCGTCTGCTTCATATGTGTCAGCCCTACCTGCTGAGGACTCCTTTTGATATCCTCACCACTCTCCTTCCTCCTTTTCTATGGACGCCATCCTCCTTTTTTTTTCTGCTCGCTCATGTTGTGACAGCAGTTCCTGATGTCTCCCTGAAAGTCACAATCAATCGCAATCAGCATGGCGGAGATCGGCTTAAGCTGTTATCTCTGCGGCAGATGCGCTTTCCCCTCACCTCAAGTGGTTCATCATCATATTTTCTTGAAATGAGGATGACCATCAGTGGATATTGCACAATGTCCTTATGTTCAATGGTTCCCGCGTAAAGAACACTAAGCCTATTTGCAAACATTTTTAAACCGTCAGTCTATTGCCGAGCATGTGCCAGACGGTGAGTTTACAAAAGGACAAACAAAGCACATAACGTTCAAATATTTATTTTATCCATCCTATATTTTGTTTTACACAGTAGCTGTCCTAAGGTTGTCCTAAGCCCAAGAAGGTGTTCTCCAATCAGCTGTTGAGCCTGAAAAGGCACTCTTTTAAAAGGGGGAATTTGAAGTTTAAAAAAAAAAAAGTTTTTTAAACGACAACGCTCTTTGTCAGATTTGTTTAAAAGCGTTCAGTTTTTCCTGAGAGGAATGATATATTAGAAAAAAATAAAATAAAATCAGGCCTCAAATTATCTTTGCAATCAACAAGCACACCTGAGAGAAAAGGAGATCGGAGATGCACATGTGGGCACACCGCTTTATTTGTGATGCAATGTTACCAAAATGCTCTGTTATAGCTTTCAAGTTGCATTTTGTGCCCACAACGAGCGTGCCCGTCGGTATCTTGTTCTACCGTTCAGTCATAATCACTCTTTCAACAAATATGAAAAAAAAATGTCGCCCCCCCCCCCCTTCAGGTTCATGACTTATAGCAAAACTAAATCAAGCAGTAATACTTGGTCATTACATTGACGCAGGACAACAAATTGATCATCATTTTCATATATTGTTCTAGCTTATTTCCTTTCGGAATTTTTAGATTTAGAAAGTCACCTAGCAAATGCATTTTGTGGGACAAAGTCATTGATGTTTGTTTCCCTCTGACGATTTAGCTATTACATTTGAAGTTATGAATCAGGGTATTGCACATGGCAACGTACACAACAATGTTTAAAGCGTTTCAGCATTCATTTTGACGTTGCATTTTGAAGAAATAATTATGCAGTTGGTTTTCTTGTGTATTTCTCCTTAACCGTTGATTCAAATGACTTTTCCCTACAAGTGATCGCCTGAAAAATGCCCGCTTGCTTTGACATCCCCTGCGTAGTTCTGACATCAAATGGTTGCATTCTAAGTGCAGTCCAAGTGTTAGATTAGAGCATTCAGGGTTCCATTTTTGTGAATAGCATATGTCCTGCACAGTATGTGGTCAAAGTCTATGTGGATGCAGGTTCGATGCAGACCAGCACGGCCTTGGTGTTCTGTGAGAGGGAGGGCTGAACCGTTGTGGGAGTGTTTACAGTTGATTTAAGTCGCCACCATTTCAAAGCAAATCGTCTCCTGCCCTTTAAATGTGCGGGAAATGAATAGAGACTATCTATGCGGAAGAAGACGTTGCATAATCCCAGCGATCCGTGCCTGAGCGGAGCATTGTTTCTGATCCGACCGAGGTGTGGCAACAGACAATGTCAGCGGGTATTCAGAGAGAGCTGGTGAGAACCGCTGACGACTCAAATATGTCCGTGGAGCTCAGTAACTGTCAGCCTGCATCAAATTCACCAAAATGACTTTGGACCAGTTGTCTACTTTGCGCCAGTATTTTGACATGGTCTAAGCAGGCATAATTTTAGAGCAGCTCTCTGCCACCAAATTGTAACTCTGCCAGCCACATCTCCTAGGACACTCCCTCGCTGTGCCGGAAAGGCCAGCTTGGCACAAACAGGTCTGCCAAATTGGCAACCACGTGCAGAGAGCCTTGTGCTTGATGATTGGAAAATCAGGATCTGCCGACATTTGCACCCCACTGCAGATGCACTGTCAATGAAAATAAAACCCTGTGTGTTCACTGCTCACTCCAGCAAACATTTTCAGTGAGAATATTTTTCCTGTGAATGTGAATGAACTGATCCACCTGTGATAATTCTTTTTATAAAATTGACATCAAACCAGTTTTAATGTCAGCTGCTCTTTGTTGAAATTGCACACACACCTTCAATACTCTGAGCCATTTTAGCCATCTAACCAGAGGAAACACACACACACACACACATACCTGCAGCCACAAAACCCTTTTAGACATGTAGTGATAACACATTTTTTTTGTATTTAAAAAAAAACTGCAGCGTGGAATCAGTCAACTGCTATAGGGAGCATCATAACAAAATATACTGCTCCAAAAAAGGGAACACCTAAACAACACAATGCAACTCCAAGTGGTTCCGTTATTTTTTGGAGCAGTTTATATTGAACTCTTAAAAAAGAAGCTTGGTTGAAGGACTATTGAATTGACCAATGTATATTGTACTGTATATATAGAAGATAATAACCAATAACATTTACCTGGTTTATGTGATTTTTTTTCTTCAAACCACAATTTACAGCAGCGGCTATAAATGTCACTTTTCTTTTCACACAAGATTGTCAGCGTTCATCTATGAAGCAAGACCAATTTTTCCTTTTAATATACTTTAGATAGAGCGTAGCATTCAACATTAAGTTTTCAGAAACTTTTTTTTCTTGGCTTTATCCGTAGTTTTCTCCCTATGGTCAAGTAATAAATCTTGGCACCAGGCATCGCACACCGGTGCTTGTGATGGCTATTTTTAGTGACAAAAAAAAAGTTGCATTTTGACATTGCATGTCAAATTAAATGTTTATTTTCCAAAGTCACAGAGAGCCACATGTGGTTCTGGAGCCACAGGTTGCAGACCCCTGCTAGAAAAAGTAAATAGTAGACACAACACACACAAGTTCAAAATCATGTAAGAAATAGTTTATTTGAATAATTATTTACAAGAAAAATGTATGGACTGTTAAACAGTCAATACTGGGGATGATTTGGGGAAAGGGGAACAAACCGCTGTCTTGCTCAGAGCAATTATCTTTTTCCTTTTTTCTTTTTTTTTAACTGGAGTACGAGCATCCAGCATGTTGGGTGGACAGTGTGGGCACAGACAAAGGTTGGGAACACGGGAGAGGGAGAGACAGCTGAGATTTGATTGATTTTCATTCTCCGTGAGAGCAAATGCCATGTTGGAAGGCCACCCAACAATCCGTCCGGCTCTGGGGTGGGGTGCTCGGCTCACCCCTGCCTCCCTCGATGACCCCCATGTTTGCGACGGCAGGAGCCCAGCAGCGTCTCCAGTGCCATCTTCACAAACGCCTGGAAGTTACTGCTTCTCTCCCTTCGGCTGTCCTGCGAGGGGACGTAACACCGACAGATAGCTTCACCGGGCACTTGACTCAAGTAACATGTTGCAGTACAGATGCAAAAATGAATTGATCAACAACTTCTTTAACAACCGACGAATCATTTTGAGCAGTTGTTTTTTTTTCAACATTTTTATCTCAAGTACCACAACTGTAAATATTTTTCGCTCTCCAATTACCACCACAATGGTTAGCGTTAGAATGCAGACATAAAATAGAGAGCCCAAGGTATTGATCCTAAAAAGCATATTTAAGGTACTTCAGTTAAATACAACTAAACAGTACTTGAAACAAAACATGGAATCCAAGTTTTGGAGAAAAAAAAACCCTACTTTAGGAACTATTGAATTTAAAACAGAATTTTTAAGTATTTAAAGAAGCCGCTGCATAGCTCGGGAGCTATATTTTTTATGTTTCATTGTTCTTCATATTTGAAAGTGTGTGAATTATAATTGTATATAATTCAGTCATTCTTTCGCATATGACAAGAGAGAGCCCACATACCACTAGCGGTACATGTACCGAACTTTGGGAGTCACTGCTTTAGAGCCATTCTTTAACTCAGAATCATCCAAATCGTCTGATTTCAGCCTCTCAACAGTACACATTCTCCCATTTCCGCTGTTTCCGTGTTGGTGTTCCATTAAGACATTTGCAAACATCTACTTTGACTTTGGAAAACAAGGATCAACATTTTGCCCTCTTTTTTGATATGTTCTAGACCAAACCAGTAGCTGAATTGTAACGAATGGATGGGGGGAACATGTCAGTTCGAGCTATTACAAAGATAATAATTCTTGGCAGTATTGCATAAATCAGTAGGTCGAACATCACTTCCTCTCGTGTGACATTGCTTCATTGTTGTGTATTTGCTTTGGTAATAATCCGTGAACAAACGGTAGTGGGGAAAATATTCTCCCCAGCATTATGCAAAAGATACGTTCATTCAATTATTCGTGGAACTAATTGATAGAATGATCGTTGTTGAGAATATTCTACAGCTACGGCCTCATGTAGCGCTTCCTATACATGCTTACCTCCTTGCTTCTTGTCATCTCCTTTCTGATCACCTTTCTTCGGCTGCTCTTTAGGACTTTGAGGTTGCTGCGGAAGCAACGTCAAAGACATGAGAACATTTTGGGAAGAAAGAACAGGAAAAGACAATGTCGCAGATCTGTAGTAACCGTTTTCCCACCTTGGTAGTTGACTTCTTGTCCGACTTGTTACCTGAAAACGTGGACGCTTCGCGTTAATAATAGTGGACGAGCAGCTCACGTGCTGCTAGTTGTTGGACGTTATTATCGTATGTTTGCTCACCTTTCGTTCCTGGCATTTTGGCCGCGCTCCAGAGCCTGTGCTGTTTTGTTCAGAATGTTGTGCTAAAACACGCCGTTCCACACGGTCATTTATGGCCCGCGCCGCTGAATGGCTGCGCCAGCGGGGCCCCTTCGAGAAGGAGCGGCGCCAACAAGCAAAGAGCCCAGTCAGCTGAGCGGCGAGCCCTGCGGCTCCGCAGCTCTCTGCTGAGCCAGGCAAAACCGCCCAGCTGACCTTGTCAGACTGCCTTTGTCAAGCCACTGGAACTCTTCGTGCACCTTTCGTTCGTGGCATTTGCTAGTATCCCACGCCAATATCAGAATGCGCCCTTTCAGAAATAGGACAGAAAGTAGCACAGGCGGAGGACTCGAGCCGCGTGATTAGACTCAAGTCACACGAAAGTGACTCATTTTTTGGGAATTGAGACTTGCTTGGCTAAACTGGACCAAACTCTCGACCAGACTTTGATTTGGTAATTATCAGCAGGCTGCACCTGACTCTGACGATTATTTTTCAGTGAATCAGACCAAAAAGAATTTTCATCAATCTGTTAAAAAACAAGGCATCATTTCAAAGTTGCAGAAAATGAATATGCACAAACGTAAATTGATGATGATTTAGTGACTAGTTTGGTCCATAACATCCGTCAGAAAATCGGCCAAGGTGTTGATCGTTGTTTTCCTCAGAACAGATGTTGACAAATTTTGATGTATTCGATTTTATTTGGGTTAAACACACAGACAATCCGTCTGCTTTCAGGGAACTGTTGCATTACCAAAATGTCAAATTAATCGATCAATCGACAATTGATTGATCATCAAATGAATCAATAACTATGTTGACAATCAATTAACCATTTAGTTCATCGGTAGGCAATTAATTTTCTAAATTTTCAAAGGGGTCTGCAGGTGAAACTGGAGTGCTTGCAGACGGCCAAAACAGCATGCTAACCTCAGCTTTGTTCTATATTTACTGTATTGAGAAAAATCATATTGTTTTGTTTCAATAAAATGCTCCGTGTGTAGATATGGTGAATATATGGTTGCATTTAGGAAATCATTAAAAAATTATTATATTAAAAATAGTTTAATCTATTAGAGAAATAATCATTTCCGTGTTTGCAGTCATAGTATGAATAACCTATAATTGACATGTAATTGAACCAGACGAACCAGAAGTGTAGCCCTTTCCATAAATCAGTAGCCAGAAAGTAGCGAGCATGACATCACTCCCTCTTGTGGGATATGTTGTCTGGTTTTATGTTTGTTTGGTTATGTTTAAGCATGAATCAATATTATTAATTTCTGATTCACGATTCATATTCATCACTTTAGGTGAATACAACGATCATGACGTCGATATTTATCAGCAATGATTTAATGAGGTAGGAAAATAACGTTTCTCTTTAATTTAACAATCTTTATTATTATAAATTATTGCAATACACATTTAATAACAAGACAAACACATCAAAATAGGAATCGCGAAAATCAAAACAAAAACGCTTTGATAAAACGAAATGGGGAGCACAAGAGCTTTCTTGTTTCTACGAGCAGATCTTAAAAGTAAATATAAATCCAGTTCTTTCAGAAGGACTCAGTGGATATGTCTTGTCGTTGCAAATTTGCAGTTGAGGAAATCGAGGTAACTATTTGTTTTTCAGAAACGTAATCGTCATACAGACCTTCCTCTGATTGCCAGGTCACGTGATTTTTCCGGAAGCGCGACGATGGAGAAAAGCTAAAGTAGGTGCGTCGTTTTCTAACCTATTTCTCCGCGTTTCTTCGCGATGCCCATCCAATTGAATCTTTAACCGAGGTGTACATGACTGACCTGAGTTCAACTTCAGACCAATCGAGCTAAACTGTCGTATGTGTCATCATGATGTGACTCGTCTTCCTTCTATTTGTGTTTGCTAATGCAGCTACGCTAGCAATTAGCAAACACAAATAGAAGGAAGCAAGGCAAAACACGAGCTCTGTGGTGGCTTTTAGAAGTCGCTCTTTAGCTGTCGCTGTCAAGTTGACACGGGAGAAGAAAATACTGAAAAGAATGGCCTTTTGGCTGTCCACCAACTTCTGTCGTGTTGCGGAGAGAGGCTGACAGTAGAATTGAACGGCCATTTCACGTTCTAAGTCAGTTCCAGCTATGATGAACGTGTGCACTTGACTGTAACCTTCGTTACTTCCGCCCCCTTCACCTCAAAAAGTGTGGTGTGTTTGTATAGGTTCTGCCCAGGCGGCGGCTTGCTTTTCGCCTACTGTGCTTTTGTCTAATGGCAGCAGTTTGGCAGCAGGTTTTGGCAGTGGACGCAAGGTGAGACCAGCACACACTTTGAGAGTCATCTAATTATTCTATTAACTCATCCTCGGGAAAGCCGTTGAAGCGTTTATTTCATATCCTGCTAAAGGTCCATGTACCTGTGCAAACTTATAACATTTGGACTGGATATAAACTAACTGGAATTATGACCGCTCAGAAGGGTCTGTAAACATCTTAAACTGCAATTCAATTGCAGATGTTCCTAATTCACTACCTGATATCTGCAACTGATTTGTTGAATGTTAATGAGGAACCCTAAGTGAGGTTGCAGATGTATGTAATTCTGTTTGTTGAGGCAAAACTGAATTACAGATATATGTCTGTCGTTTTGAATTCTCACAATTTTGTTACACGCGTATCTTGAATAAAAGGAAATTCCAAATTGTCAAAATGTAATTGTCGGATTGCCAAGATAAACTCTTAAATGTTGAATCTGCTTGTCATGCAAGTGTATTCTGCCTTCACTAGCTAGACAATCCAGTGCGAATGACTCTCTTCCTAAAGATTTTATTCCCCATGACTTTATGACATTTCTGCACACTTGTTGGACAACTACATGCTAGTTGACAACTGTGTCCTACTAATACTACTAGTGACGTAATAAAATTATACGAGGTAATATCTATCTAAACTGACAGCCACTGCTGTATGACATTTCTGAGGTAAAACTACGAATGGGAATGTTGGTGCTGATACTAGGGTCCTAGAGCCTCTTGGTACATAGAGCATGCCTTGCAAGTGCAGTAACAATACCTTTGGAATAAGCTTTAATTAAATACCAAGAGGCAAAAAGTGGCACTAGCTGTGGGGTTACGAGTGAAACACAGTCGTTCTGGAAAAAGAGCAGACGAGTACATGGACTTAGATAAGATAAGATATCCTTTATTCGTCCCACACTGGGGAAATTTACAGTTTTTTATTTACAATTTACACATTTAGGCAGCATATAAAGCAAACGGAATGCATGCTCAAATTTCTTTTCGTTGCACATTCATTGTTTTTCTATTTGAATTTTTTCCCTACCTCAGGTACAATGCTTACCGCACGCCCACCTTCCCACAATTCCGAACCCAGTATATTCGCCGCCGCAGCCAGCTGCTTCGAGAAAACGCCAAGTGCGGCTTTGAGCCGGGGCTGCGCAGACAGTATCTGAGACTGCGCAGTCAGTTGCTGGCTCTGCGCTACGGGCCTCTTTCCGAGCAGAGCAGCTTCAGGGCCAGCAGCGTGCGCAGTTCTCGCACCACACTGGACCGCATGGAGGTCAGACCCACAGAAACACACACAGAAGTGTCTGATATGAACAGGGGTTTTCCCGGCTCAATGCGTATGCTGGCCCAAACAAACACTTTGTGAAGTATCTTACATGTACCGGTACTTGATTGTTCTGAAACATTTTGATTTTCCTAAAGCCTTTTTGCCACCTCACCTTGAAAAAGATTTGCCTTTTTGATACAGCTCAGAAAAGCCAATAACACAATGCCTAACTCTCATTTAAGTTGTTTTTTTCCAATAAATCAAACGTGCTGGGTTACAAAAGAAACTATTTTTGTTGTCCGGCACATTTGCACGAGGGAAGAAAATGGGTCATTTGCAGCTCTTCTTTTTTTCCTCAACAATTTTAGGAGCGACTTCTGAAACGGCGCCACCCAATCAAATCGCAATGACCAGGGGTGCACATAAATTGTGGTGTGGTTCTCAGATGAACACCAAAGGTTGTTGTTTGGTGCTTCCTTTTTTTCTAATGCTCCGACCTCATGGATGAAACCATCGGCACAGCTGCGATCACATCCGGCCTGTGCAGAGTTTCTGCCTTTACCTGGGCTACAAAAAGTGGTAATACCGTTTCCTGCTTAAAAAAAACAAAAACCAAAAAAAACCCAATAAATTTATATTAAACAAAACTGAGTTGGCATGATAATGTGTCCTCTGACAGCCTTTAGAGTTTTTCCACAAGGAAGCTTTGAAAAATTAATTGCCTACTTCTGAGACCGCTAGCCGTTTTAGCACTGTTCTCTTTGACAGCAGTCCATCTTTTCTGCACCACTCGCCGCTTTCAACTAATGACGTCGAAGCCACAGCAGAACGACATAAATGACCGTCCCGCGTTTGGCCGTCCACCATTCTTTTTTGTCAAAGCCAAGTCAAGACTGCCCACCATAACAGTAGTTCATCGTATGAATGCGCCGCAATGCCAACTTCACAACAAAAGACTCACAAGTAATACTGGGTGTATGTGGACATCGCTTCATTCGTAACCTTTTATTCCGAAAGTACCCCGTGGAAGCAATCATTGCGACTGCTGACTCAACTTGGGCTTTTCGAATGTGGGCTGCCCCGCAATCACAAAATGTCTGTTGCTACAATATTCTTAGAACGCAAAAGCGCGCTGAGGTACCGGTAATCCGGAGTAAGCATGAACACATGCACATCGCTTGTGCGAACTCCTGGTAGTGATGCAATTGCAGTCAGAAATCCTACTAAGGAGTTGAGCGCTGGTCAGAGAATAAGAGTTGTCATGATGGCGAGTCAGAGGTGGGCTCTCCAAATTTTACAGGCAGGAAAAAGACCTCTGTGAAAGAAAATCCAGGTATATTACCCAACTTGATTTCTGTGAAGTTGAAGAGATGAGCAATTGATGTCGACAACATGTTGCCGAGCTGCTAAATGTTACCGATCATCCTCATTATGTTTGGAAAATAACTGGAAAATACCATGTCATTATACATGTCACCGTGCGCTTTTGTTGCGCTTCGTATTGGGGAATGCTTGGTGCGGCCACCCAGGAGCTATGACTGGGTAGCTAACATGGCTCAACCTGATGCCATTCATGCAAGAAGTATGTTGCACAACTATTGCCCGTGAATATACACAAACCAGTCTATCTGCAACGGTATTCGTTATTTGAGTGCTGAATGTTAGTTTTGTCGTCTGAGATCTGATCAACGTCATTGAATAGAAGTGCCGACTTTACTGTGGTTGAAAGTAGAATTGGTCTGGGCTAAGTAATCCAGAGACACAGATGTTTGAGGCAAATGAAAATGAAATGAAAACTGAACTCAAAGCCAGTTGTCCTGTTTTCGCTTAAAATAGCAGCAGCATTTGTTTTTGTTTGCAGTATTTTGCACAAGGGAGTGCTAACTTTTAATTTGAGATTTGCAAACTTATGTTCATTTACATTTGTTTTGTAATCATTTACCTTCTCATGTTTAGCTGAATAGATTTTTTTTGTTTTTCTAACCCTTGATCTTCTATTGCGTGTTATACCGGAACCCTGAAGGGATATAATTTATGCTGTGATAGGAATTTGGAGGCTGTAATTACTCTTGTGAAGACCAGTTTCTTTCTTTCAATTCTATATCATCTTTTTGCACAATACAGTGATATTTCTCACACAAATTTCAATGTTGACCCTAGATTTGATGTACAAGAAACTGTGTCATGTGCTTGGTCACGGAAGGAAACAAGCTTGTACTGTATGTCAAGGTGGTGCTGTTTTATGATTTTGGTGTTTCACTACTTTTGAATAGGTATGGTTCATTCAAACCAGAAAAAAATATTTGTACACAGTGACAGCATCTGTCTCCCTTTCCTCTCACCACGAGCAGGACTTTGAGGAAGATTCCCGCACCCAAGGGGCTCGTGGCCACCGGCGGTCCATCAGCAGAGGCTCCTACCAGCTGCAAGCCCAGATGAACAGAGCCATCTACGATGAAAGGTAGTCCCGCCACTCGTTTCATCCACAGATTCGAATTTGGTCAAATAATCCAATTGACGTTTCCCCCAATATTGTGGTGGCTCCTTGAAAAAGGGATTTTCTTGTATTGCGATACTTCAAATGCAACTCGTCCTTCACTTGTGGTCTCAGCAAGATTTGCTCTCTCTTCGTTCGTGGTTTCGGTTGCCCTGATGCAAATTTTTCCTCCAGAAACTGAAGGTTGTGTAACGGCTAGCGCGAACTGCTGAACTGACGCACTCGCTCTCGTCGGGCTCTGCAGGCCTCCGGGCAGTTTGGTGCCAACTTCGGTGGCGGAAGCGAGTCGAGCAATGGCTGGGGACACAACTTTGAGTGAAAATTATGCCTTTGCTGGAATGCATCACATATTTGACCAACATGTTGATTCTGCAGGTAGGCACATTTTGGTGCTTTTGTAATGGATGTTACATCTTGAGCTAGTCTGGCCAGTATAGCCTATCTTAGAAAGATAATCCAAATGATTTGATATACAGTATTTCATGTTTTAAACATTTTGTTCAAGTAAGTCTAAGGCATGGGTACATAAAAAAAAAAAAACAGGCGAATGACATTTAAAATAAAGTTTTGCTTTGGGTAATTTTTTCCCCTTCTCTAAATGCTTGATTTCTCCTGAAACTAGAAGGAACATGTACCAGTAATCAATTATCAAATGATCATATAATCATTTAGATAACTTGTTTCACATAAAATTGTTCATTCCCTGGAATTTCTCTCTCTGAACAGGAAATATTCTCAAATTTTTGCGTCGTCATCCGTGAAAGACTGTTTTGATCTTTGTGTTGAATCAAAATGACACATTAGCAAACATTTGCTTTTACTTTGGATAAGATTAGTAAACATTTTTGCTGATTTATTTATCGTGGACTAAACCTAAACCAGTCACATAATTCCTAATCAATTATGTTGACATTTTCTACGCTGTCAATTTGAAATAAAGTCCTGTTTTTGAATTAAGGGGTGACATCTAGAAATGCTATTTACTCAATACTTAAGAATAACAGACCGATGAATTGATGAATAATATTATCGTTCGTTGCAGCCCGACCTGAAACCAATAGCACGCTTTTTATAATCCCCTCCACCCGCCAGCATTAATTTGTAGTATCAATATTAACTTTCACGGAAAAAATACCTATTTCTTTTTACAGATCATGTAAAAATAAGTGATTCCTCTTGTATGGATTCACAAGCTTTTTCACCGCATAAATGTTTTTGACCATGTGCAGCGGGTTTGACTCCCGATTGCCTTCTTTGCGCTTCCTTTCTTATCCTACGCAAAACAAGGTCAAAATAATGTTGGTGTGATCCGTGTCCTCGTTGAAGTGTCCGGCCTCACGTCTGTTCCCAAGTTGCACACAGAGCAACATCACTTCCAATTAGCTGCATGTCTCTCTTTCAGATGTTGATAAATAGTTTGCGCTACTCTTTGGTTGCAACATCCTTTGAACATACTTTGCAGCAGACTGCCTTTTTGCTTATTGCTTGACACTGCCCACCAGAGCCAATTCCAAATGACTAATGAAACGTTTCTAAACTAGAGCTGCCATTTTTGTCCATGATACTCTAAGCCAGGGTTGTGAAACTCCTTTTTTGTCGCGGGCCACGTTATAGTTACCGGTTCCCTTGGAGGGCCATTCTGACTGTGAAACCACATAAGTCAAGAATAATGTTTTCTTCAACTATAGTTTAAGTTACTGCAATGACGGTTTTGGGAACAAGAAAACTTGCAATAGCTCTCTTATATATTACATATGAGAATTTGAAATGTTGGTACAAATTTTCGCAAGCATCATAGATGTTTGATTTGCTTTCGCGGGCCACGTCAAATGATGTGGCGCGCCAGAGCCGCCAAACCCCCAGGCCTTGAGTTTGACACCTGTGCTCTAAGCAGCAGCCATCAGAAAATCAAGCAAAATGTGCCTGACCAAACCCCTTTTATGAGGATGCTCTCCTTCCGTCTTCCTGCCTTATCTTAGTCCCGCGATTGCAGTTTGCCAATGACGACAAGCACCTCCTGGCTTGCTGCTCGCTGGACGGCACCTTGTCCATCATGACCCTGTCCCCGCCTCCTGCCACCGTCAAGGTGATTCTGAAAGGCCACGGAGGCCCCGTGACAGATTTTGCTTGGTCCCTCAGCAACGATGTGATTGTGTCGACATCGCTCGACGGGACCTTGCGCATCTGGAACACCGAGGACGGCCGGTGCATCCGAGAAGTCCGAGACCCGGAATCCAGCGAGCTGCTCTGCTGCACTTTTCAGCCGATGAATAACAATCTCACTGTGGTGAGTCATAACTTGATTCTCATTTGATTCCTGTCATTCTGTCAGTGACCTTGTGTCTTAGTTTGTTCAAAATCTACTCTTCTTGCACATCCGATGTTTTGTGCGCTGTCATACGACTAGTGTACTACTCATCTGGCTTAAAATCTTTTGATAATCAATATCATCTTTTATAGATCTTGTTTAACTTGAAACTATTACTCAGAATTTCAGTCCTTGAACAGTTAATATTCTCTGCTTACTGTAGTGCTTAATGAAAGCAGACTAATTGGCTTTGTATTTAATCAAATTAAGACATTTGCAAACAACTGCGCTCTCACTAATTCGAACAACTACATTCAACGTAATGAATAGCAATTTAGTATTTTATTTTGTATTTTTTCTCCTCCCGTCCGTGGTACAAATGCGATTGGGGACCATTGCACTGGTCTGGACAACATGCATTTGTACTTTCAGTGGATTGAAGTTTTTTTTTTTTACATAAATTATAAATAAAAGAAGAAGAATTATGCAGTTCCCAAGATTACGATTTGGGCACACAATAAACTATCGTAGTTTGTGCCGCTACATAAACATTGAGCCTCACTAACGTGGACAACTATTCGAAAGCTCTTCTTTACTGTGTTTCTTTATGCATGGAGGAAGGAAACCGCTTTTGTTCCCGGTATTTTAAGTAGGACACTGTTGGCAATTGACGTGCTGAATTTGAGAATGTGATGTGTGTGTTGCGGAAAAGCAAAAGCTGGACGTGAGCAGAGCTCTTTATTTCATCTGCAAAAGTGCGAGAGGTGACTGTCGATGCTGCATGGGTGGATTCCAGCGTTGGTGTAGATTTATAGTTCACATCACAGATGTTATTTCCAAAGTGGTATATGTGAAAGAAGTACCGGAACTGCCTAAGTCCAGTTGAGTTGTATTTAACTTTTTAATTTTTTTTTTTTTTTTTACATTTTTTTCAAAATGTAATGAGTTTTTTTTTTTTTAAGAATGTACTTTATGTGCACATTTTAATTAGATTTAATTAGATTAGTTTTTTTCCCCATATTTAAGCATTGGGTTAATGTTTTGTTTTGAAGCGTAATGTTACAGGGGCTTAGGATGTTAAAAGTGGAACGGAAAACTTTTTAGGTGCGATTCTGCTCTCAGTGAAATTTTCTCCGGTGGCGTATGGCAAAACTTCAAGCAGCACTTTTTCTGGATTTCTTTGAGAAATGGATGTCTTCTTGCTCCTCTTCCATAAAGGCCAGATTTATGCTGCGTGTGATCAGCTGTGGATCTCTGCAGTTCATCCAGAGTGATCATGGGCCTCTTGGCATCTGACCAGTGCTCCTTGTTTGGGTCAAAAGTTTAGATGGACAGTTTGAACTGCGCTCCATGACATTGTATTTCTGAATCCTGCTTTCAACTCCACAACTTAATCCTGGACCTGCCTGGTGTATACCTTGCTGGCGAGCTGTTTGTTCCCAAAGAGAGAAAGTCCGGAGAGGCCAGACTGAAATGGTTTGGACACGTTCAGAGGAGAGAGAGTGAATATATTGGGACAAAGATGCTGAGTCTTGACCTGCCAGGCAGGAGGCCGAGAGGAAGACCAAAGAGGAGGTTTATGGGTGTAGTGAAGGAAAACATGAAAGTAGCTGGTGTGAGAGAAGACAATGCACAAAATGGGGTTAGATGGAGGCAACTGATTCGCTGTGGCTTGTCCTGAAGGGAAAAGACGAAAGGAAAAGAAGAAAGAAATTTGAAAATATCGTTTGAATTTTGTTCTACTTAACCATTGTGTCCCACCTCACTTGGTATTGATTTTTCACCCCGCTCCCCAAAAAAACATTTTATATCTTTGTTTAAGATCTGAAATGTGGCAAAAGTTAAAAAAGGCCTAGCCGGCTAATACTTTCGCAAGACACTGTATTTCACGTTGTTGTTGTTTTTTTCCAATGTTCAATTATAGTTACTCTCCAATATGTTGTGGGGGGTTTTTTTCCTGCAACAGATTAATTGTATTGTTTCCTGTTGAAATGTCAAGTCAAATGTTGCTTCATGGATTTGGTCCCAACATTTTGGAAAGGCTCAATCACAAAAAAATTATGATGTTGGTATGTTGAGTGCCAAATCTTTTTCTTTCTTTCTTTCTTTATTTTAGGGGTCCTTGATTTAAAACGTTTGCGAACGACCAGTCGATAGACATTACAAACCCAATGGCCACAAATTGTTGTTCACGAGCATTATTAACAACATGCATAAGGATCATGAGAGAATGATCGTTGTGTGCATCGTTTGCTGTGCAGACAATGAGGATTGTCTCCCAACTCGTTTCCAACAGGTGGGCAACAGTAAGCATCACCTGCAGGTGGTGAACATCTCGACGGGCAAGAAGGTAAAGGGTGGCTCCAGCAAGCTAACCGGCCGCGTGCTGTCACTCTCCTTCGACTCTCCAGGGAGGATTCTCTGGGCGGGCGATGACAGGGGCAGCATCTTCTCCTTCCTCTTCGACATGGCCACAGGTACCGTCACAGCTATTATGTCACCTCCAAGGCTCGCCCCGAACGAACGCTAATTTTTGAAATTTGAAATTCAGGTGAGCGATGTTGCAAAATCACAGATGAAACATGGCCACTCCAAAGCGCCATGTCGTATTGCATGAGCTTTCGCAATCATTTTAGGCTCTGAAGATACATACAGGGCCACCACAAGCTGCTCCAGTACAAGATATATGCCAGTTAAATGCACCTGCTACTGTTTTATGCCACTGAGACAAGACCGTAAACAGGAAATTGTTTGGGGTCATTGACCCCAAAAAGTGGGGAAACATCTTGTAGAATGAGCGATTGTGAGTCCACATTCGAGGGAGAGGTCAGTTTGACCTTGGTTGTGGAAATGTACATAAATACAGCTACGCGAGTGGATCCTGATAAGGCAAGGTCTGTCCTCGTGACTAAGTGTCATGATTGATTCCTAGAATTGGAGTTTACCTCGTGGAATTGTCCCAAACAGTTGACTAAAGTATTTTCTTGAGTAAAGAAAGCAGACTGTTCACCACATCCTGTCTTTGTCCTTGAGCCTTGACCATTTGTTTATCTATGCAATTCCTTCCTTGACCGCCCTGATGCAGGGAAGCTAACCAAAGCCAAGCGACTGGTGGTGAACGAAGGCAGCTCCATCTGCAGCATTTCTGCTCGCTCGTGGATCAGCCGAGAGGCACGAGATCCCTCCCTGCTGGTCAACGCCTGCATCAATCAGCTGCTGCTCTACAGGTCTGTTTGCTTGCTATGCGCACAGAGCTATGTGGGAACACTGCATATCATTGTTTTTGATCTGGTGACCTTTGTCACGTTTTCAGGGTTATGGACAACGAAGGTGGGCTACAGCTGAAGAGAAGCTTCCCCATTCAGCATGGCTCGCAGCTCGTTCACAGCATCTTCTGCCCACTCATGTCCTTCAGACAAGGCGCTTGTGTTGGTAAGTGTCCCTGCTTTATTAGGACACAAACAAAGCTTTCAGTACCTTCCGGTTTCCTTTGCTCCTATTCCTAATGCTGTCAGAAAAAAGAAATGAGCACAATGCTAGTATAAATCTAAACCTTCAAACTACTGAAATGCTGCTTAGACACGTGGAACAGCAATACATAAAAACAGAGTACACGACACTGTTCACAGGCATTTCTCCTCTCTGCTCTGTGGGAGTGGCAGCAATTACTGGTGCTTAGTAGGAAACTTTCTCTGCCTCTTGCTGCTAATTACACACCATCTCTTCCGGTAGAGCTCAGTGGGGCCCGTATTTACGTGGCTAAATGTGCTACTGCACAGAAGGCATGCGATTTGAAATTCGGACTTGCCTGTGCAATGTCGTCTTAAGATACAAGTGGCCCCATTTATGGACCCAATTTAATAGGATTTTATTTATTTAGTTTTTTAGATGTGAACTTCGGACAGACATTTTTTATTTATTTTTTTTAATTGCCACTATTATTTGTACTTGGTCCAGGTATTAGACACAGCTGACCATGGCAAACATCTTTTGTAACCTTGCGTGATAACTTACCTTCGTAGAAGTTGGAAGCACAAACTTGAGATCCAAGTGCTGTATGGTGGCTGTGAACACTTGACAATAAACAATCATTTAGCAAATAGTGAGCTATTTGCTGGAAAGAGCTACAATTCTGGGCTGGTGGCTCAGCTCGGCACCGTAATTGAAAGGACGGAAAGTGAGGTTTTACGAACAAATGTGACCTCATCTTTCAAAAAAAGAAAAAAAATTGTGGACATCAGAGTGATGGATGTGCAAGCTGTATTGTACACTAACGACTAACCTCTTCAAGAACTTGTACGGGTGGCCAAGGCAGGTACACCAAAAGGAGCAGCATTTAACTGATGCTGTGTGACAAAACTTTTACTTTTTTTTTGCAAATATGTCATTAGTGCATGTTTTGTAAGAGCAATTGTCCGGAGTGCGATTTTTCTCCAAAAACAAAACAATTTGCAATTTTTGTTGTCAGTGACAGGCAGCGAGGACGCCTGCGTGTACTTCTTTGACGTAGAACGCAACACCAAGGCCATCGTCAACAAGTTGCAAGGTCATGGCGGCCCCGTGCTCGACGTTAGCTTCAACTGCGACGAGAGTCTGCTGGCCTCCGCTGACTCCACAGGCATGGTCATCATCTGGAGGCGGGAGCAAAAGTAACACAAGAAAAGGCTCCCGTGTGGTCAAACCAAGCAAAGCGGCTGGATTTGTTTTCACTGTACCGGGCTGCTTGTTAACCTTTAATGTCATTCTTGTCAAGTGCAATCGGAACGCTCTGCTATGCAGGATGTGATTGGAAAAGTCAGGTGGAGCTATCGCGTGCGCTTTTTTTCTGTTTGAAAACATTCTGATGTTTGTTCCCTGAGGTGTGACAGTGAGCACCTGTAGAAACAACATTGGCACTACTGTCAGTCCCTCTGCTGTCGTTTTTGTCTCGTTGTGGTATTCATGCAATAGTCAAAAAGGCCTTACTTGCTATTTGTATTTGAGACCCCGAGCTTTATGCACGTTTTAAGTTTGTTTGTGTTTATCTGTGTGGATGTATATTTATTGCAGATGCTTATGACAAAATGTAATGCCCATACAAAAATGAACTACTGTAACTGACTGACTGCCTCGTTTTTTTCCCTCCCAACAAATTGCACTACTGCATCACATATGTATCCAATCAATCCCCTCCCTCACTGTCACAGCTCAAAATGGTTTTGGAAAATCTAACTTGGAAGTGTTTGGACCGAATACATGTTAAGTGTTTCGTCACATTTGTAATTTGTGCAGCCATCAAAAGCAACTAACTGGAGTTTGCAGTCATGTTTTGTGGTCTTGAGGCGTATTTGTCAGTGGTGCAAATTGTGCATTGTCAAATGTTCCCCTTTAAAAAGCCCTGCAAAAAATAGGCATGGTACACTCCAGACTGATCCCTTCAAAATATGACGCGAATCCTTTGCTGTCGGCTTCGGTGCCAGAGCGGTCGTCTCCCGACCCGAACTTTTGTGGGTTTCATCCTCATCCTTGAGCAAGATGCTGAACCCCCAGTTGCTCCTGATACTGTCTCATCGGTAGGTAAAATAAGGAGACTGTTCAAGCGCTTTGAGTTCCTAAGCTGCAGCTGGCAAAAATGATGGGATCACCGGTCTCGGAGGATGTTCATTCAATTGTTTAATTTTGCGGGGTGGGACAGGTCACAGACATGAAACACAACTAAAGTCATTTCAAATGGCAACTCTCTGTCTTGATGAAACACGAAAAGACAAAAAATGCGGAAGCAAGTTATATTTTTTGACCAAGCAGTGTGAGCCAATTATGGAATCACTCGATTGTAAGTGAAAATGATGGAATCACCCTGAAAATGTCCATTCGCAAAACTAACACCTGCATCAAATCAGATCTGTTCATTAGTCTGCGATTCAACAGGGAGTGATGACACCTTGGAGAGCCGTGGCACCAAGTGGACTGACACGGATCATGGCTCCAACACGAGATGTCAAAACAAAGGAAAAGCATGATCCAACTTCTACGAAGGTAAGTTATCAAGCAAGGTTACAAAAGATGTTTGCCATGGTCAGCTGTGTCTAATACCTGGACCAAGTACAAATAATAGTGGATGCTGATCTGGTCAAAGCAGTCAGACGAAGTTGCATCCAAGTCATGAAAGTCAGAAGTGCTGCAACAAAGTGTGAGTGGTGTGTTGAAGTGCTCTCATTTTACTGTTTCAATTTTTTTTTTCATAATTGAGTGATACCATTTTTTTTTTCTCACCGATGACCACATTTGTTTTTCTTGATACATTGTAGTGTTTCTTATAGCCATTAAGTTGCCATTTTAAATGACTTTAGTTTTGTGTGTTGTCTGAGATTTGTTTTTTTTTTAACTATAAAATTATCCAACTGAATTAACACCCTCCTAGAGAAGTGAATCCTTGATTTTTGCCAAGTGTTTTAGAAAAGCGCAATACAAGTGAAACCCATTTATCTTTTCCAAACTGTACCACTACTGCACCAACGGACAACTCTTCAGTGAGCCTATCCATCCATCCATTTTCTGATCCGTGGATCCTCACAAGGGTCCTGGGGTAAGGGGAGCGGGTGCTGCAGGGGCTATCCCAGCTGTCTTCGGGCAGTAGGCAGGGGACACCCTGAACTGAACACAGACATGCGCACTCACACTCACACCTAGGGACAATTTAGAGCACGGGTCTCCAAACTCAGTCTTCAAGGGACGCACCTGCCTTCTTCTCCAGCGCTCCCATGGGCAACACACCTGATTCAACAAAATCTGGATCGTTCTAATGCTGCTTCAGAGCTGGCTGATGAGCTGATCATCTGAATCAGGTGTGTTGCAGCTAGGAGAGCTGGAAAACAAGCAAGACAGTGACCCTCCAGGCCCAGAGCTGACATGCCTGATTTAGAGTGTTCCATTCACCTGCCACGCATGTTTTTGGATTGTGGGAGGGAGACGGAAAACCCGGAGAAAACCCACGCAGGCTCGGGGAGAACATGCAAACTCCACACAGGAAGGTGAACCCCCCACCACAGTGAGTCTATCATATTCTACATATTTCTTTTCACCCAAGGATCTAATTTAGCTCTTCATCAATTTGTTGAGTCTGTCATATTTGTGGGTTTGCAATCATATTGGCCCTCTGAAGGAAACCATACCTACGATGTGGCCCGCGACAAAAAAAAAATGACTTTAACATCCCCGTTTCAGATCAAATCGAGAAAAATAGACCAGAAACATGCAAGGTTGCAAAGTCATAACAAACTTGAAATCAGGCATTTCCATTCATTTCAATGGGAAAAGATGCTTTGATAAACCCTTGTTTTGAGTTACGATCGTGGCCAGAGAGCGAGTTCAACTCGTAAGTCAAAGCACCATTGTATTTACCAGATTTGTGACAATACACCCTCACCACACGCACTAGCATAAAAAGGAGTATCTACAACACTGAAAACCAAACAAAAGAAATTATTACAGTGGAGTCTTGAGATACAAGTTGAATTCCTTCTGAGACCAGGCTCGTAAACCCAAATCATCTTGGAATGCCAAGCTGAATGCCATTCTTCCATTCCAGCTTCCTCGTACAAAATGTTTTTCATAAGGAAAGTAGCACTCTAATGTTGTTCTTTCTAAAAAGCACAGAGTAATAACATAATGCAGTCTAATATAGTTTGGAGTTGTTGTTTTTTTTTTTTAAACTTTGATTGAGCCAGGAAGAAAACTTATTGAGATTAAAATTGTCTTTTACAAGAGTGACCTCATCAACTTTTGATGAATGATCCTTTATGTGCCAAACTGCGGCTTTTTGTAAAGTGCATTGAGTTGAGTTCACTGTCACCATAGAGCGCACGTGTCTCAAGTTGTCGCTGAAGTCTGAGCAGAAAATTGTCCAAACGACAGCTCGTATCTCAAATACTCCCACGTGGGATCGGGTTTTAGTGCGTCCTCAATGCCCCTTTGCGCTAGCGCCATGCAAATACAGATGCGGTATTTGTTGCCGTATTTCCCGTGAAGTGTGCCCCTGCAGCGGCACGGCCGTCTGGCCTCCAAGGTGACCAAAAATGTGGGAATGCATCAAAAGTAGAGTCTTTATTGACGAGTGGGCAAAAGAGCCACCTCAGCTCAACTGTACAGTTTTACACAAGATCATCTCGCAAAGCAATGCCAGATGTAAAAATCACAGACCTTAGTTTACTTTTCACTTGGACTTTCCATATCAACATCTGTACAAGTTCACCCCATACACACACACACACGCACACACCTGTCTTGGATCTGAAATGCCGCGGAATACATGCTAACTCAGTGCAAGTGGCCACATTCAAGATCTACTGCACACATGTATGTGCTGTATGACTAATGCGCCGCACGTCAGACATTTGCATGGCACAAATCTCCATTTGGAGATTCAACGACTTGAGCTGATGGAGCGGGATTTCCATCTCGACGACTTTGATCCGGACACACAAATGGGAGGGAAACATGAGCGGGCCCGGTAACATTCAGTATTCAAATTTCCCGCTTCGACTTGCGCTGCGCTTTACGAGCATAGCGTTGCTTTAGGAAAAAAAAGAAAAAAAAAAAAACATTCTCCATTGTAACAGACCTGCAAATATTTGCATATTTTGGAATGCAATGTAAATCAGCATTAACTGTTGCAAGTGGTCTGCTTCCTCTTTTGATGATTCACCGATATTTTGAAATTGTATTGTACGTAAGAGGGGAACTAAACCCAAGATGTCAGTTGTTTTTGTTTTTAATGTACAAATCTTGTTCATAAACTGCTGTTCACTTAAATCTACTAAGTTTAAAACATCGCATCTACTCACTTATGGGAGGCCGCGCCTTTTAATTTTTTTAAGCTGTATTCATTGGCGCATGAGTGTGGACGTGACATGTTTTTTTAGCCACTTGTGCGAAATTATGCAGCCTTTTTACAAAGAAAACAGACTTGGTCAATGTTCGGCCACGACAATCTATATTTCGTTGGGCGAAATTCTTGCATGTCCAAAACCCGCTCCTACACCGGCCAGCCCGCCGCTCGCAGTTGAATCATTGAAAAATCATGTTCACCCTTAGCTCGAATGCTGACATTAGTCCCACTTCCTTGCAAAGCATTACAACATTGTATTTGGAACAAAACAGCCTTGCTGAAACATATCTATCGCGACTATTTTCACTCGCGATTGTCAATAAAAATCCAGATTCTCAATTGTGAGGGACACGCCCTATAAGGGAAGAGGCGGAGTTTTACAGCACTTGTCAGACATTGGTTGTCAAGTGATTTTCATTATTGTCAGCCAATAGTTCAGTTGAGCGTGGTAGCGGCGTGGGTAGGGATCCCTCGATCAGCCCTCCATTGTCACAGCTGATCATGATTTTGTTCGACACGGCCCCACCCATCTGTTGATTATTGCTCCGGTTCAATTGTATGATTTTGTACGAACGCAATATTAGTCAGATTAGTCTGACAGTTTTTGGACTCGTGCCGGCACATGCTATTCTTTCTTGCTTTAAAATGATTTGAGTTTAGTTCCCTTTTAATGTGAAACGTCAAATGCCGTTTATGATTTTGGAATACATTTCAAAGACACGTTTTCATTTGATGGCTTGTGGTCATGTACGAGCCACTCTATGCCGGTTCCTGTGGACTTTTTGGGAAAAAAAACGTTCAGCCCTCTCGCATTTTCTGACCGTGTGACTTTGAATGATCACGTTGGTCTTGTCGGTGTAAGTGCCCGGTACACACATAAAGACAATCGGGCTGTTTTCTCGATCAAGGCCGACAAACGGCAGGCTGTCTCATAAGATGATCTTTTGAAATGATCCTGTCATCTTAGGCGTTAAGAGCGTATGTGTCCAAAATGGTTCGATCTGGACACCACACACAATTATGAATAAACATGTTCAAGAGTTACCACCGAAAATCTTCATTTCTGAATTGTGACGTGAAATGAAATGTAGGCAATCGAGAAGCGGCCCAGCTAAAGGAACAAGGACGTTTGCCTAAGTAAAAGAACAGTCACAACGTGTCTAATTTGTGTTTCATGACACGACAGCTGATTTCCAGTCTTTTCTTTTTTTCTAAGTTCATGATGTTTTTTTTCCATGAAAAATAGTCCCAAGACCTCCATCCCCCCCTTTCATGTGTTCATTTCCATTGTGTGTCTTGCGTTTCCCTGTTGTTGCTATGTTTCTGTCACAAACAATCTCTCAAGATTAAAAAAACCCAAATCTTTATGCGCGTACCGGGCGAAAGTATGACACAGGGAGAGTACCAACATAGCAACAGAGCAGGCTGACCCTCACACACCTACGCACAAATGCGATATAAAAAACACACAAGCAGGAATTCACGTTCCTGTGCAGTCTATACAATATGAAATCAAGTCATATTTCAAAATAGGCTCATCTTCTTAACATGTCTTGTTTACAAATAAAGAAAAACAGGCACCCCCCTCCCCACTCCCCCCCCCCCTTCCCACTCCCCCATATGATATAAAGAAACGTAACGTACCCTAAATGAAGTCCAAATAACTCAAGCATGTTCGGGTTCTTCACCGCTATGAAAAGGGTCTCTTCAATATCAAATAGTCTTCTTCAATGAGCACGAAACAGAGTCCCGGGTGGTCGCTCCATCATTCAAACTGGTCCACTTCTTTCTGATGCCTTTCAAGTCTGTAACTTTCCGATCATAACATTTTATCGTGTCATTCTAATGCTCAGTTTGGTGCCTCGAGCGGCACAGACGCTGATGTGTGTCGCTCTGATATAAGGCAACATGATATTAAAAAAAAAATGGCACCCGTCTGACTTTTGCGGGCCGAGTTTACCTATGAATCCATCACGAGGAATACAAACCATTCAAGTGCGGGGGAGCTGGTTTCTCGCGCTCATCCAAAAACCCCTGTCATAAATAGCGACATTCTTTTTTGTAATGGCACTGCGCCCGTACTGGTCGGCTGTCCAGGCGAGGGTCCCTCTCAACCCTCCTCTCACATGATGCAGTAGGCCTCATCCTGGGGCAGGTGTTGTTTAGTCCTCCAGTAGGTGGGCAGATGGGCCCGCAGCACTTTTCTCAGATCTTCGTTGAGCAGCAGACAGAAGATGGGGTTGACTCCGGCCTGGGCGAAGCTCATCCACACGGTGACGGAGAGGTACTTGTGAGGGATGCTGCACGACTTGACGAACACCCTCCAGAAGCACGCGACGATGTAGGGAGCCCAAAGCACCAGGAAGAGCAAGGTGATGGTGTAGAACATGCGACCGAGCCTCCTCTCGGACCTCACCTCGTCCATCCCCAGCAGCCGCCGGTGTTGATTGTGGAGATTTTGCCGGATTCCCAGCAGAGTGGGCGGCATGGGGCCCCGGCCGAAGCCCGCGATCCAGTTCGCCGCCGCTTGACCGGTGGCGCCGGGACCGTGGAAGGTCCAGTTCTGGCTGATGGCCGGCACCAGCTGGACCGGCTTCATCTTGCGGTGCCTGTACTCGAAGAGCAGCAATTTGGCGTAGAAGCCGTGCGTGGCCAAGACCACCACGGCCAGCATGAGCATGAAGCCCAGGGTGTCGTTGGTCTTCAGGTAGCGGTGTTCAAAAATGCATTGATCCTCGTCCCGGATGAACTTGTAGGTGCCCACGTCGAAGACGGGCGGGAAGGCCATGGCCACCGCCAAGGTCCACACCATGCAAATGATGGCGGCGCAGGTCCAGATGGTCATGCGCTTGGCGTAGAACCTATGGTGGGCGATGGCAAGGTAGCGGGTGACGGCCACGCAGAAGAGCATGAAGGCAGCGTGGAAACAAAAGAGCACGGCCATGAACGCCACCACTTTGCAGCTCAGGGCACTGTAAGTCCACGCCGAGCTGTTGTGCACCGACACCAGCACGAAGGGGAAGCAGGCGGCCGAGCGCACTGCGTCGGCCAGGCACAGATCCAGCAAGAAGAAGTACGGCGCCTTGTGAAGCGTCCGGTCTCGGAGGACCAGCAGAGACACCAAGAGGTTGCCCGCCAGACTGATGCAGATGATCAAGCCCAAGAAGACCAGCTTGAAGTACGCCGACACGTCCGCGGCCGACAGTGCTCCTCCTCCGGCGGCACTGCCGCCGCCGCCGCCGCCGCCGCTGCTCCCTCCTCGGGCCGGGCCACTTTGCGAGGCCAGCCCGGCCAGCAACCGGCCGGGCCCGTCCATGGCGAAGCTCCGGTTGGCCATTCGGTCGGCCTCCTGCCTGCGCACGGGCGGGCTTCCTTCCTTCCTTCCTTCCTGCCTGCCTGCCTATAAGCTCCACTGATCCTCTTACAGCCGTCGTCTGCTTTACAAGGAGCGGCCTTTTCTATCTACACGTCATCCCGCCTCGTTTGTCCACAAGATCGCCACCTGTGAACACACAGATGCACATTTTCATGAAGGGCTGCCTTCGCTCCTTCCCCATCCCCCCACTCCGAGAGATGGACCGCCATGGAAATCTTCCCCGTTCCTCTTAATGCTGGGATCAGATCAGCGGCTCGACAGCATGCCAGCTCCTCGGCTCTCTCAGTAATTACCTATCCCGTTGCTAAGATACAACAGCTCGCATACTTTGTGCAAGTGTGGGTGTTTGAGTGAATGCACGGGTGTGTGTGCGCGTGTAATGGGTGTCGGAGGGGGGGGGGGGGGGGGTGGTCTAGAAGAGACTGGGCATGTCCAACAAACCAAACTGTATGCTTTGTGTGTCAGTGGAGGAACCACCCCTCCCCCCCCCACCACCACCGCACCCCTTCCTGCACCACACGTATGTGCAGATTGAGTGGAATCATCACGGCGGGGAGACATTTTTATCAAATGTCCTGAGGGCCATGGTGGGCCTTCCTTGTCAATGTAGGCCACGCACACAAGCAGTAAACTCATGTTGATCACACAAACAGCCCTTTGCCACCTTGACTAATATATTACGGGAGCGGGAGGCCTGCCCAGGCCCTGTGGATGGGCTCGAAAACACACAAACAGGTGTCACAGTCCCCATTGCGCGCGCGCGTGTGCGTGTGTGTGAGAGAGTGTGTGTGTGTGTGTGTGTGTGCGCGCGCGTGGAATCAATCAATTCCAACCTACCTTTCATGACTTCCTTTTGAAAAACAAACCAAAAAAAACCTGGAGGAAAAAAAAGCAAGCCGTCGCTTTGTCTCACCGTCGCTTGTACGGAGAGAAAAAGAAGAGCACACAATGAAGCCTCATGCTCGTGTTGTGCACAACACCTGTTATGCATAAATCCATCCAAAGGGACAATCGGGGAACATATGATCAACACGAGACACTCCACTCCACCCAACGGAAGACTGAGCATCTGATCAGACAAGCCGAAGATGATGAAGATGCTGAGCCCTCATTTAACGCGATGGCAAAGAACAAAAACAAACCCAAAAATGAAAACCAGACATACGTCCACGCGTTTGGTTTTGAGCATCAGTCGTGTAAACAGAGTCCGTGCTGCATCACGTCGAAGGTGGCTCTCCAGAGGACGAACGAGGAGGGGGAAAATGATATTGTTGCGTTCATTTGTCCAAATGATGTCAGATTTTCAATGCTTAGGCTAAAATAACCACCCACAGAAGGCGGAAAACGGCCGCGGGGCCCCTCGGAATGGTCTTGACGTGGATTTCGGCGACTGGCACCTTAACAATCAGTCCACACATACGAGCGCCTCCATAAATCTCTTTCTCCATCTTTCAGTGGGGGGATGAAGGGGGAAAAAAGAACGATGGGTTTCCTCGCAACAGTTCAAATGCAGCCTTTGTCTTGCTGTCCAGCGAAGGTGGACGGCTGCGAGGGAAGAGTCCGATTGGAATACGAAAGAAAATCCTCCATGACACTGTTAAAAGCAACCAGATTCACAGCGCCGGCGATGTCGAAATGACGAAGCTTGCCGGTGGGGGCAAAAAAACAAACAAATAAAAACCATTGGTCGGGGGGGGGGGCAGGGAGGCAGGAGAAGAAGAAGAGGAAGAGGAAGAAGCAGCTAGATTGGGCGAATTATTCCCGAATAATCCCAATTATGGCTGCTCGCTCAGACGCGATTCGGACATTTGCGGAATCACTCGGTTCTATTCGGAGATCGGAGAGACCAGGAGGGGAGGGGGAGGGGAAGCAAACGGATGAGCTGGGTGCTGTGGCTACACACCCAGCTCATACCCGCTTATTCACTAGTGGCATATTCGCGGATTTTTGGGGCCAAGTATCTGAACTGTCTGAAAGACAGATTACATTGTAAGATAAATATATGAAACATTATTGAATATAAGTGCTGAAACCGTGTACAAACACGGAAAACGATTTCGTACGGAAATGTTGAGAGACAGAGCCCTATTTTCGTTCATAGCGTAAGTGTACACTATGGGGTGGATTTTTGTTCATTTGGTATTCTTGTAGATGAGCGCAGTTAAAGATGGGCATTTGCGCCAGTGTGGGAATGAACACAGTTGATTTGCCAGAGGACACTGACACGCACAAAGTATGTTTATAAGGAACCACAAGACGATTGCCACTTGCGCATTACGTAAAGTTGGCCTAGTGAAGTGGGCACTTGGAGGCACATCTGTGTGTGACAAAGTGCCCTAGGGTTTGCATTGCGAACGTCACGTGACCAAACCAACAAAAGAGATGAGCCGTGACCTTCATGATACAAGCTAGAGGTCACGTTGATCTCAATTTTTGTGGAAGATTTTGGAATACATTGTATTCATGATTATTTTGATCAATAATGTAATTAATTATTAATCACAATTATTCATCATGCCTTTTTATTGCTCTACCTCACAGTATACAGTTTTTCAATATATAGGACAACTTGAAATAATGGATGCTAAATGATGAAAAAAATGACATACACCCAAGAATTTAAAATGTACCTTGGGCTAACTAAATAAATATGCTATTAATTTGTTTAACGCCACTTTAATCTGAAACAATGTTCAGACAACAGATGGTGATTCTTTTTTGAAGCAGCTCGCTCCTCACTGTGATGCTCCCCCATCTCCATTTTTTGCTGTGCTCTCCTCTTTTGACATGCCTGTTCTTATCAGTCTACCAAGTGACTTTAGGCTCTCCCTTCGGGGTGCTCTCACTTGTTATTTAGGCATCTTAATGAGGCCACAGCCATGTCTTTGCCCCCTGGTGGTTGACTGACTCCTGGTTGAAAAAGTGCTTGATTCGATATGCAGAACAGCCTGAATGTTATATGGGACTATTGCCATCTATCCGGTTGATTTATTCATCGTGGCAAAAATAGTGATCGTGATAAATAGTCAATTAATTGTGCAGCCCGAGTTACCGTCCACATCTCCCCCCGAGGGTGGTCACAATAAGAATTTCGTTGTTACTGTCTGGGATGGCTTTTGAACGACTACCCCACATCGTGACCGGTCATTCGCCTGTGTGTTGGCAAAACAAATGATTAGCAATGGCGGTCCGTGCTAGAATCCTGTGCACCTCCTCAATGCATTTTGTGGCACCTTGTGCGCCCGCACATAAGACATTTGCCAGAAATCATCATTTGGACTAGTTGGACATGAGTTTAAGTAGATTTATTTGAACTTTAATATCTATTGCACATATAAAAGGGCCGTGTAAACGGTTACTAAAGATTAACATTGGCGCAGTTTCGATTTCGTCACCTTGATAGTGTCATTTATGTCATCTGGGGAGCTTTGTCCGATTAAACGATGAGTGTGCAACTCCCACTGTTATGACACCACAGCTTCAGAGAGACACATGAGCCTCACATGCATGTTGTTGTCTATTTGCACATCAAGAAAAGCGGAATGCTCTCTCGAGGCCGCTAGCTAAAAGCACCAATGTAACTTTAATGCTGCCAGACTCCCTGAAAGGCTCCTGCTCTGTGCTGTCTGGAAAATGTTCCCCTCAGAGAATGGAAGGAACAGAATTGTTTAGAACTTGAAGCCACTGAAAAAACATCTATCACTTCCAAAATAAGTACTTGAGCCATTTTAGAAAACAATAGTTGTATTTTTCCAGTAATTTTGAGAATAAAGTCCGTCATTCGTCATTCGCCAGCGGCCGGCCCACCCGTAACTCATTGTCAATCTGTCATTATTTCAAGCCCACCTAGTCCGTCAGCCATCACTCCATCATTGTCATTTTGACCAGCCTTCTGTCACTGCTAATTTACAGTTCTTCACTGTTATTTTATGACCATCAAAATTGTATTTATTTATTTATTCATTTATCTATTTATTTATTTTACAAAGGTAACAGCAGTAACGAACGTGTCAGTAAATTTCACCGGTCCGTCATTTGTCCTCCATCAGGGGTCAGTCTGTCATCAATCGTCTCTCATTATTTCAGCCCAGTCCATCAGCCCGTGAAGTGAACATTTGGTGATGCAGTCACAGCCAATTGGCGTCAAGAATGCACGTACTCGGTCACACCCAGATGCCGCACAAGCAAACATCCTGCCAAATAAAGTTGTAATAAAATAAAACACACACACATACACACACACAAAGTGTAGTAATTTGTGAAATAAAAACAATGTGGCACAATGTCATTGCGGCCTGCGGGACCAAAAGGTAGACAATATAGCCAACCTCCATAATTGGCCGGGACAACCGAAAAAAGGAGCAACCTTGAAAAATGGTACCCAAAATTTAGCAAACAACAAAACCACAGGTCACCACATTGACTAGTGGGTTTGAATTTTTCTTTTAATGTTGCAGGATGGTGAGCCTCTCCTCTGCTTGAAGCAACCAAGGAGTAGTCAGCCCGCAAACAAACACAGCCGAGCTACGCGGCGCGTGTTTCCATCAGTTATCATCAAAATGGAAGTCCGTCCCTGACAGACCTTGCATTGGTACTGAACGACCACCACCGGGGTTCATAATGATTAGTTTCAAAGTTTCCGTCATTTGTCATTCACTAGGAAAACGGGAGTCCGTCAGCGATGGACTGCGAAATCTTCGATCGGTACTGACGGAATGTCCACCTCTGCGGATCATTGTGGTTCGTGTACATCTGAACCGTCCCCACACAGATTGCATGACTTGGCAGAAAGACTGGGTGAAGATCAGCCATCTTCAAATGACAGCACGATTGTGCTAAAGCCACTTCATGTGACCAAACCCAAAAACGGGTGTTCATAATGCGAGCCTGAGGGCACTTTAACCATAGTTTCAGTTGATAGGAGAAAATGGCAGCAATGTGAGAATGATGAAAAGTTATGGATTCATTTGGTTCTTAGGCCACAAATTGATCAGAAGACCATGTTTGAACATTTTTGCCCCAAGTTGCCCTTTGATGATTAGCATCTACTGTATGGGGCGACTGATATGACGAGCCGTTCACCAAGTACAAAGGCTAAATGAGACTGAGGTTTCAGGAGACATTGAAGGCAATTGTCCACCTTTGCCATTAACAGATGGTAGATCTTGGTCAGAGGGAGCAGATGGACCAAGTGCAATCTCTTAACATGCAACAGTGAAACCACAGTGACAGCGAGCACGGGAGGAAAACAAAGGCCAGTGATTTATGTTGCACACTAGACGGAAAACATTTAAACGCATACTAATCCTTTTCAACAAGATGGAGCCCTTGCTGGCAAAACAGACATTGGAATGCCTATCAAAGAAATACATGACAACATTTGTTCGATATGTGCATATTATTGCATGGTGGGTTTTAAAACAGTCAATGATGAGAAAGTGGCCCTTTCAAAAATATTTGGCAAGGGGGCATTTGCACCAGCGAGCAACCATCTCTGCTGGCTTAAACTTCATCAGAAGCACTGACCTGTATTTAAAACCTCAATTCTGGACTACATGCTTCGTTATTGAGGTAAATGCCTGCAGTGAGTTCTAATGCAAATTCTTACTCGCCCGTCAATAGTTTCCCATTGACTGCTCGCGATAAGTTGGCCATATCACTAAAACAAAGTATGTTGAATTGAACTGAATTGCCTTTATTGCCATTACACATTTGTGCAATGAAATTTCACTTAACAGGCACGCTCTGCACAAGAAACATGAATAACAATGACGAACATGGGATACAGTGCAACGGGCCTGTCGGGACTCGCTGTGTGAAGCGCCCCGGGATCTTAGTTCAGAAAGGAAACCGCTAGGAAGGGAGAGGGGAAAAAACATGCTCGAACTATCCTCCTCTGAGGATAATTTAAGTCTAGGAGAAAGAAAGACCCCAGCACGTAAACAAGCGTATGACAGTTACAAGTCACAACGCGACGCGGCCCGTCCAACCAGCTGCCCAGTCCATTCGAGCTCTCCGCAGATCGGTTCACATCACGTTGAGTTGTATTTGTATATGCAACGTGTGTAATTCTTTTTGTTGCGTTTTTAATTTGACAGTCCTTTAAGTGGGCTCACAATGAAGAATGTACGAAACAGACTTGCAGCAAGCAAAACGGGCATTCAGCGTGCTTTCACGATGCAGGAACTTGCATACACGTTCCGTCCATTTTTTTTCTCCTCACTTCTAATTTTATATGATGGTGAGAGGTCAGAGTTTTATTTTTAAAATCGGGTGCATCTGCCTGTAGCTCTGTCAAAACTCTCATCTCAGACCCGTGATATGGGAAAAAGTAAGCCCACAAGCAAGCAAAAATGCAAAAACAAAAAAAAGCCAAAGTGTTTGGAGAACTTCTTTGTACTTACTTGAAGGCTCACAAATGCACCAACAATCCTTTGGCACACGGCATTAAAAGACAAGGCTTTAAAATTTTTTGAACAAAAACAAAGACTATGCCATGATGGGACCATCTTATTGAAGACGAGGAAGTACAGCACTCCCACAAATGACAACAAAAAATTGCAGCTACATTCAAGTGGTATTTTTTTTCTCTTTGAATTTGAATTGAAATTGGAAAGCATTGACTGTTTCTTAATCCAATCAAAATCAAATTTGCTTCAAAAGACCACATTTTTAATCCCATCACGTTACAATTTTTCTATTTTTGGATTGGTGAGAGCAAGACAATTTCGAATAGCAAAACACACCTGCACACATAAATACTTTTAATAAGCAGCATCTCTTGTGAGTGTAATGTATTGAATTCACGTTTCTCTTTTTGCCCCCCCCTCCCCCTCCAAAAAAATTCCCCGGCGAAATACGGATTGTAAACTGCTTCAGTTGATTTACATGGCACATTTGTGTGGTTGTTATTTTGCATTTGATCGACTGTAGTAAGTCTGGTGTTGATCCGTTTTTTCTAAATGTGACGTGATGGTTTTGGTATTAGGAGGTGAATTAAGTTGTGTAAATTGCAGGTGACAAATGCACAGCCCACTGTTGTCAAAAAGTAAATGCATGAGTGGGATTTTGGTATTTGTCATGTCACTTTATTTTAAATTAAGTAAAGCAATTAGTTGGTATGGTTGGTGGAAAGAAAAGCGATTGTGCTGTTGGCCTCTTTAAAAAAAAAAAAGACAAACATTTTGTAATGAACACTAAGTATGGGGGCGGCCCGGTAGTCCAGTGGTTCACAGTGCAGAGGTACCGGGTTCATTTCCAGCTCCTGCCTCCCTCTGTGGAGTTTGCATGTTCTCCCCGGGCCTGCGTGGGTTTTCTCCGGGTGCTCCGGTTTCCTCCCACATTCCAAGAAAAAAACATGCATGGCAGGCTGATTGAACCCTCTAAATTGTCCCAAGGTGTGAATGTGAGCGTGGATGGTTGTTTGTCTCTGTGTGCCCTGCGATTGGCTGGCAACCGGTTCAGGGTGTCCCCCGCCTACTGCTTGAAGACGGCTGGGATAGGCTCCAGCAACCCCCGCGACCCTAGTGAGGATCAAGCTGTTCGGAAAATGGATGCACCGAGTATGGGTCACTGAAGGAAATCAACTCTCCGCGTTTTCTGTGTCATTAAATGTCCACTAGATGACACTAAGAAGTGACGTTCCATCGGGTCAACGAGGGCACTGTGAGTCTGTGCTGCATTTAGTTGGAGGCCCCCAAATCCTTCTGTACGTTGACTCAAATGCAAAACGAAGCACGAGGCGCAAAAATCCATAAATGGAAGAGGGCCCACATGAGCACGACTGTTGCTTTAACAACATGCTGTATGTTCCTTACTCCATTTAAATCGCCGTTGCTTCAATTTGGCCGTGTTTTATTGATGCACTTGAACCAAGAATATCTCCTCCTGTTCAAAATGTTGCCTGCAACATGAGCACGCCTTTCTCTTGCAGAGATGTGAATTTCGGTGCTGATGACTCGTATAATCTGTGAGCGAGCAAGGGCAGCCTGCCGGCCCCCTTTGTCACATGTAATTGACATTATCGATTTCATATGCTGACCATCTATTTTTGTCCCGTCTATTACTGGGAGTGTTCAGTCAGAAGGAGGGCCGCTGTGTCACGATGAGCTCCGACTCCTCGTAAGAGAGTGCAGTGTTAGTCTGAGTGAAACCGAACCCCCTCCTTGGCCTTGCCTCACTCGGTAGACTGGAAGGACCGAGGCTCCTGATGTGACACAAGTTAACGCTTTCATGTGCAAAACAAATAATCAGGTCGCCCCAAAAGTTGTGATATACTTCCTTTTTTTTTTTCAGGTATCATCCGGACAGACGTGACCCCATCAGCATTTGACGGTTTAGACTTGTAACTCATGTAACTGTGTCTTTTTTGCCCAATGACATTGGATGGTTGAAGATGTTTTTTTTTTGTTTGTTTGTTTTGTCCCCCATCTGCTGCTCATTCCCCGATCAGTCCCTCAGGATAGATTTTTTTTTCCATTGGCTTTGCATGAACGTCTGCTCTCGGAGTTCAGTTTTGGGATCAGTGGTGGTAGTAACAGGCCTTCCACTGCATCGGTTTGTCAAGAGCAAATCAGTTTTCGAGTAGCATGACATGGATTGGGTCATTTGTACTATGTGTGATAGCAGTATGATGGCCGTAAGGCTTCTCAAACTGGCGCTGGAAATGCATTCAGGGGCAGAACAACGTCTTGCCGGGTGGCAACTTTGAGACGCTGATCAGTTGCCGAGCCACGCGCGCGTTGATGATGAAAGTGCAAAGTCTAAGATGTCAAATTCCGACGGCCTCACATCTGTCTCAATCACACCTGACAAAACAGAAACAAGTAAGAGTGAATTTTGGGGCACCCTCTATCAACAATACGCACAATGCGCATCAAAAAACATTTTTGCATCACTCAACTGTGGCTGGAAAAAAAAAAACGTTTTTAAATTCAAAACACGAATCTTGCAGATTCACTAACCACAGAGTGAACGAGTTAAATGTGATGATCAGAGCCCCCCCCCACCCCCCCCTAAACAAAAAACAACACCAATTCACTGCCTCAAGAAATGAAAAAATGATTGAAGAGGTCTTTGCCCTGGACTGGTCGCCAGCCAGGGACAACCACATTCACGTGATTTGACATGGGGGAGAAATGTGTTTTGAAATGAGAACAATTTGGAATTGAACCAGCATAATGGAGCGGATTTTGTTCAACTGAGGAGGCGCCGCTGTTCCTATTTGCATCCTTGCCCGCCAGCAATATAAAATGTATCAAAATAGGGTCGGTAGCTTGAGTTCTAAACTGAGCGGGCATGCTCAAGCTTTTATCTAAAGATGACAGAGTACAGACATTAAAAGAGAAACAATTTCTCCATCGATTGCGTGAGATGTGGCAGTGGCAGCCCCGCCCACTCCACAAAACCACGAGCCAGAAAAAAGACAGACAGTGTTGTGCATAATTCAATTAGATGGAACCGAAAGATTTTTGCCTCTCATATTCGTTTCAACGTCCGCTCTCACATTTAGACTTCAGTTACTTGGAGCCCTGCTGATTGATATCATATCGGAGTCTTTAGTTGTCGTGCCTTAAATTTATGGCTGGCCAAATGTGACCTTGATGAAATTCATCACAAACAAGTTTGGGGTATCGGTGCCAGGCTTATGAAAGCGCTCCGGTCTTCAATCAAGTCAAAGCCCGATCATGGGCACATCATGACAAATTTCTGTTCCCGAAAAGTCAACTTTATCCTGGGCGAGTCCGACGTTGGCCGGGTTATCAAGTTCACAGACTTGCCAGGTCACAATACAACACCAGCATGTGAAACTCAAGCGAGGTAGGAGATCAAGTGTTGCTGCTTTGGAAAATTGAGAGAGACTTGCACCTCCCAAAAGTCTGTTCGAAAAATGACCTTGGATGGGAATTGGGACAGGTGAGTCAAGTGCAAGGAAGCTCCAGGAATTTTGACGGAAGCGACTGGTGAGCCGCTACAAAGTCTGCGTTGCGGCGTACGTAGCTGTGGCTCGAGGTGCTTGTCAAATGAGCTCACATTCAAGCCATCCAAGAAATGGGCCCTTACATTTGAGCTTCATTTTTTTTCCTCTTTGGGTTTGTCTCGTGAGCGCCCACCACATCCTTTTCCATCTAAGTCTATCTCCTGGATCGTTTGTTCTAATAACACTGCTCTCATGACATCTTTCAGGATCTTCTTTGGTCTTCCTCTTTCCTGAGTGATCCAACCTCAAAAGCCCTTCTACTAATTGACTCACTGTCTGCCTGCCCTGTGGATGTGTCCAGATCATCCAAATCTGCTCTCTGTGACTTTCTCTCTTGAACGTCTAAACTGACCTGTCCCTCGGATGTTCTCATTTCTGATCTCTTTCAACCTCGAGCAAAAAAACCTCCACATCTACATTTCCGCCTCTCTTGTTCTGCTTCAGCTCTTCTCTTCAGTGCCACTGTCGCCAATCCGTACACCACGGCAGACCTCACTACTGTCTGATACCTGAAACTTTTCCCTTCCTCCTAGCAGAGACTTTTCTATCACATAACACACCGGGCACGTTCCTTTACCCATTCAAACCTGAAAGGAACCAGGATCCATTTCTTCTCCTCCTTATCATGCTCACCATTGCTCTCAACTCCAAAGAACTTCAAGTCCTCCGACCTTGCAATCTCTTCTCCTTGCAGCCTCTTCCCACTTCCTCCTCCTCATGGCTGTGTGGGGTTTCTCCGGCTACCCCGGTTCCCCCCGCTCCACATTCCAAAAACATACACGGCAGGTTGATTGGGTACTCCAAATTGTCCCTAGGTGTGACTGTGAGGGTGAATGGTTGTTCTGTCTCCGTGTGACCTGCGATTGGCTGGCAACTAGTTCAGGGTGTGCCCCGCCTACTGCCCAAAGACAGCTGGGATAGGCACCGGCACGCCCGTGACCCTTGTGAGGATCAAGCGATTTAGAAAATGGATGGATGTGAAGTCACAAATTACAAATACAGTCAAACCTCATTTCAACATACCCCATTCGCAACGTTTTCACCCCTGTAATGTTCAGATTTCAAAGTCCCGATTTCACATAATTCATTTTCCATTTGCCGATTTTGCAGACAACAAACAACTTCATAACGTAAACTTCATTGTAATGATCAGATTTTCCCACAAAATATTGAAAAGGCCTTCGTTAGGGCGCACCGCGAGAAACTAACTGCCGCTGCGACCTTGCTTATGAACACAGTGTGCAGCGCGGGATTCTCCTCCGTTGCTTAGCAACGTGACCGATCGATTCGGTACACTGTTGTCCTTCTTGCCGTAACTTGCGGAGGCACGGCACCTTCCTGAGAACATTGTCTGGAAACATGTCTGAAGCAAATCTCAAGTCTGTGAAGGCTGAAATGGTCTCTCCCTTTCTAAAGGGAGCCTCCCATACATCGGCAGTACAGGCAGTTGCCTATCGTGGGTAACATTTGCTGACTGAATGTTTTGAAAGATTGAGTAGGAACACTACAGTTGTTTGTTTCATGTCTTCTAAAATCGTGTTTTCTTCTTAAATACATGTATTTGTAATTGACATGTTCATACTGCATTACATGTTCATTTTTTTAACATCTATCAATGTTCATCCTGCGTTATACATTGTAGTTGGCTGCCATTTTATTGGAAATGGTTATGACGAACTACCGTTATAACGTACAGAGTTGTTGTGTCCCTCGAGGTACACTGCAACGAGGTTCAACTCTATTTTGTTTTCTACTGAAATATGTCAAGCCTATTGTGTACAATTGACAGTCAACATTCATTTTTCCTTTGAAGCTTCAGTACATTTCAGAATGGGTGCCTTTTACTATAACAGTGCAGTAGTAGAATCAGTTCTTTTTTCCTTCACCAGAGTCCTTGTATCACAGGGCGTGCGCCATTTTGCCACCTCTCACTGTCAGTGTCAATATGAAATATACATCACAACATTTTGACCACTCGCACATTATAATGAAATTCAAGCCAAGGTAATAACGTTCCGTGCTGACTGACACTATTTGAGAAGTATTCATGCCAAAATAGATTTACGTTTGTGGTTGTGACTGCTCATCTCAGCAGTTATATCTGATAACAAACACCTTGCGAAATATAAACGCAGACTTGACTGCATGACCAAAGTAATTAAACAAAACATGAAACACTTCAATTATTTAATTAACGTGATTCATTTTTGTGCTATATTTTCATGACGACCTTGGCCATGTCTGATTGGATTATTTCTTTCTCCGGTTTTAGGTTTTCTGGTATGTGCGACGCGTCCACCGGGAGGCATTATAATAGATTCATAAAGACACAATCATAGATTTTCACATCAGTGTGACTCAGTAAACTGCTGTAATATGAGTTGGTTTTCACAGGGTAGAAAACACGCTTGCGAATTGTGCTGTATTGGCTCTCTACATGTGTTGACGCACCATTTGTGTTCAAATACCTGTTGCTTAAAGGGTCATAACAGCACCATGATCCTTAATTTTGTTGGCCTGCCAATGGCGTTAACATCGTGTGTTAGCATTAAGCGGAAAACAAAGTTGCGTGTTTGTTTCAAATCCCTAACATGTAATTCTTAGTTTCATGTTGAAGCCTGTTGTTTTTTTCATGAATCTTTCGTCATCTGCCAAATTGCTGCTTACTGTGAAGTGAGTTGTGCTCTGTTAATTGGCCCCTTTTTTTAACATTCAAGTCAAAAGCAAAAACGGTCTGGATGACAGGTCGTATCGCCCCAAAAATTGTCAGTTGGTCTCCCGCATCTCAAGGTGCCACCGTACGTGTTTCCAATTGTGATCTCATCCAAGTTAATAATTGATAATTCATTAATAATTATGAACTTCATCCACTCTTTTTTTGGTTGCAAAGGTGATGATGTTGTGACACATGGACACGCTCCTGCATGACAGTCTGGTATCGTGGGTCACTTGATACGCTGCGGGGAATTTCATCTGCCTCTAAAAAGAGAGCAGTACATAACTGGCAGGGAGACGGACAGAGCTCCAATTTTTTCAGTCCTGTTTTCTGATGTGCTGAAAGGTGAATTTACAGGCTGGGTGCGTAGTGGGATTCAGCGTCTCCAAGCAACCACAGAAGAAGAGACAATTCACTTACTCAGGAGGATATAACATGCCGACCACTGAGTACATGTACAACACTTGTACAATTACAAAAAGTGATGTTGGAACTTGGTCCTGTACTGTAACAGAAAAATCTAAATAAGAATGCATGTCATTTTTTCACGAGCTGCCCACGACCCACTTTTGCGTGTCGGCCCACGAGCTCTAGAACATTTAAGGTTAATCCGCAAATTTCACCCGGAAGGCGACTAATGTAATTCAAAATATTTCATTTGAAATCAACAAAGAATCTTGATTAGAAAATGGAACATTTTATTCCAAGCTGGAGTCCAGGAAATTACAGAAACATTTGCAAAATAATGCATAAGATACAATATGTTAGCGGCTCCAAATCCATTCATGATACATGAACGATATGAATAATTATGGCGGGGACCACTTGGACCTCACCAAGACTGATGCCTTATGATGTGAGTGGACGTCAAACAATTGCCAGTGGTTACGTCACTTGTCCCAACAACAAAAGCTCCATAAAAAAATAAAATAAAATAAAAACAGGTCAACACAAGGTTGCAGAAGGCTGGAAATCTCCACTATATTTTCAGTACATATTCATGAGAACTTAATGTAAGGATTTTTGGCAATACTGGAAACTTTCCGTGGGAATTATGGGAAGTAACTAGGAATCAAGAGTGATGAGCCGAAAATCTCCCATGTCCAAATCTGGCAAATTTCACATTTGTTCAAAAATCGATACCATTGGTAACTCCTCAGTATCTTAACTCTATCAATGTTTATTTATTTATTTAATTGACAAATTATTGAACAATGTAAAGAATTGAAAAAGGCCCGCTGTCTTTGAATGCGATTTGATTGTCAATGTTCAACAAACGTGCCGTTGTTGTTTTGGTTTGGGGGTGTAAAAATTTGATCAAAAGCAGACACTCAGGCAAAACAGAGCAAGCTCTCCTTGCCCACATGCGAGGGCATTGCAGTACCTTCACCGCTCCAATTTAGTTCCCAAGCACAATCATACTTCAAATTTTGGCTCACAACACAAAGCACAAATTCAAGAAAACAACTGGAAATACTCAAGAATTGTGGCACTCATAAATCTGGGTGCCATCGGCATGAAATCTGTTGGGGTTTTTTTAGGCCTGGTCATCACAGAAGGATTTTTCAAATCTTAAAAGATCAAATGAAGGTTAAAAAAAAAAGACATTTGACAATTAGGGTCGTATTTGTGTTCCAATAATCTAAACTCCGTGTGATCACATGTTATCTTACAAAAAGACAGTTCTGCTGATGGGCCGATGTTCCCCAATTTTTTCGCTAAAAGAACGGGAGGTGGGAGCATTGAAAAAAAAGGTGCGGTCATCAACAAAGGTCTTGCTTTGGAAAATTCTTGTTGCCTACATGGGTAGGACATATTTAGTTTTATTTATAATTTATACATTTTATTTTGACATTTGCTTGTTCATCCAGCAAGGTGCTTGCCGATGTTCCGTTGATGTCACACGTGAGTAGTCTGCTTTCCGCACACATGTGAAGGTTTTTGGTCGTAAATATTGAACACGTTTTATATTTAAGATTGTCGGTCAGACCACTTTCGGACCAAATTAACCGAAGAAAAGATATTTTCCCCAACTCTAATTAAATTCCCCATTGAGAACTATCCTTCAATTTGTTTTCATTCCTGCTTTGTTCCCATTTTCCTCACAAATTCCTGTTTGTTTCCATAGAACGTTTCCCACTAGAAAAATTCACTGAATTTTTGCAACCCAATGTGCGGTTTGTCAGTGTTCGGAAAATCTTTCCATCTTGCCTCCGTCAGGTATTCCATTCAGTGCCCTTTGAGTGGAAAACTGTCAGCACTTTGGTCTTTGAGCTGCTTTGTTTATTGTCCCTCATCACATAATATGATTCAGAAAGAAACCTCAAATTAGGGTCGCACTTTGTCTTTGACTCCACATGTGTTGTCTCAGTCCTTCCATTTAAAATGGGAAGCAATCCATCAGAATGGTGTCCACAATAGGTGGTGGCGGGACTAGACCTTCCAATTTAAGGTAGAAGATGCGCTGAAGGCCTTCAGTGCACAGCGTCCTGAGTTCAGGCAGCTTCCCGAGCAGTCTGGACAAATAGTTGGGCCGCGGCGACGGGCAGTCCAACACGTGATCTTTAAGACTGTTAACCAGCTGATTCTGCAAGTCCTCCACGCGTTTTGGTCCCTTGAGACCATGTCGCTCTGCCCCCCCAAAAAAACAACAACAAAAAAACATCAATATGAGTCCCGGTGAGGTGAACATAAATATGTCATGTTCCTTTTGAGTGTTGTTAATAACCCTGCCAAATTTTAATTAGACATAATTAAATCTCACTTCTACAACCATGATGATTGGATTCATGCATCTTCCTTACGCCGACACATAGCTACACTGTTTAAGCCATGAAAATCTCTCCATTTAACCCTTTCAGGGACAGTGGTCACTACAGTGGACAGCTTAGCATGTTAACAGTTTACAGGTTGCAGAAAAGCCTTTGATGTATGCAATATCTCCCACTGCGTTGTCACGGAGCTTGTCCACATTGTCACAATGAGGCACTCTAAAGTGGCCCAAGTGCTGGGCATCAGACATTAAAAAATATATTTGACCGTGCTCTTTTGCCTTTCTCTGCATGACACGCGCGCACTCCAAAGCGGCCGTGCGGACGATCCAAACAGAGGATGTACTTTTGAGGTGTAAGCATAGCCCACTAGCTAACTGCACATTGCAACTGCTGATATGAAAGAAGGCGCTCACGTTTTCATGTACCGTAGCTTAGAAGTTGGAGATTTTTTTTTTAAATAATTTCCAAGTATTGATGGATGAATGGAGGAAATTCCAATGACGAAATTGGACAAAATGCGCCATCATTAATATTTTAACGGCTGATTTCGTAGTATTAAAAAAAAAAAACTTTTTCAGGAGCGTTTGGGGCTGCCAATCATTTGATATTATCAGAGGATAACAACAAAAATAGTAATGGAGTGAACTGTGCTATCCTGTGACCTTCTGTTACCTTGCCTTTTTGCACATAGGAAGGCGTGTATGGAATGACAAGCTCGAGGTTCCTGCAGTGATGAAGACTCAGGTCGCTAGCATAAGACAGCTTTAGAAATCATCCCCCCAAATTGCATTTCATAGTACAGTGGACTTCAACGTATTTGTGCTTTGGCATTCGTGGATTCCCTTATTCATTGATTCTTTTTTTGGGGGGGGGGTAGGGGGGTGAGGAGAGGTTAGGGGGCCTATTATTCGAGGAAAACAGTACAGTATAGTATAGTGAGCATCAATTAGATTTTGGGCTATTCACGGTTTGGCCATATCCTCGTTTGAACAAGTAACCCATGACAAAAAGGTTCTTACAAAAAGTAAACCTCCTTTGTGGTTGGGTTTAGTCCGGCGTCAAATGCGAATGTTTGCACGTCTAGTGTGTGCTCTGAATGAGCACGTGTTCAATTTTGTCACGCATCTGTTGTGTAAATCCTCGTGTTGCATAACTGTCCTGTTGGTGAAACCCGAGACCTCATAAAAACCAATGCTAAAAGTTTTCAGTGTGTTAGAAGCGCCTACCCGTGATGATGACCAGTGCCGTGAGGCACGAGAAGGAGGAGATGTCAAGTTTCATGCGATGGAGGCCTCGGGAAAACTCCAAGATGGAGTCGATCCAGTCACCGAAGCCTCTGACGCACTGCGTTTTGTGAAGCACTTTGCCGTTGCAGAAGACCAACTTGTTCGATTCGGGGTTTGACCTTGGAAAAACATTTCGGTGTGTCAAACAGTGGTTTTCACACCAAGTAGCACCTGGAAATAGATTTGGCTCTGCGCATTATGTACGACCATAGTGACCGACAGTGAAGTACGAGAAGTGTCATCGTCAATGTTCATCAAATGTAAGTTTGATTTCAGCATAAAAGTACCACGTTGTTCTGTCTTTGCATGTTTTCGGCAATTATCTTCAAACGTGCCCGATGTATTTAGAAACAGATCTCTGAATTCACTTAACAGAATCAGAGGGTGGACGGCTCACCGGTACGCAAGACGAAGGATGAAGAGTTCAACAAAGGCTGACTCCAGGAGCAGCTCTTGATCTGGAGAACAGAAATCCGAGAAACCCGGAATGCTCTTGGCCCACTTCCTGATCACCTCCATGGAGCCTGTCAGCAGGTCATAGAACTCTTTGACGTCGCTCGCCTCCTCTTTCTGGTTTGCGCCGATGTCTATTGCTTCGGCCTAAAATCATACACGATGGGCATGTTTAAAAAGATGGGTCACCCGTGCGAGTGGAAGAAAGCAAACATTGTTTTATTACTTTGGAATAATTCAGGTGTTCTTCGTTGGGATTGGAGTCGATGTGAGCCCTCACGAGAGAAGCGATCATGCCGACTGGAGACACCGCGGGCGACGCTTCCTGGACTACTTTTGGCTTGGAGGGCAGGCGACCTCTGCGACCCTTCAGGCCGTCGGTCCTCACAACTGGAAATAGGAGGAAAATGTTTCGTGTCAAAACATGAGGCACCCCATCACAACGTAATCTCGATCCAACAGACTTTTTCAGCACGACGTCACACGCACTTGCTGATGGCAAAAGAGGAATGCTTGTAATTGTGAGCAAACATCTCATTTGACATGGCCGAGCCATTGAGAAAACATGCGAAATGGCTAGACGAATCATTTTAGCCTTCTTCTCTACTGTCGTAGCCTGGAAGCGGAAAGTCTCAGTCGAGTAGAAGATTTTAAATGAGGGCGACAGGTAAAGTGATTTAAAAATAGACGTGGTGGAAACTCAGACGCAGTAACATGATTACTGCGGGTTAGGCTAATAAATTGACGCGCTCTTTTGACGCTGAAATGGATGGCACGCTGCAGTGTACCGGTACTTGAAGGCTAACCATGAGGTAGTCAAAGATGAACTGAGCAAACGTTTCCAACATACGTGTGAGACAAGACCGACACAGATTTGGGAGCCGGTCTGGCCCCGTGGAAGTGGCTCGTATGTTTTGCCTTCTTCTGTGTGCACCTTTTTTAAAAAACTACACTCCATTTATATTCCTCCTTGGTAATATTCGAGGAATACATTATGAAAGAACACGTTGCTGGCATCACTGGAGTTCTACCAGCTGAAATACCTTGTCGCCAATTGTTTAGTTATTGTATAATCTGGCGGTGCAACCCGAAACACGACTGTTTTCATTTTCAGTTCAGTTTGTGCCATCTGGAAGCACCTGGGTGCCTTATGTTTTCAAACAGCACGGAAAGGTCCCTGAAAGAGAATAAAGCTTTGATGAATATTTCATATTTAGGCCCAGGACCATGATGAAAACAGATACAGAAAATAGTCAATATAAAATACTATATCTATAGTCCAGCGTGGCTGATTGTGTTTTTCTCGAAACAAGATTGTTATCACAAAAAGCTACACTTTCTTTTTACCGAGCAAAACTGCTCTCTTTCTCTCTCAGGTGTTTACATGGCAGAAAATGGCACGATGAAAGTGCCAGCCTGTTTACTTTTCACGATGGGCCAGTGATATTTGAGAGTTTCCACTGTCCTGGAATGTACTTGAAAGTAAAGCAAAGTGCTTGAGTTTAAGATCGCCAACTTGAACGTATGAGTGAGGGCAGGGGTTTCTCTGTCAACAAACGTAGTGCGTTCAAGATTTTTACTCTCAAGTTTAGCGTACTTCCTGTCCCGAGGTCTGAACTCACCTTCCTTGACCATTCCTACAGCCAGACACTTTTGGAATCGGCAGAACTGGCAGCGGTTCCTCCTCCTCTTGTCCACGGGACAGTCCTTGTTGGCCAGGCAAACATACTTGGAATTCTTTTGTACCGTCCGCTAGCCAATCAAAAGAAACATTTGTCTCGTTAAAGTGAGCAGCGATCAACGGGCTGCTACTCTGTGGCAGTTTCTGACTGCAGGTGTGCAGTAACGATAACTAAAAATGTTCACAGCTTAGTGACACACATCTTTCTCATGCTACTCATGCATCCATTTTCTAATCCACTTACACTGTCCTCACAGTGGCTGCGGGCGTGCTAGAGCCTATCCCAGCCGTCTTCGGGCAGTGGGCGAGGAACACCCTGAACGAGTTGCCAGCCAATGGCAAGCCACACAGAGACGAACAACCATCCGCGCTCACACTCACACCAAGGGACAATTTCAAGTGTTCCATGAACCTGCCATGCACGTTTTTGGAATGCGGGAGGAAACCGGAGTAAACCCATGCAGGCACGGGGGAACATGCAAACTTCACATAAACCCTGCACCTCTGCACTGTGAGGTTGACGCGCTAACCAGTCGACCACCAAGCCACCCCATTCTTGTGCCATGTTTCCCGACTTTTATTGAGCCGAGGCACATATTTTATCTTAGCAAAATGTCATGGTACACCGCCTGAAGACAGCTGGGCGCCCGTGACCCTAGTGAGGAGAAGCGTATCAGACAATGGACGGATGGATGAGAGTAGTGTTTTTAGGCAGAGGATAAAGAATGTATGCCAGTGAGTACTGATATATTTTACTTCGACATGTGTTTCCCCACTGTCTGTTCAAATACGTGTTGCTTAAAGGTTTGCAATGCTATTCGTTAGCGAGTCAATGAATTTCCCATTCATTTTTCGCATTAAGCTAGTGGTGGAGGTTGAAGCCTCTTTTTGATCAATTGTTTGCTATTTACCAAACTGCTGCTTATTTTTGAAGTGAGTTGAGTTTGCTGCCACCATGGAATGGTTGTATCTAAAAATGACCCTCAAAAGTCTAACATTGGCCCATCGGCTTTATGAGACACGGTGCATATATGATTACCTTGAAAAAGCCTTTGCATCCCTCACAGGTGCGAACGCCGTAGTGTTGGCAGGAGGCGCTGTCCCCGCAGACGGCGCAGCAGCCCTCGTTGCCTCGCAGGCTTTTTAGTTTCAGCGGCAAAGTCCCTTCCGAGTGGTCAGCTTCATCCGGGCCGCACGTCCCCTCCATGGGCAGTGCAGGGAAGGCGAGTGAGGAGGCTTCAGTGACAACATCTAGGTGGGGTTGCCCCAGAGGAGATACATCGTCCGCAGGCCCCGCAGCAAACGTGAAGAAGGACGGGACATGCGGTGCTGGGATGTCCTCAGCCGCCCAGTATCCGGGACTAGGTGAATAAGAGTTCCAGGCGGGCGTATGCTGATTTTGGAAGCTGGGGATGGATTCAGCTAAATCACTTGAGCCACAAGACGAGACAGTCACATCCGGGAAAGTGAACATGAGGGCGCCAGGGTAGCAGCCGTAAAGCTGGAGCTCATCCAGCCTGAACAGGCTCTCCTGGCCTGCGCTCGTCGGGCACGTGTAGGCATCAAATGTGCCCGCCTGAGTGCCGACGCTGGACAGGCACGGGGTGCATGGGTGGTTCCACGGGTTGGCTGGATCCACCAACAGCCTGGAGTACAAGTCCGGGCTGTGAGGTTCTAAGCTGCCCAGGTTGTTGTCGTAGGGCTGGGAACCGTGCTGCAGGGGGTGGATGCAAGTCATGGCTGCAAAACTGGCAAAGGACAAAGACAACTGTTAGGAAACCGTCTGACTCAACAATAAAATGACCACAAGCAGATCATCAGTAGGTAATTGTGGGTCCCTCCATTTCTGACAATAATATAGATGGCTGATCATCCCTAAACCTACTACATACATAATACAGTGATCCCTCGCTACTTTGCGGTTTGTTGATCGCAGTTTCAGTGCATCACAGATTTTTTTCAAACATATTAAAAATAAATTATATAATAATAATACATTTTATTTACAAGCGCCTTTCAAGACACCCAAGGACACTTTACAATCAGACAAAAACAATAAAACACAGAACAGGTTGAGCAGCGGCAGCTAGACGCGCTAGCGTTCACTGAACCCTGAAAGTTGGAAGAAACCACAAGGGAGGAAGAGGGAGAGAAAAAAACCACGCTCAAACTATCGTCATTTTGAGGATAGTTTGAGTTAGGCAAAAAAACTCCTGCACAAGCATATGACAATTCCAACAGGTCACAAGACATGAACAATGAAGGCAGTGAGTGATACAAGGGAGTGTATGCGCGTGTGATCGTCTGGTTGTGTGTGGGTGTGAGAGCCTCAGCTGCTACGTCAAGGTCATCTCATGGAGACGGTCTTGGCTGATCAGACCAGTCGCTCACCATACCCCATGGGCCATAACAATTATAATAATGATATTGCTAATAACAATTCATCACATGTTTAAATACATAATAATACTACATCGTAACTCAGGTTGTAAGTGTCCAAAGCATTTTGTAAAAGCTTGGATTGTGCAGTGCGCGTGGCACACATGTTGAGCAAAGTTGTATTTTTAGTGGGGACACCATGAACCAGTCGCTGTAAAGCCGTTGTAAATCAAATCTTGAGGTGCTGTGTACGTGATGAGGTCGCCTGCTTTTAGTTGACTTGTTGATAAGCAGCCATCATTTCATCTTTACCGGCAGTTTCATTCACAAACACGTATGTAGCACCCCCAATGCAGAAAAAACACCAGACCTCATCAGACAAATATCGTCAAACAATCAACTCTCTCAATGGACTGTATCATCATCATCATCATCATCATCATCATCATCATCATCATCATCATGTTATGATTATTGTTATCATCAAGGCACTCTCTTTGGCAACGCAGTTCGAAATGGCATCAAGGCAGAACGTTTACATTGTTTCCCCTTATGCAAATACAGAATCGTTCATTGGTCTTCTTTCTTGCCTCTAGGAGGAGCACTTCAAGTAGTACGGTAGAACACTAATAACTAAAAACTAAGAACGACTAGTCAATAGAGGTCAAGTAAGGTGGGAGAAAACAGACAAAAGAGTGGCACAGAGGTGCAAGTGAACCAGCAAGCATTATTAATTGAACGGTGTTTGTTCGTTTTTTCTTCTTTCTTCTTTCTACCCACATTCTTGCTGCTGTAGGCTGTAAATTTTCCCAGTGTGGGACAAATACAGGATAGCTTATCTTATCTTATCTTATTAATGATGACAATACAGATAATACAAGATATTCCCCATCCAGAATTGGTGCCGCATATGTTGTTGCTTGTGTTAGCCAAAAAAAACACAGCTTCAGGTGTAAAAAAAAAAAACAAAACAAAAACATACAAATAGTAGATGTACTTTTTTGTTCATTTATTATTTGTAGAGATTTTGATTATTAATTAAAAATCAGAGTGTCACAGCATCAGTATTCACAACTACAGTATTCCAAAATATGAGCAACCAACAGCGTGAAAAGGCGGTGGAGGGGAGGGGGTTCATTGTCAGACTCGTGAAAAAAAATCCCTAATTTAGCATTTATGTTAGGGTGAGTTCACAATGTTACAACGAGGGCCTTCACCGACCGAATGATTCGCAAATATTGTCAGTCTAATGTGTGTGTGTGTGTGTGTGCAGGGGTGTAGTGGGCGTGGTACGCGGAGGTACGCCGTCCATCCACTTCTCCCGGCGCCACATTCAATTTTTATTGAAATGTTTGTTGATCATCTTTATAATGCGAGTTATGCTTAATAACGCTGGCCTGTGATTATTTTGGAGTAGTAAAACATTAAATTTAACGTTAGTTCAACTGGTGTTGTAGCCTATGATTGATGTTCTGTAATACAGAATCTGTATGTATAAATAGAACATCCCAGAATCGCGTACACCCACTTAAAAAATCCCCACTACACCACTGTGTGTGTGTGTGTGTGTGTGTTAGAGCACAACTAAATAAATAAAATGCATCTTGTCAATAGAGCACCATGCAACTTAATAAAACAGGGAAACTGTTGAGTTCCGACTCTTTCTATTGTCAAGTTAGCAGAACGGATTTTGTATGTAATGACGGCAACAATTCATTTTAACTTTTTATTTGGAAGCAAGTTTCAGAGAATGTACTTTTTATTTTTACTGAAAACGGTCGAATCGCTAATTTTACTGGAGTCTCTTTAAGTAGACTAGGTGCATGTACATCCGCTTCGGTAGCTAATGCGGGTACATTGCCAACTGTGCTGATAAACAATTAAAAAAGATCACTTACCGGAACGGCAACAGCAGCACCAACAACTCTTTGTTTTCGTCCGCGTCTCCCCCTGAAGAATAACCCCTCAAATTTACCCTGGCAGGTTTTATTCCGGGGAATACGCGAGTAACCGTGACGTCAGAGGCGCGTTTCCATTCTTGGCAGAACGGTGGGCGGGACGTCTGGCCTCGGGCCAATCACAGAGCATTTTTTTGTCGACGGGACGTGCAAATGACGCACTACGGGATTCCGGTGACGCGCGCGTAGAACAACCGCAGCATTACCCACGCACACGCAGCACACACTCGTACAAGCACACACAGCGATGATGAAAGCGTGATAGTGATGAAGATTCTATATTTAGAGCAGGAAGACATACTCACACGCACGCACGCGAGACTATTGTAAAATGTTTATTTAGAAAACCAAGTGAAATATGTTATGAAAATTCATAAAATGAAAACGTTTATTGTACTTTCAATTAAAAAGAACAAATCTTACGCGATTAGAGTTATGCATTTTCAAGAGGAAAAAAGGCATAATCCTACAAAATTATACTCAAGTCACCAGTATTTATAGAGCACTTTCAAACAGCCATCGTTGCATACAAAGTGCTGTACATGGAGCAATTTAACATATACAACAAACTGGTAATAAAGACAAATTGGTAATAAAGACGGCAGAAAGCACCGAACAGCAAAACCAATAACAATTCTAAGTCATGCTGAGTCGAATGCCAAAGAATACAAGTGAGTTTTGAGGCGGGTTTTGAGGATGGGCAGCGAGGAGGCTTGCCGAATGTTCAGTGGGAGGTCATTCCATGTTTTCCATGACAATAGATACATGACATAACATGGAGGAACATTAATGAACACATTAGAAGGTGGGCGTGAAAAAAAAAAGCAGGAAAGAACATTCGTTTAGAGAGCAGCATGTTGGTGCATGCAGATGAGATCAGGCCGGGAATGCTTGCCGCCCACACATAAAATTAGCAAATCACAATGATCTCAAGTTTTCACTTGTGATCAATTATGTTAGAATAATAATATTATATAAAGAAACAAACGTCTTATCTTCAAAGCATTTCATCAAATAAGATGGCTGACCTTTGGCTTCAGTTGTTGGGTTCAGTTGTTAGTCCGATCATTTCCAAGTCAGTCGTCCACATTCCTATGCTGCTTCATGGCAGACCTTCCTCAGGCTAGGCCCTTTGAAGGCGTCATCTTATCTAGCCTCAGGTGACCACTTTAAACCATGACAAATTTGGGCAGGCAAAGTTACTCTCATTTGACGGAAAATGGCAGTTATGCTGTCGGCCGGATGTAGACTCGGAACGGTATTTAAAAAAGAGCCGAGCAACGTTGGCTATGAAAGTGTTCTTCTGAAGCATTCTTCCCTCAGGGCCTGTGTCCATAGAAATGGAGGCAAGATTTAAAGACTCGATTCAAAGGCTGTGTGAATGTGGACACTGGCGTGATGTCGAGGCGCACCGGAAGTTACGTCTTCTGGCCTTCAAATTCGGCCTTTGGAGGATGCAGCCTATGAATTTGTGACTTTGTATTCGCCTTTGCTTGCTCCTCTTTTGCCATACTGTAAGCAGAAGTGCAAGTCAAAGTGTTTGGTCTTTTTTTTTTTGTACAGCCCTTAATCACAAACAAATCTCAAAGGGAGGACTTCATTCAAAAGCCCACAGAGTTGTTAACTAACTGACGTAGGTAAATAAACCGTGTTTCATATGAATTCATGACTCTCTTTATTTGTACACAAAACACCAAAACATTTGTGTATCAGAAATAAAAACATACCACATCGATTGTCGTCCAGATTTATTGCTTGTTTTTGCAAAAATACATAATATAGATAGTCTTGAATAAAGGAATTGCATATTAAATTCCAGTGGTACAAATGTGGGGGTGTGAAAAAAATTTCATTCAAACGATGGTCATTTGTTTCCACTCAATATTGCGACCGGTGGGCTGAAATAGGTTTGTATGACCAGGTCTACACACTCCATACCAGAGGTTGGCACTGAGGTAAGGCCCTTAAACACTACTTGCGAACCGTGATCAAACTCCAAGAGAACGAGACGAAGACGCTCCTTGTGGGTGTGGGGAAGTGTTTGATAACATTTGGTTAGGTTGCAGCAATTGCATAAAAAAATACAGATTCAACCCCTTTACTTAATAACTAAAAGCAGAATAAAAATAAATACTGGCCACAAGTAGCCCACATGTGCTTTATCAGATCCAAATTGTTGTACACCAGATGTTTCTGGGTTTTAGTGTGGCACAAGATGCCACAAATCGTCCCTGTTGTCGAAAAAGTCTCTTCAACAAGGCCATGGAAGAGGAATACTGTAGCTTGCTTCTCGGAATCTGTTGCATCGTGTTTGTCAATCAGTCTTTTGTATCCAAGTGGAGACAAGGGCCCCTTGCTTTTCCCCTTCTTCTTTTAATGGTACAAGTAGGTTTGGCAGAAAGGAGATCTCTCTCTGTCTCTCCATTTTCTGATCTGCTTCATCGTCATAAAGGTTGCAAATAAGCAAAGGCCTCCGAGATCTTCCAATCCGGACAAGAAACACAGACTAGTGTGTAACTGGTACGGTGCAGCCATCAACCCGAGCAGCGTTTCTCCCACCAACCACTTTATGAGCGCCTTGCACAAATGTTGTGCATGAGCTATTTAATAAAGCACCATAGAGGGGAGACGGGGGTGATTCGTTCATGCCAGGGGAAACCAGATTCTGTGCAGTGTGAGTACTTTTGCCACTTTGTTCGTGTTTGTACTTGATTTACACTGGATATTGAAAGTAACGCAGTTGGCTTTCCTGCGATTGGCTGGCAACCGGTTCAGGGTGTCCCCCGCTTACTGCCCGGAGACGGCTGGGATAGGCTCCAGCGGCCCCCACGACCCCTGGTGAGGATCAAGCGCTTCGGAAAATGGATGGATGGATGGAGTCGGCTTTCACCACATAGGGGCAGTGCCGAGCCTGCTTCACACTTCCAAGAGTTGAGCCGCCGAGCAACTTGATGTATGTAAGCAGAGATAGCATGTTCACCTTTGGGGATGTGAAAGATGTCCGCGCCTTATTTTCTTAAATATTAGAAGAAGTGACGTTTGAGTGATCCAGTTCAAAGTGGATATGGTGGTGAGTGGGAGGTTGCCTCAAACAGGTGCTGCTTAAAAATACTCCTGTCAGTACTGTACTGTAGAACTGACGTTACGCTGGTCACTCTTCACCCCACATGTCGGGGAAAAAAAATTGATGCCCTTGACTTTCCTGCCATTTTCACAAGGATGCGGTATTATTGATACTCTGCCACAATTCGTTTATATTCCATGTACCGGTATATTTATAGAACAAGTTAACAATTGATCTGAATGCAACCCCTTTAAAAAAATAAAAATTGCTACTTTATTAGGAGACAACATGACTACGAAGTCCATCCACAGTCATGGGTTCATGAAATAAAATTGCACGCATGTACCAATCTTGCCCAACACCTTCATGACGTATGCAAGAACAAAACTACGGTAAGTATAAAGCAATGTTGAGAATTGGGAAATATTGACGTAAAATGTTCAGAAAATGGGTGGATGGATGGGTTTTGTGTCATATATACTTATACTTTTTAGTTATGATTTGACTGAATGGGCCATTAATTGCAGTACACTGCACTGCAAATATATCAGTGCTGAAAGTTTGGGGACAGTATTTAAAAACCGAATGTCGGTCTTACATCAACACCAGTGGTTAATAGCCTGTGTCGTTAACACTGATATGTTGTTGAAATGGGGTGTCACCTGTATTCAACCATGATTGGCGTTTCAAAGTGAAAGCACGCGCTTATGTAATGATTGAAGTTGACTGGTTGTAGTCAGTCACTGATGGTGTAGTGGTACACGTGTAGGCAGCATGGGCTCAGTTCCCACTCAGTGACGGTGTGAAAGTAGATGTGAGTGAGTGTTCAATTGTCTCTATATGTGCCCTGCCAGTGACTGGCAACCAGTTTAGGGTCTAGTCTGCCTTCCGCCTGAAGTTACCTGGTTTAGGCTCCGGCAATTCCCTGCGACCCTGTTCAGGATAGGCGGTGATCGTTGAGACCATTTTTTTGCAGCATCCTTTCAGCAGGCAAAACTCTCGCATGATTGTATTTGATGATTTTTTTGGGGGGGGGTCATAATTTAGTTTCCAATTGACTTTTCTATTTCATATTGTTGAACACAGATTGATCATTAGCTGTATTTTTTTTTTCAACACAACGTCCCGACTTTATTGGAATTGCGCTGACCGGTACAAGTGAGAATGCACACACAAAAAAGACACCCAATTGTTTAACTTTTTTTTAATCATTGAAGTTAAGTTGTTTTGTGCCAGATTTCAATCCACAAACTACACATATTTGAATTTGGCTTATACATACAAAGACCTCTGGGTACTTGGTGTTACATGTTTAATCTGTTTTACTGCGATGTGTGTTGTATAACTTGGCAACTCATCGAAAAAAGGTGCCAATTGAAAGATGATGGAGCACATTGACTTGGCCTCTTTTGACAAACGAATAGTTTTACCATACAGTCAAATAAAATCATTGCTCTCCCACATAAACATGGGTCAAATAATAATTTAAATAGCTGGGCAGATACTCTCATTGTAAGACGCGGAGTTGAGGAAAATATTCTTCAGCTCACAATAACGAGGTAATCTATTCTGAATGCTGATGCAGTCTGTGTCACTCTGGTACATACACACGGTATCTTCATGCTTACAAAAGATGAACTCATTTGGCTTCAAACGGCACATCAGGCGCGTGGATGGAGTTGCTGCGGAAAACCTTTTTTTTTTTTTTTTTTGGTACTTTACATAAGAAATTGACCGCTACATACCCACAGGCGAAGCAGTGATCGTTGTCAGTCAGCTCGCAATTTCCATTTTCTGCTTTCTTGTCTCCCACGGAATACACCCAAAAATCCTCCACAGGCACATGCTGAACACAATGTGCACAAACACTGATGATATGCTCTCTATTGCCATTCTCTGTTTGCCTTACAAAGCCTCTTCCGATGCAGCGAACGGCAACAAAGGCACAGTGAAAACATCACACTTCACAGTGTTCAACACCACAGCCGAAACGCGGCTTTTCCAGAATACCAAAGCTGAAATGCAACTTGGAATAGTCTATTTTCAAACAGACTTACAGGAACACAGAGCACGGCTCAGACCACAACCGTGTCAGTCATTGCATTTACTCGAAAACATCGACGCGTGAGCCGCATTTGTCCTAGCGCGGGTTCATTCCCAGATGTCAAATGCAGCAGAAAGAACAGGTCAACCAACTGGTAACAGACAATCTGGAATCTAGCATGAATCGTCAGTATTGTACAGGTGTCACAATTAATCGATCATCAAATCCATTGACAACGATTTGGGATCATTGTTTGGATCCATTGTTTCACTCTTTCGTGCACCCTGTAACCTGATAACATGGTAAGATGTCCACTGTCATAACTGCTGTCCCTGAAAGGGTATACTGAGATCTGTCCAAATCCCCTGATTTCAGTCACCCAACCGCAAATATTCTAAGAGTTCTGTATTCCTTCATGAAAGCAGACTGACTGACTCATCAGATGTTCCAAATTTCTGTTGCGGTTTAGTCAGGTCGAATTGTCTATTCCAACTCAGCATTCTGGCAAATCGTGTCACGTTGGTCGTGAGTTAAATTTGGGCAATGGCCATTCAGATGCAATTCTGCTGATAGGTGCCAATTCCCAGGATAAGCGATGGAGTGCTGAACACATTTCCGTAAATCGTGTAGTCTCATCGTCCTTTTTTCTGTGATTGGAAAAAATCCATGCGCCTGTAGTCCACGCTGACCCCACTGATACTGAGATTGTTGTTTTTCTCGAGTTGAAGCCATGGTCCAACCTTACCAAACACTGATTGACTAAAATGTTCTCAACATTAAGACTGATTGCTTTTGTGTTGGTTAAGGCAGCATCCGCAAATTAGAACAAGTACTCGGCAAAGTATCGCAGTCTGAATGAAGTGTTGGGTCAAATGTCGACCTGCTGTTTCGGACCATTTTGGCAAGGGGAAAATGTGAGTGGGTGGATACAATGACAGCAATATTCAAATTAGAAGTAATGTTGCTTCAGAAACAAAAACACCAAAATATGTGATTTCAGAAGTGATGTGAGAGCAAGCGTAGGTGGTCGTTAAGTATTCTTTTTTTTTTTTTTTTTTTTAACCCTGGAGAACCCACGGGGTCAAATGTTGCCCCTATAAATTCTGCTACTCAAATGATACCCTTAAATCCCAAAGGGCCATATTTGGCCCGAATCCTAAATTAGGATTAAAGCATTGAATATTTGAAAAAAACATATATTTTGGTGTTCAGTGAACATATAGCAGTCATTTCATGTATAATTCATTATTTTCCAAAGAAGATAAAGGTTCTTGGGTTCTCCAGGGTTAAATGGTGACACACTTGGACATTCTAAATTGAATATAGACTTGTTCAGTGCATTTGGAAGCATCCCGCCCTCCCCCACTTTAGCACAGAAACTTCCTACTGAGCCATTTCCATCATTCGTTGTCTTTCGTCTTCTCACTCGTCTGCAGCCAGACAAAAGCTCACACAGACACCGCAAGAAGAGGAGCTGCTGCTAGGTCACACGAGGCTTCTGAGTCCCCTTTCACATCTCTTTGAGCTCTGGTCCAAACTGCGGTGGAGGACGACCCTCTCGCGATAGCGCCAATGGTGACCTGCGGCAAGAAAAGTGATATTTTGGCCCTTCCCGATTTGTTCCATTGGCAGTTGCCCGGAAACGTGCTTACCCGAGGTGACGACAAACTCCTCACGACAAAATGTGCACAAAGAGAATGGCCAGACCGATGTTGAGCAAGATGACCATGCAGATCATGATGGTGTTGGGGCTCTTGAGAAGGAAAGAACATGTGAGTCCAGGGACGTTGGTAGAACAGTTCCAAAATGCTTCTCTGCAAAACAAGTGACAGCTCCGTGATGTGCTTCCACGCTCGATAATGAGCGGCAAATTAGTTTCCGGTTCACTGCCCGCTTCCCTCAAAACAGTCGGGTAAGTGACCAGATTGAGAATCTCGAGCACTTTGACTGCCAAACAAACAGGTAAACAGAGTGAAAGGGATCATCCCCGAAAACAATGATTGGCCTCAATGAGCTTTGCTTTGTCACTTTACGTCGGCTTGAGAAGCTACAAGGGCAAGATTAGCTGTTACTCTTTTCCTAAAGATGCCATCCAAAGAGTGTACAGGAAACAAAGGAGGGCATTTGTGTCGCTACAAAAGAAGGGAGTTTGTTGTTACTCAGCACAAAAGTCATGTCGCAGACATTTCAGAAGAGACGAGTTTGAGTCACAAATGCCATACAGTCATTGTTTGAATGGAACATCATTTGTTGCTCACCTTTGACTACACACATATACATTCAAATGGATCCGCCGGACCTCAGAATGCAGCGGACGCTATATATACATATAAAAAAAATCCTCATCTCACCCCTCGGGTGTTGTCCGTCCCTCATTCAGCTTGGGTCTTCTACCAGAGGCCAGGAAGCTTGAGGGTTCTGCGCAGTATCCTTGCTGTTCCCAGCACTGCACATTTCTAGACTGAGATGTCCGATATTGTTCCCGGGATCTGTTGCAACTACTCATCTAGTTTGGGGGTCACTGCCCCAAGTGCTCCGACCACCACAGGCACGACTGTCACGTTTACCTTCCAGGCTCTCTCCAGCTCCTCTCTGAGCCCTTGGTATTTCTCGAGTTTCTCATGTTCCTTCTTCCTGATGTTTCCATCACTTGGGACCGCTACATCCACTACAACGGCTTTCCTCTGCCCTTTATCTATGATCACGATATCTGGTTGGTTCGCCATTACCATCTTGTCAGTCTGGATCTGGAAGTCCCACAGGATCTTCGCTCTGTCATTTTCCACCACCTTCGGAGGTGTTTCCCATTTTGACCTTTGAAACACTTTAACCCCCCCCCCCATCCGCCCCACCCTCCATCTTGCTGCTGTCGACAGCAAATTTCCCCAGTGTGGGACGAATAAAGGTAATCTCATCTTATCGTAAAGTTCTTTTTAGAGTTTAGTCATTTTTCTGTCTGTTACTATTCCCTGTTGTGAGAAAAGTGGGAAGTTGAATGGAAACTAATATGCCGATCACTGGCTCGAAGGGGCTGTACGGCATGGACCTGGTGCATGTTGTCCAATCACTGTTTGATTTTCCTTCATGTGCTCTAAAATGGAAAAAAAATCACTGAAGCCCTGTTTAACAGGAAAGTAGTAATCAGTGTGAAGAAGTATATTACAGTGATGGAACATGACTGAAAAACTCAAGACAAACGTTGTCAGGAGGGACTAGGGTTAGCCATGTCGTATGTGACATTGGCCTTCAAAAAGGCCGAACGAGAGATTGCAATCAGCTCGAGGATAATTGATTTCACCACCAAAATGATGCAAATCACAAAAGCCAAAGGCTGTGAAACAGGTCTAAATCCATCAACTATGTGAGCACGGACTGTCTTACCTCCTGCTCCAAAGGCTCTGCAGTCACATCAATACTTGAATTCAACATCGGCGCCTTCAGTCGGGCTTCTGCTTTAGGATCCGCTTTCACGGCAGGTTTGACACTGTTGCTTTTGGCTTCCACAGGCTTGGCTGGTGTCTTCGGTTCCTGGTTGGCCGCAGGCTTTGGGGCTGGAGCGGGGCTCGGTTGTCGTTTCGGTGGCAGTTTGGCTTCCGCCTTGACGGAAGGCCCGCTCGCCTCCCGCGACTGCTCTCGATCGTGGACTGTCGGAACTCTTTCGAGCTTGAGGTCATTGGCTTTCGAATTTGGAGTGGCAGCTGGCACTTTGGGGCTGGGCCGTAGCTTTTCCTCGTCCTCCCGGGCGAGGAAGCTGTTTCTTGCAGATTGGGGTGCGGATGCGGTGTCTGGAGCATTCACCTCTGCATCAAACTTCCGCAAGGGTTTGATCTCCAAATCAGACCCCTGCTCGTTCTTGGTGCTGTGGCGGCTTGGGGTTCGAGCGAGGCTGCGACTGCTGGTGCCCTCAAGTCCAGTGGGAACAGGAAGAGGGAGTGAAGGTGTGGTGGGCCTGCTGTTGGGTTTACTGCTACCTTTACAAGCTTTTTTGTCATTTGAGCTGTCAGGACCCGGGAGTTTGGGGTCCTCCTTGATGAAGATGCCTGGACTGGGGGAGGGGGTGCGGGCTGGGGAGGAGCCAGGCATGAGGCGGTCTATTTCATACACTATCGGGCTTTCAGGCGGCGGAGGAGCTGGCTCCTCCTCGGCCAACAGTGGCTCATGCATGACGATATCTGTGTTCTCACTTCCCTCCCCGACTTCCGGCATCACTCTCTTCTTCAGATACTCCGGACCTGTGCAGGAGCAGTTGGATGAAGGTGTTTCGAATAGTTTAAAATCGCAGCTCACCATAAAGCCTCTTTACACACACACACACACACACAGACACACAAACACACACACACACACACACACACACACACTCACACACACACACACACAGGGAAAAATTCTACAAAAAAGAGGCTTCAATCTGTTTGTGCCCAGGTTCAGTTTGCTGTCAAACCAAACTTCAAACTAAGAACATTACATGCTGTGTACGTCATTAAAACAATGCCGTCAACATGCCACTGAATCGCATCTATGTGTGGCAGTGCTACGTGTTTTAAGCAACAGATGTTTGAGCACAGAAACATGTAGACAGGTGATTTATATATTTATATAGATTAGATTTTTAAATGATTGAAAAACGACTAATAGTGCTGTTGCCAACTGAGTCTAGCTCTGGTGACTGTCAGTTATTGTGAAGTTGCTATGTGATGTATAAACACAAACGGTGTAAATAATTGCTGCTTGTTAGATGCTAACACTGATTACAAAAATAAAAGGACACTGCTACTTTTGCATGGATGTACTTGTATGCATTTCCATACAGTCAGTGAAAGTGATTTGATCTCTCAGTTCAAATAAGCTGTTCCTTCTTTTAGACATTCAAATGTGATGACCTCGGCAGCGAGCCTCACCAGAGGATCTGCCATGTCAAGCTGCAGCACAGAGACATGCTGCGAAAGTACAGAGAAGTTCAATTTTCAGCTGCAAATGACACATGAACTCCTATTTGGGCTCACATTTGCATTCCTTTTGCAATTTATTGATGTGGTCACAAAGTGAGATAGAAAGGGAAAATGTCAAGCAGGTTCAGGGTTCCAAGCTAAGCTTTCATTCAAGGGTTAGGGTTTCAAGCTTTGAAGTAGGGTGATGGTTTGTAGCTCATTGACTAGACGCCGTTTTTCAAAGCAGAGTTTTCCTCCTTGCCAATCGCTTCAGAGCATTTTGAGTGATCTTTCATCAAGACCCCCAGAATATTGTGTTCTGTGACAATATAAGCACCAAGCCTACCAAACGAAAGAGTAGACTCTACTTTCACCAGAAAAAAAAAACAATTTGCTTCTAGATTTTTCTCTTCCTTGTATTTTTTGTCATTTCTTTTGTTAAATGTTCTGTAAAGCGCTTTGTTTCAGCTCTCTTGGAAGCTCAATATCAATAAAGATGTATTGTAGTTAGTATTCAGCAGTGTTTCACCAAAACACGTGACTCATTTAAAAAAAAAAGTGTCACACAGAACAATGACTTTGACGGCAATCTTTTTTACTTTTGCGGAAAACTAGAACACAAAACTGTAAGCCAACAAAAACAAAGGAAAGCGACTGACCGACGTTGACTTTTACATGCCGCTTGCCATTTACGGTACTCCATGTCTGCATCAACTTTTCACACTCTTTCGAGCCCGTATCTTGTGTTGTGTTGTGTTATTTTGTTATTTTGACTTCAAGATGGCGCCGCGAGAGTGGCTGCCTTTCCAGCAGCTCCTATATTTTGTTCTTTCTCCTCCTTCCTTTCATAACTTTGCTGATGTGAATGGGGAATTTCTTCATTGCGAGACTAATAAAGGATTTCTTATCTTATCTTATCCTGTCTGAGTGTGAGCGGCCTAAACTTTGAGTTCCAACATGCTGCCATTTCTTTCCATCATAATTGTCATGACAGGCTGAAATTTACCACTTATTTTTTATTCGACTCGGAAGCTGTAGTGAACACAAATCCAAAGCGATGCGACACCACCATCTACAGGCATCTGTTAATCATTGCGGTCGTTCACAAAACTTGATTTCACAGACATGCTCGGGATGTACTTGGCAATTCTAATTATAGATGGCAGCAAATGCTGGGACTCCAGTTGAAAAATAGAAAAACATCCATGGACGTAATTGCATTTTACAGACAGGATTATGACTTCAAGTCTAAAGTTACCATATTTAATTAGTGTTTCAAGATAGGGGCCACAACATTAAAAGCAGCGTTGGTGCGATGATGCTGTCGACTGACCTGGCTGGTAGAAGGAAGGTGAAAGCTCTTTGGCCACCAGCCTGGCGATGCTGGACTCGCTGTTGGAGGCCTGAGCAGCCTGGTCGGCTCCGTCTGACTTGGCCTTGGCGTGGGTGGACCTGAAGAGGACACATTAAGCACATTTTCACAGTGCAGACTCATCAGAGACATTCACTCTTTATCATTGCTGAGAACTAAGACGGACAAAAAGGAAGGCTCGGAGATGCCACGTAAATGCCGCTTCACACCTGGATCGTGAACATTGGAGGCTCCTGGGGATTTGTTATGATTGACTCAGCTGACAAAATGTAATCACACTCTGAACGGTTCCCCGTGAACAAGAGTGTTCCACCTGTCCACATGCAGTCAGGATATCTTCTTTTGACTCAATATTGAGAACACTGCCACCCTTATCTAGGACCAGAACCCGGTGGCGGGCCATGCCTTTCAGAGACGGGCCTTCACTAAGCAATCCCTTCCGGCAAGAGTGCTTGAATTGCATCAGACATTCTGTCTAGTCAAAATGGGGAGTGGCAAGTCACTCTGAGAAATCAGTAGCCATAGTGCCTGGTGACAAAAATAGTTCAACTCTTTAGCTTCCATGACAACATCCATCCATCCATTCGCTGCACAACTTCTCCTGTTCAGGGTCACAGGTGCTGGAGTCAATCGCAGTTGACTTCTGGCGAAAGGAGGACGACGCCCGGAGCTTGTTGCTCGTCAGTGCAGGGCCCTCACTTTCACGCTATCACTGAGCGAGAACTGAACCCACACTGCCTTCAATGAACAAAGTTAGGCGAACGTCCCACTACATTATCAGTGACAACTCCATATCTCTTCACTGGAGTATAACACACCAACACACAATCATGATCTAATAACATGTCTAAAACACATTGTACTCTCCAGAGATGCTTATTATTTGTAGACAAACTGCAGACGGCTGCTCAGGTCTGGGATGGCTAGGAAAGACCCGGAAATACCCTGACCATTTGGGGAAATGTACTGTATATATTTTCATGAACTTTGTGATGGCCACTCCACTCCTGATCAACAGTCACTACAGGCTAAAATTTCACATAATTCTAGGCTACAGTGTCTTGTTAAGCCCAAAAAGCTGCATGTATCCTGTTGTTGGTGCGGATCGGCATGGGTTTGTATTCCGACCTGTAGCGAAGCACGCCGAGTCCTTTTGGAGGTGTAGCAAGACAACCTCAGAAAGTGGGTCTTGATCCTGTTGTTAGGTCCGTACCAGGATTTGTTTGTGTGTATTCACACCTTCATAAAAGGTCTGGACCAGCATCAGAAATGAATGCTGGTCCGTTTAAAGTTGACCAAAAGAGTGTAGGTGTGAATACACCTTAGGTCACGGCAGAAGATACACACCTGGTCTCCATGATGTATTTCATTCATAAATATGTGAATAGTTGACATCAAACGCTCGGAATCATTTTACTGTGTTTTTTAAAAGAACCCCCCCCCCCCTCCCAGCCACATCAATGGGGCACCACATGAACAATCAATGTTGGGGATGCTCCCCACACCTGTTTCATGGCGCAGACGTGCTTTGGCGAGGTTGAAACTCTTGTCCAACCAATCAGAGTGCTGAAGCTTGAGGCAAATTAGAAAAAAAAAAAAAACTGTCCCACCGCTAACGTAGTTACATAGTTGAAGTTACATAGGGCAGCATTCAAAAAGGCCTGGGCCAATTGGATTGATATGGCAACACGGCGAGGCTGAAATCTGATAAATAAATAAATACATCCATACATCTAACCTACACATACTGGAAGCAGTGTCGCCAAGAGAAATGCGACCAAACGAAGAGAACACACAACAGGGTATAAATGAATGCCATTTCATGGAACAAATGTCAGCACTGGGGTTGTCAATGCAGGTCAGCACTTGTGGCAGTGTTTAAGCCAAAAGAGAAGGCCTTTCGAGTCATATGATTCCTTGGGAGGCAATTGTCCACTAAATTGGACATCATGTCCATCTTGCTACTTTTGAACAACAATTCATACTGGTTGTTGTTTTGGAACATAGATATTCCCTTCCCTGCGCTGGGCTGCGAAATTGAGGACTTTGGTTTGCATTTACTGTAAAACAGCCGGCGCGTGGGTGACAGTGCATTGGATGACACATTCATCCCCTGTCGTGACAATTTCGTAGCTTTGACATCCAGAATCCAACACAGAGAAGAAAAACGCTTGGAACAAATGTCCACTGTAATGTGATTCAGTGTTTTTGCACTGCAATGAACAATATTAATACTTTACAGCAGGTGTCACCAACTGCAAGTTTTTGATGTTTGCCCTTCTCCAACACACCTGCAGAGCTTGCTGATGAGCTGGTCATTTGAATCAAGCGTGTTGGCGTTACAGTGCATCATATTGTTGATTAACATATAAATAAATAAATAAATAAATGACAAAAATGTGTTTTTCACAGGAGTGACGATATCATTATGGATGTATATGTACATCTGATACAGTGATGACTTACAGTAAAATACACGTAATACCTAGAAAACATGAAACCGTTGATTTCGCGACACTATTATTAGGCCACACTTCTTGGCCTTCTTCCCTTGACCGTGTAGGAAATAAGAATGTTACTGGCATTTTCGCTTGTCTCTTTTTTGGAATAGTTGCTTAGAGGGGTCTGAAAAGCCTCGAAATGTTGCGACATTTGCAACACTGTAGACACAAGTTGTAGTAACTCTTGCTCACTGCCTTGCTTGTACTTGTGTGCACATAAAATAAAAACACTACTTTAACAATAAAGGCACCGCATATTGTATGTATTACATTGACTTCATTGTTGACTGTGGCCCCCACAAGTAAAGTTGTTCGACAAATATAATAGTAAATATAATGGGCTATTAATCAATAAACCATTTTTTATGGGTCACAGTGAATTCTATTAATTTTTCCTATATCAATTAAAAAAATAAAAAGCAGTGACTGTATTGCATAAAACTGAATGATGATTTATATTTTCATGTACTTGTACTTCAGTCAAAAGTGTCCACATTTCTTGTTACTGAAACAGGTTTCACAGTGGCTGGGGATCACATCCACTTTCATGTTTCACAGCTCGCCACGCTCAATGCAGAATTTTATTGGCCGCCTTCTATCAACTGTATCTAGTTCGTGATGTCCTCCAACAGAAGATTGTGTTTAGTAACAGACCAAATGACAGCCAGTGGTCTGTGCTGGTGCCTTGCCAGTTTGATGGCGGCCAAGAAAGGGTGGCGACAGATGGCCTCCTCCCGCGTAGCCTTCAACCTCCCAATCGTTCCGGGCCTACATTCAGCAATGACAAAGTAAGGCCAAAGACAAATGAGAAAAGTCCCAAAGATTACAGTCTGGGAACAACGCTCCCATTCTCACGGATCCAATTCAACATTCTAGATTGTTCTTATCATTGCGTTACTAGTTTGCCGCCTAACAACTGGAGGATTACAATTGACTTTAGCTGTGCTTCTTGTTTACAACTTCAAATTCCCGCGGCTTACTTTCTACCTGTGCAAAAGGCATCTGAGTTCCACTCCCACCTCATTCACATTCACCAAAGAGAACCCAGTCACCATCAAAGCCTTCTCGCCGGCTGATGTATCGCAACACACAGACCAACGAAGCAACACACATAGTGGAGTGGTCACAGTGTGAGCACACACGGTTGTGAGGCATTGTCAAGAAAAACACATTTCTTAAATAGCCTGTCAAGCTGTCAAAATGCTGGCGGGCCTGTGTTGCTACATGTAAACAACTAGCTCCTCCAGGAATTAAACAGCAAATAGAAGGGATTCTAAATTTCATTGACATTCACATTTGAACCTTATACATTTTATAATGTGCCTTACTAAGAAGCTTTTTTCTTTTTTGGTCCCAGAGGAAAATTAAGGTGTGAGACTAAGACAGAGTAGATAATGTATACAGCAATGTAGTGGTGATATTTGAGTTTGTTGCGCAACTATCAAAATTGAATGTTTCAACTTAAGCAACAAATCACACACATGAAGCAGGTCAAAGACTGCACTGCTCACTTATTAAAAGATCAACTGAGCCTCAAGTGGACCCCAAATGAACTCTTTAATCCTGTTTTAAGGCCAACAAAAAGCGACAGCATATTGTCACATTATAAATTTGTTGGATTGGAAAAAAAAAACAAGACTTGTCTTGCTGTAAACACAAAGAGGGATCAGTCCACTATTTGACAGTTTGTGTCACCCATGGTTCTTGAACGTTCTCAATATGCTCTACCATGTGTTTCATCTGTTTTTAAAGGGTGTTTAAAGACCTTGTTTAAAAAGCACTGTAAATGCTCTAAAAACTTGTTGAGGGAGTATATAAATGAGTTATTTCTATATTTCACATTTTGTGAGGGTGGTTTGGAATGTAGCCCTTGCTGAACTATAATACAATAATATAGCATACCAGAATGTGCTATAACTATACTCCCATTTCAGTACCTATATTATATGTATTGTACCGTACCATACTGCTATATATCATACTACATTCCGTACCGGTACTGCGATGCAGTTGACTGCTCAATATTATATCTGGCCGCAGAAGTCGACACTATTAATTCAGACTGTGCTATGCTATACCATATTAGACAGTACTTGCATATTATGCAAATGTCATGGGCGATCTGTATTTTGACCTGCTGCCTGTTGATGGTGAGGTATTCTGTCATTGTGGTATGTGCCACTGGATCTGTGTGAAGGGTCCTGTTTAACTGTGTACAGAGTGTTTGCGGGCAGAGCCAATGTGAAAGAGTGACTTAGTTTCTATAAAAAGATGACGACACGCTCCAGAACAGACTTGGGCAAAGTAAGGCCCGGGGGCCAATTCGGCCTGCCCGCAGTCTCTGACTGGCCCTCACTGACCATGCAGTCCAAGTAAACTGTGAAACATGCGGTGCTTTTATTTTGAAAGGTGTGCTTCTATTTTATTTGCACACCAGTGGAAAGCTACAGTAGAAGCGAGGGAGCAAGAAAGAGCTTTGACTTGTCTGCAGCATTGCCAACTTAGTGACATATCTGCTATATTTAGTGATATTTATGACTCCTCTATCAAAAAAAAAAAAAAAAGAAACGAACAAAAATGACAACAGTGGTCGTTATGTTAACATCGTTCTTATTTCCTGCACAGTGTAATGAAGAGGTCCAAGAGAATGCCCTGATAATACTGTACGCAAATCTAGTTATACTATGCATATTAGGTGTATCACGAGTCGTCACTGTATCATTATAAATCGCTGTCAATAGTACCATCATATTTTCGACTTGTCGATCTATGTGACAAGGAACGGCTAATATGAGTTGTTAGTTGGCACACAAAATAGTTGTAATTTTTAGGGTGTGATAATATGATTGAATAACTGCTTAGCATGCTGTTTAAATTATGTATGCTCCAATCATAACAATACCTTCTATATCTACACATGTAGCAAATTATTGCTTTTTCTAAAATCATTAAAAAATAATACAGTAATTCCTCGTTTATCGCAGTTAACGTTGACCAAAACCACACGCGACAAACGAAAATCCGCGAAGTAGCGAACCCCCCTCCCCCATATTGGTACATGTACATAAATATTTATAAGGCCAAATTTAATGGTATACATGCATGGAGAAGTAAATTTTGAAGTAATTAACATGACAATGCTGTATACGAATAGATTTAAACATGAATAAATTAGATTAGTTTATGAATAACAAAATACAGTAAAACATTTTTTTTTTAATTCCGCAAAAAGTCTGCAAGTGAGTCACATAGAGCAACATATACAGTACTGTACTACATGTACAGGTATATGATGATTTTTTTACATTTTTTTTTTAAATGAATATGTTTGAAAAAATCCGCGAAGCACTGAAGCCGCGATAAATGAACCGCGAAATAGCGAGGGATCATTGTATACTCAAAGTTGAGGTTCGGATGTTAGCTTGCCACTCGGCAAGTGTTCCAGTTTCTCATGTGGCCCTTTTACAAAATGAATTGCCCTCTCCTGCGTGTGAACCTAACTAAATGTGGTTGCATCTAGGGTTAATTTAACTGTCATTATTCCACAGTTGCTTTGAGTTTGCTTACCATGTCTCTAATTACCCCGCGTCAACATTCTCAATTCAAATTCCCCAAAATAGACATTCTTTTGACAATTTCAAATCAGCTCACACGGGCTAATGGTCGACCAGCATAAATTGCAGCGATCAGCAGTACACCATGAGCCAGGCTGCACAAGTAAGGCTGTGTGGGGTATGTTTATACTCGACTCATTTGTCACCTGAGCACTTGCTTATGAGGTGTGTCATATTTATATCCCTAGAACCATTTGACACCACAACTGACGCAAGATGGCCATACTTCTGCGACCTGTAATTGTTAGCAACGGACAAAGCTTGCAGCGCGTGATGAAATGAGATGGTGTTGTGCGCCTACGGTAAACGCCAGTTGAATTTCCCACCAGGACACGAAGACGCTTTAGTTGTGTGCTAAAAAAGAAAGGGCAACTCCGGTTGAGCTTAAGAGAACAGTTTGGGTGTGTATCTGCGACGACGCAGCAAAATAGCGGCAGTGTGGAGGATAATCAGCTGTTGCATTCCCCTCTGATTGTGATACAGCAAGAGTGTGCCTGTCCTTATTTAGTCAGGGTTCCTCCGTAACAACAGGGCCCCCGAGTGTGCGTCATTTACACCCCGTCCTGACATACAAGACCCCTCCAGACGTGCCGTCTGCCAGCACATACGACAGAACAATGTCCGCGCATCGTCTGACCATTAGGGACGCTGTAGCGCAGCTGGGAAGGACAAGTCTGGCTCTCCACGCACAGAGCATGTTGGACATGTATTTTTAACTCGTCTCCACTGACACCAGATTAGAGGAAAGAATGGAAACCTGGAACACATGTGTCATGACCACACCCCGCCCCCCATGCCCTTTTATAGAACAACATATTTCGATGCTAAAGAGTTTGTAGGTTCACACAATCGAGAAAATAGTGAACGATTCTGAGGTATACTTGCAAATCACCTTTCCCTATTGAAATGAATGATCATGACTTTAAGGAGGAAACAAAATAGCACTCCTTTATCCATCCATCCATCCATTTTCTAATTCGCTTATCCCCAAAAGGTCCACGGGCGTGCTGGAGCCTATCCCGGCTGTCTTCGGGCACTAGGCGGGGTACACCCTGAACTGGTCGCTAGCCAATCGCAGGGCACACAGAGACGAACGACCATTCACACTCGCAGTCACACGTTAGGAAAACCCACGCAAGCATGGGGAGAACATGCAAACTCCACACAGGAAGGCCGGAACCGTAATTGAAACTTACACCGCTGCACCGTGAGGCAGATTGGTAAAAACGGGCGGGTCTTGTAGTTATCACGCAAATCTATGGGTTACGTGTAACTCTTAGAACCAATGACCAACGGCCAAGACGGGTATCTGCGCTTACATTCTTCCTAATAAACGAAGTGTGGCAGACAAAAGATGAGACCTGATAATAAGTCAGGCTTGTTTTGTCAGCAAATGGCCATGGCAATAAATGGCAGGAAATTCTGTTTTCGAGAGGACTGATAAGTTCATCTGGCTGAGACGAATTCAAAGAACTATAAATTCTGCTATATGTATCCAAACAGGAAATTTGCTGAGTGTAGTGGCCCTACAAATGTAAATGATTAGAATAAAAGTGAATTCAAAACATTGAAGTTTATGTATTTATCAATCATACAGTGAAAATAAGTGTGAAGGTGAATATTTGATTTGCAACTCGATTTACTGTGTATCCCAACTTACACCGTATGGGGTTTTGAGACGCCACATACAATACATGCATATCGATATTTCATTTTTTTAACCCCTCCCAAAAAAACATTTTGTGATGGTCTAGGAATAAGCATGTCCCAAGAGCTAGCTTCTGCAGCCGAGGATCGGACCGCCAGGGTCCCCGCCTTTGGCTGCCGCCCAGCTCGCATTGCACCCGACCCCTTTGACCCCTCCCACGGGTGGTGAGACCATGAGAAGGGGGGCCCACGTTGCCTCTTCGGGCTGAGCCCGGCCGGGCCCCATGGGTGTAGGCCCGGCCACCAGGCGCTCGCCAACGAGCCCCACCTCCAGGCCTGGCTCCAGAGGGGGGCCCCAGTGACCCGCGTCCGGGCAAGGGAAACTGAGGACCATCGATTTTATTTTTCATAAGGGGCTTTGTGAGCCGTGCTTTGTCTGGTCCCTCACCTAGGACCTGTTTGTCATGGGTGACCCTGCCAGGGGCATAAAGCCCCAGACAACTTAGCTCCTAGGATCATTGGGACACACAAACCCCTCCACCACGGTAAGGTGACGGCTCACGGAGAGGATCACACTCCTCAGCCTCCCTGGTAAGGTCTATTCAGGGGTGCTGGAGAGGAGGGTCCGTCAGGAAGTCGAGCCTCAGATTGAGGAGGAGCAGTGTGGTTTTCGTCCCGGCCGTGGAACAGTGGACCAGCTCTACACCCTTAGCAGGGTTCTCGAAGGTATGTGGGAATTCGCCCAACCAGTCTACATGTGTTTTGTGGACTTGGAGAAGGCGTTTGACCGTGTCCCTCGGGGAGTTCTGTGGGGGGTGCTTCGTGGGTATGGAGTACCGAACCCCCTGATACGGGCTGTTCGGTCACTATACCACTGATGTCAGAGTTTGGTCCGCATTGCCGGCAGTAAGTCGGAATCGTTTCCAGTGAGGGTAGGACTCCGCCAAGGCTGCCCCTTGTCACCGATTCTGTTCATAACCTTCATGGACAGAATCTCTAGACGCAGCCGAAGCGTTGAGGGGGTCCGTTTTGGTGGCCTCAGTATTGCATCCCTGCTTTTTGCAGATGATGTGGTGCTGTTGGCTCCTTCAAACAGGGCTCTCCAACTCTCACTGGAGCGTTTCGCAGCCGAGTGTGAAGCGGTTGGGATGAAAATCAGCACCTCCAAATCTGAAACCATGGTCCTCAGTCGGAAAAGGGTGGAGTGCCCCCTCCGGGTCGGGGGGGGGGGGGGGGGGGAGATCTTGCCCCAAGTGGAGGAGTTTAAGTATCTTGGGGTCTTGTTCACGAGTGAGGCCAGGAGGGAGCGAGAGATCGACAGGCGGATCGGTGCAGCATCTGCTGTGATGCGGACGTTGTATCGGTCTGTCGTGGTGAAGAAGGAGCTGAGCCAAAGGGCGAAGCTCTCAATTTACCGGTCGATCTACGTTCCAACCCTCATCTATGCTCACGAGCTATGGGTTGTGACCGAAAGAACGAGATCCCGGATACAAGCGGCCGAAATGAGTTTTCTCCGTAGGGTGTCCGGGCTCTCCCTTAGAGATAAGGTGAGAAGCTCAGTCATCCGGGAGGGGCTCAGAGTCGAGCCGCTTCTCCTCCACATCGAGAGGAGCCAGATGAGGTGGCTTGGGCATCTGATTCGGATGCCTCCTGAGCGCCTCCCCGGTGAGGTGTTCCGGGCATGTCCCACCGGGAGGAGACCCCGAGGAAGACCCAGGACACGCTGGAGAGACTATGTCACCCAGCTGGCCTGGGAACGCCTCGGGATCCCCCGGGGAGAGCTGGAAGAAGTAGCTAGGGAGAGGGAAGTCTGGGCTTCCCTGTTAAAGCTGTTGCCCCCGCGACCCGGCCCCGGATAAGCGGTAGAAGATGGATGGATGGATGGAAGGAATAAGCAGGTTAATACAAAGAGAGGAAGTAGGAGGGAAGAAAGCAGAGAGTGGGGCTATTTTAAGAGGCTGCCTCGCCCCGTTCACTCAGTGTACCTGGCGCCCACGTACATCGCGGAGGTGCATTTTTGTGACAGCGACTGCACGCTTGGCTATTTCACCCACAGCTACATATGAAATTATAAATATGGTTAAGTATTGTTATAAAACACGAAATACTGTATCTATCCCGGCGCCAACAGTCAACTGCCATTCTCTGACCCGAGGCCAGGAAAGTGAAGTTTGTAAATAAAGGTGCTAATGTGTGGGCGTAATGTTGGTGACATTATGCAGCATTTGGTTGGCTCTGCTAGTCTGACGACAACAGGGTGTTTGGAGTTGCACGTGGAACCAAACTGAGCACTGGCAGCAACACCATAACCAAAACAGCACTGGCACCAGTTCAGGAGTGAAAGAGGTTCACGTGTTAAGTCCGCAGTGTCCAGACGTTGGAAGTGGCTTCTAAAAGCAACAATCCACTGTACACTCTTCCATAACTCTTGTGTAGTGCTTATACTTGAAGGGAAATATTTGGAGTTCCCTGTGCCGGGACGGTAGTCTGCAGTCTGTCAGTGGAAGTCGTGCTGCTGTAAACAACAGCATCATTTCAGGTGCAGAAGATAAGAACACCTTGTACGGTCACCGATGGACTACGGACAATAAGAATGTGCTTTTAAGAAGAAACATGAAATCGTTTGTTGAAATCCCACTTTTTTTTCTCCACGCAAACTTCAAGTAGTCCTTCCGGACATAACTTGGCATGACTAACAAATTGTCCCTTCACCTCTTCACAAAGGCTGATGTCGTCCCAAAAGGAGCTCTGCCTCCGATTGAAAAACACTATCTTTTGGTGAACAACATGCACTCTACATGTTTCCGATATGTATCATGACGATTGATGGGTTCGCCTCATGTGTTTAAACATCCTGTAGGGTTGCTAATGAGAGATGAGAGACCACCAAAACTTCAAGTACAAGTATGCAGGCACTATTCGGTGGAAGGACAGTCTTCATAAGAAAAAATAAATCAGCACCACTTTGGAAAATATTTTTGGACTCTTTCTGTAAAGCCTTAATATGCCAACAGTCCTGGCTCGTAGCAAACTAATCCTTGCTGTAAATTGGAGTGGTTAATTTCCACTGTTTAAGATCTTTGTATGTCAGAAAGGAGGAGCAATGTTTTGGCCTAGTGGAAATTAGTCTGCATCATAAGTAATACGAGGTATGTCAGAAATGTTCCGTGGCTGGAGTCATAAAAGGTACTGTATATTTCAAATCCAAACTACAGGTTTTCCCCTTGGAAGTCATCTTCCTGGAGTCTAACATGCTTTCACAGCCTTCTCAGCCGCAACCTCAGTCACACCGGGATCTTCCTTCACTCCCTCATCAGGGATTTTGTCTCCGTATTTGAAACGGGTCTCCTTACAAATTGCTCTGGCACAGTGTTTTTTTTTCCCCCCCCCTGGCCAGGAAGCGTCGGATGTTCGGGGCATTGTGAGCAGGCACGTTGTCCTGGTGAAGCACCGGTTGTTCCACTACCGCAATTGCCTCAAAGAAAACGCTGCAGCCTTTTGGCTTTGAAATGTGTCTTGTCTGACACCAATCCCGGAACCTTTCCGACACACCTTTTATGTTTTTGTTCTACTCAGTGGCTATTAAAATCAACATAGGTGTACATTACAGCTTGATCATTGGTATTTTTAAGACTTCAGCATCCTTTCGCTTCCGGTTCATGTTTTCTCCATCAAATGGTCTGGAAGCCATAGCTTTTGAGGGGTTTGTTTTATACCTTGAAGCGGCAATCTCCGCCTTCTGCTTGCCAATGGCGGCGGCCCGCTGAGCGCCCTCCACGGCCCGCTCCACCTTCTGCTTGATCTTGGTTCCTTTCAGTTGGATCATTCTCTTCCTCACGGCCTTCACCAGCATGTTGTTCATGTACTTGCCCTCTTCTCTGCCTCCCTCAGCGAAAGTGGTGCAACCATAGCCGTGTCTTTGGTTGTTCAGCCACTCGCCTTCATACTTGAGGCCACTAGACCTTTCGCTTATTCCATATCCTGAGCGCTTGTCGTTCTTCCATTCGCCCATGTAGACCTCGGTGGTGGTGGCGTCGATGTCTGCCTCGACGGGGGGGAAGTCTTCCGCGCCAGCCAGGCTCTCGTCCCCCATGCTGATGGTGGAGTTAGTGTCGCTGATGTTGGAGCTCAAAGCTGATTCCGTCCTCAGGAAACTGATCTTGCTCTTCTGGCTGGACAGCGAAGTGCTCGAGTCGGATTTCTTCAACTTGCCCAGCAGAGCGCTCCTGCGAAACAGACCTTTCTTCTTGGGTTTCACTGCCTCTAGGTCCACCTGGAGAGTGAGGGCGAAGCCTCCCCGCGATGGTCCCAGTTGGGCAGGGCTGGCAACAGGAGTCTCTTCTCCGGACACACTCGTGGTGGTGATGATGGGGATGTCTTGCTGCAGCATGGTGCCATTGCTGTGCTCGCTGCGTAAGGAGGTCAGGGAAGTCCGGAGAGGAGAACGGACGACAGCTGCCATGCCGTAGGGGACGCTTTGACGGACCCCATAGCCGTGACGCATGCCGCCCGTGAACTGACCCTGGAAAGTGCCTGAAAACATAGGATTCAAACTGTTCATTATAAATTGCAGGAAACAATTAGTTGCTTGAGATTACATCCGAGCTCCAACAAACAAACAAAGCCCTCATTAACCGGATGGGAGTAAAAGTTAGAATGCTTCTGCTTCGATTCTGGTTTGTGACCTTTGTTTATGGTGTTTGCGTGTTGGTTTTATGCCGGTGCGGGCTTTCTCTGTTGAGGTCTGTTGTCTCTCACAACCCAAGACAGATTGTATGTTTGGTTTACAGGAGTCCCGAGATGTGGATCCACTCCCCAGGTGGGCACCATGTCATAGGTAGGCTTAAATGTCACAAATACCGTTACCCTTCGCAAAAAGTAGTTCATTCAAGTATACCACATGTCAACTATTTGTTGCACTGAATTGGAGGACTGCATTTGAAGTGAACTTTTTAAATATCGGAAGTATAATATAGACAACATTTTGGAAGGGGTAATATAAGCCCCGCGATAAAGGTAGGATTGCTGTACCTTGCACTTGAATTTGAACTGTTAGCTATTGATTTTCTAACATGTTTGCTGATCAGAAGGGGCTCAGTAAATACTGTAGGGCTAACCCGGGTTGGCCTACTTTGATCGCCTCTTGTGCTTCTGGTAGCAACTGCTGGAAATGAATTAGCTGCCGCGAGTGATGACTTCTCTTTCTAAGCAGCAAATTGGTCTGCTCGAACAATCCTTAATTAAACTTCTAGCCCATTGGAAGTGTCTCATCTGACAATATTGACTTGGTTGTATTTTTTTCAAGCTGTCTGAGCCATATTTCGACATATTTCTACGTTATGATAATGTAGAAATATGTCGGCTCATTTCTGTTGACAACCCATGAGAAGTCAACTGGCTGTTAGCTCTTATGCTAAAATGGACATGGGTGGATTATCGTGATAGCAAGGCAGCCGGGAGGCCAGCAGGGTACGCAGGGGAGGGGGGGGAGGAAGAGTGAGGGGTGTTGTGCTATTATTACATGCACACATTTGGTGCCCTCTATCCCCAACACCCACAGCTGATGAGTCAGCTGTGGACGGAGGGAAAAAACTTCTGTTTGATTGGTTTCTGTTATTTCCCACAGACACGGACTGTCTAAGTGCAAATCTTGTCATGGAAATGAGAACTTCCTGAATGTAATCGCGAAATGATACAATAGTTATCAGGCAGAATACAAATGAGGGAACCTTGTCCATCCATCCATTCATTGATTGTCACAACCGTTTATCCTCCATAGCCACGGTCATTGGCAAATAACCTTGTGTCGTAGAAAATTTCAATGCCATACTTATTTTGTTTTGACATTACCAGGTTACACAAGAGGACCCACTCAAAGGAATTACAGACCCTTGAAATATGACATTAGACTGGGTCGTATGAAGGCATGACAATTGTGTCATTGTGCTTACTTCGCACGTGTCATATGAATACAGTACATCCATTCATTCTTGGGAAGTCTTTTTCAGGTTAACAAGGAGATTCCATCTGACTACACCTTCGACTGGCCGCCATGCTACAGTCATCCATTAGTGAAACTACAGATATGTTCAATGTTGCTAATTTGGCTTGTATACTGAATCATTACTTATATGAAAAACAGCTTTGTGATGAAACAAAAAGTCAATGACTTTTATGGATTTTCTGGTGGCCCACAAGGGAAGATCCAAGCTTTTACTGATCCTCAGCGGAATCACATCTGAACATTCACAATTTAAACTAAGAAAACTGTACTAAGATGTGCCCGACTGGGAGCAGAAAGTGGGACAGCAACAACTGTGTCATAAATGATGTCATAAATGATTTTTGTTTTATTGTTTACTATCTTTCACAGTTTTTCACATCTAGAAAAGCTCTATCGTTAGCCATTTTTAGCTTACTATGGCAAAAACAATGTTGTGTTTACCTTTTCTGTTTTTAATAAATGTGTTTTGTTATGTCTTGAATTTGTAAAAAAAAAAAAATCACATTTTTATTTTTCACTAACGAAGGGTTCGGTGAATGTGCATATGAACTGGTTGGGTTCAGTACCTCTGACAAGGTTAAGAACCACTGATCTAGATTATTTTGCTGCAAGAGAACCGCTGGAACGTTGCGATCAGTCTGCCCCTCTTACCTCCATCAGCGTAGGTTTCAGTTCCGTAGCCGTCCTGGAGCCCATTGCTCCACGTTCCCTCGTATTTGGCCCCACTGCCGACACTGATGCGGATGCCATACCTTCCCTTGAAGCCATGTGTCCATTCCCCTCTGTAAATCCAGTGACCTTTGGTTTCGACTCCCAGACCGTGACGCTTGCCCTGTGACCAGTAGCCTTCGTAGGTGTTCCCGCTGGGCCAGGTGTAGACACCCACCACCTCAAAGCCGTAATTCCAGGATCCCGAGAACTCGCCCTGGCCTTTGGGGCCGGTGCAGATGCCGTGGCCGTGCGCCTTGCCGCCCTCCCAGCCGCCGCAGTATGCGCCGCCGTCATCGAACTCAAAGCGACCTCCGCTCATGTCGCCCCGCACGCACGCCGAAGAGGGACGCTTTGGAGCCTGTAGCCTGGCTGAAGATTAAAACCCCCTTCGGACTCACTCCGTCTTTTGCTGACATTAAAACTGATTGGCGATATTCTGGGCGGTCAACTCGAGTGGGCCTCCTCTTCGTCTTTCTGGATTTATCCGCGTGTCCATGAAGATTCGGAAAGAAAGTTCTTCTCCACTTCAACTGTTTTCAATTTAGAGCTGATCCAGAATTGTACTGGCCGAATTTTGTGGTTCTTTCCCGACAAGCTGGAGGTCTTTCATGGCTTTCCAGTTGGCCACGGAGAAAAGCCCCTGTCCCCCTGTCCCTGCCACCCAGCGGTGTGTCTCCTGACTCGCCTTGCTAGAGGAAACATTTGAGCACACCTAACAAGGCGACGTGGACGCACGCGCACCCACACGCACGCACACACCATTCCAAAAATACAACCCAATCCTTAGCAGCGCTGCCTGCAAGGAGCCATGCCAGAGTCTTCCTCTTTGGGGCGGAGACGCATGACTTTGTCGACTCCACTTTGAGAACACTTCTTTCCACACCGCATGATAAACGTAAAAAGCATTCAATTGCATTTTTGGCGTTTGATGAAATGGAGTGGGAGGGGTGGGGAGGAACGGGGCCTTTCAAAAAGGTCTGCCATTGAATATCAAAACAAGACGACTCCAGGAAAGTATGTTCGTTCAAAACAGGCAGCGCCAACATTTTCACGCAAGTACAAAATAACACTGAAATGATACGCCTAAAAGAGAAAACCTACAGGGCTTCAAATCAGGATTAGGCTTTCATGGTAGGGCTACTGTTTTAAAGTAGGATTTCAAAGAGGGGTTAGGGTTTCAAACGATGGTTTTAAAAGCAGTGTTAGTGTTTCAAAGTGGAGTTTTAACTAGGATTGCAATTTTAAAGTAGGGCAAGAGTGTGAAAACTGGGTTTCAAAGTAAGATTAGGGTTTCAACGAGGGTGAGGGATTTTAAAGTCCAGGTTCGTTTTTCAAAGTAAGACTTCAAAGTAGAGTGAGAGTGTCAAAGTAGGGAATTAAAGTGGGATTAGGGCTTGAAAGTGGAGATTCAAAGTAGAACAAAGGTTTCAAAATAGGGTTTTACGGGGTTACCGTTTCAAAGTAGGGATTTACAAGTGGGGTATGAACTCGGGGTGAGGATTTTAGGGTTTGAAGTCACCATTTTTAAATAGGGTAACATCTCAAAGTATTGCTAGGATTTCAAATTAGGGTTTCAAAGTGGGGTTGGGATTTCGAAATTAGGGTTAGGGTTTACAATTTGTGTTTGAAATTCTTGTCCAGTTTTTTTTTTTTTAGCAGGGTCTCTGTCATGTTCCGCGTGTGTGTGTGCGTGCGTGTGTGTGTGTGTGTGTATGTGTGTGTGCATGTGTGTGTGTGTTTTGGTTTAGCACCAGCTGGAGTGGAGGGTGTTTCCCTCCCGCAGGCACACAGTTTCCAATCAAGCCTTAGCATGCATTTCAGGACTGCCAAGATACCTTGTCTTTTGTTAGATTTTTGATTTGTTTGCTGGTCATGCTCAAGTCTTGTTTGCTTGAACTTGTCATAGTTGTTCTTGCTCTCTTAGTTTCCTCCTTTTGCAAGTATCGTCATAGTTTAGTCATTTCATCTTGCTTTTGTTTGTCATGTGAACAATTTGTGACTTTTCTCATTTTGTTTAGATTCTGGGTGTTACCATGACCTTTCCTTTTGCAGCCTCTTTTTGTTCATGCCTTGTTTTTTCTCGCTCCTTGGGATCACTGATTTTTAGTTCGTTGGGTTTGTGTTTTTCACCCTCAACATTTCTGTTATTCGCATTTTGTCTGTGTATGCATTTTGGGGATCCAAAACATTGTTTGGGTCGTTGTAGAACCTGACAGTTTCAAACGAGAATTATGGTTTCAAAGTATGATGTCATAATAGGGTTCAAATTTCAAAGTAGGTTTAGGGTTTCAGTACTGGGTTTTCCAGTAGGATTAATGTTGTTAAATAGGGTTCGGGTTTGAAAAGAGGATTTCTAATCAACATAAGGGTTTCAAATTCGGGTTTTAAAGTAGGGTAACAGTTCCAAGCAAGGGTTAAGGTTTTAAAGTCGGGTTAACGGTCAAAAGTTGGGTTTTAAAGTAGAATGTGTGTTTAAACTACAGTTGTGGTTTCAAAGTCGGGTTTTATAGTGGAGTTGGAGTTGAAGTAAGTCTTTAAATTATGGTTCGGGTGTCAAAGTTGGGGTTTAAAGTAGAACTGGGGTTTCAAAATAGTGTTTTGGTTTCAAAGTTCAAAGGAGGTTCAAACACTCAAAGTAGTTTGGAACCTGAAACCTCTTTTGAAACCCTACTTTGAAAGCTAACCCGAGTATGAAACCCTAATTGGAAATTCTCACACTATTTTTGAAACCAAGTTTGACACCAAATAATTCAAGGGCTTTATTTCAGACAACTTTATTTGAGGTTCTTTTTCAACTGTTAGTCTCACTGGGGCTGGGTGAGAGACAGCATAGTACTGCATCCTACTCTCCTTTACTTCCTCTACTGGACAACGTTAATAGCTGCATTAGTTCCCTTTGCATCCTTTTCACAAAATCAATTAATAAAAACATGACAATCATAATCATCTTCATTGGTCAAGTACTTGCACATTAAACACAAACATAACACCGCAGGGTCACTAAAGTATGGTAAAAATCAGACACGATCTCAAAATGCACATTAGGGACATAAACAAAAACGGTACAGTCATTTAGCAAGATCAAGTGACAATAGAATTGTGTAAATGATGTCAAGTGGCAGTAATTGAGGAGCCCCCACCATTTTTGAAAGAAAAACTGATGTCTCTCAACTCAACTTGAAGCAACTCTTGCTGCCTCCAAGGTGCTGTACATGCAGTAAAAATCAGTCGTACAATAACAAACACCTCGGACGTCGTCTTGTCCTAATAATCAAATTTGAGGATATGGGATCTTTACGAATGTGCTTGGTGCTTTTTCTTTACTTATTTTTTATTTTTTTTTTGCATTCCTATTTTTTTGTTTTTCTTGTTTCAGCACCGTCGGAGCTGTCCGTCCGCATGTCGCACGGCCGCCGATGCTCTGCTTACACCCCGCACCCCCCGCCCCCCACCACCAGCCGCATCCTCTCGCGATGCACCCCGCATCCCCACCTCCCCTTCCCCCTGACAGCCATTGCTCCCCCTCCTCCGGTCGCTCCTCTCCTCCACACGCTCAAAACGCTCTGTCATGGCGTCTTCCAACCATGTTACCCCAACCAAGTGTGGCTGGTGGCCCATCTCGGCGATGGACGAGGACGGCAAAATGACAGACGGGGACGAGTGCGACGACCCCTGCACGGCCGAACCCAAAGCGCTCAACAAAGACAGGCTGGTTTTGTACCATTGGACGCAGTCTTTTGCCTCCCAGAAGGTAAGGTAGCAAAAAATGGAGGCACCTCTCGCTTGCTTGGTGCTATGCTACCGTGCGTTGGTTTTGTATTCTCTTGGCGTGCACGTTTGGGCGTCCTGCTGCCTGTGCACGCAAAATACGCCTGCAGCTGCGCGCAGCATCCGTTCGAAAGTTTTTTTTTTTTTTGCAGCAAGGCGCTCGCTCATTTCCTCGACGCGTGGCCAATGTTGACCGTGCAGCAACGCACGCATCATCATCATCCCCACCACCATCCCCCTCCTTCTTCACCACCTCCCCAGTTGACTCTTGGGTCGCTCTGACACATGACAGGCTGAATAATTGATTCACATGACGAGCAAAACAAGCCCCCACCCACATCTGCAGCTGCAATCTCACTATTATCAACATGCACACTACATGAGCTCATGGATGGGCCTTGATTTGCGCTCGTGTGTTGCACGAGCACTGGCTCTCACGCGAGTGCTGACTGCAAACAGTTGCCTTTTGGCAAGTGTGGCTTGTCAACTTGTCATGCAGGTGACTGGGCAGCTACGAACTGCATAAAATGTATATGGAAAATGTAAATGTTGTACCAGGCGTCCCAAGCACGAATGGCGCCCGTTTTTCATTTATTAGACATACCAGGTAAAACCCCAATTACAAATCTTGAGTTAAAATAAATTTTGCAGTTCAGGTTCACTTATTATCAGAGGTGAGTAAATAGTGCCACATTACATTTACCGAAGTCATTTTTTGCCCCTCAATTTGTACTTGTCAGAGAAGTTTTCATGAAAAATGCTTTTTACTTTGACAATCCTTTTACTCTATTTGTTTTGCTCCATCAGAGAGACTCCCACTTCGGACGCTGGCACATGACTATATTTCACCAATGCACCAGAACTACTTGTGACGTTTGATTTCATTTGACCAATCAAACGGAGCCAGGCAGTCACATGACTGTGCACAAACTTTGTGCGCAGAAGCAAAGCTTTCAAAGTGACTAACGGAAAAAAAAGAGCTACAGACTGTAATATTGTGGGAGAACTTTTCATCAAATCCTCCAACTTAAGTCAGACCCCAGTTGCAGCTGAATAACACAGGTCGACTTTGGTTTCATCCGACATTTTTTTTTCTCACCACGTGCGGCTGGGAGGGTTCGTTTGAGGCTGTTAAAGTGATATCAGTGTCATAGTATCGGAGTACAAATTTTAGTACAGATGTACAGTAGCAGCCCCGGTAGCAGTATCGGTGCATCCCCGTTGATTATATTTTGTTTGACTTTATTTCTTAATAGAAACATGGGAGACATGCATTGCGAGGGGATCTGGAGTGTATCGGGTTGTCGATTCCGTTGCAAAGAGTACTCAATCAGCTCATGCTTTCAATCTGATTCCACTCTTAATCCCGTCTCCAAAATAACCAGAACGGCTTTGCACAGGACAACTGAGCAATGAATAAGGGCAAAGGAGTCATTTGGAAGACTTTTCTTGATGCCAACACGCTGTCATGGTCAGACGTTACAGGATCAGTCACAAATGCGCGTTGGGGGTCAGTGTGAAAAGCTGTACCAGTGACATGACGTGACTGCAAATGTGACTACACTTTGCTGGAGAAGGTGTATTCATCCTGCTCAAAATGTAGCTGTGCACGGTGAATTTAAAAAGAACATACCGTATTGCCATGCAGGAGGTGAAAAAGGCACAGTGAGTGGAGTAGATCAGTGCAACAGCATTTAAGGGCGCATGTTAAGAGCACCTTCAATGTTATGCCCAAAGTTTCCTGCAAAGTCTGCTGCATCATGATACCACAAAATGTTTGGTTGGTGGTGTAAAATGTAAAAACTCCCAGCAAAGTGACATTACACTCCGCCATACAATAATGTCTCCCATAGAAGTGCACTGTATGTAAGTATTGGACAGCGTAAATGTGAAGCTGACGTCTTGGACGGCAGAAAACAGCCAGGTGTGTGAGTGTGTGTGTGTGCGTGTGTGTGCGCGCGCGCGCATGGATACGCAACAACTGTGTACAATGGAAATGATGTGCTGCTGACCTCTATATGGGACGTTGTGAATTGGTGGGGAGAATACTTTGAAGAACTCTTCAATTCCTCCAACACGCCTTCCCATGACGAAGCAGAGTCTGGCAAATCTGAGGTGGGCTTTCCTATCTCTGGGTCACAGACGTGCTTAAAAAGCTCCTTAGCGCCGAGGTGGATGAGATCCAACCAGATTTCCTAAAGGCTCTGGATGTTGTGCGGCTTCCCTGGTTGACACGCCTCTACAACATTGCGTTGACATCGGGACCGTGCCTCTGGATGGGTGGTGGTCCCCATTTATAAAAAGGGGCACCGGTGGGTTTGTGCCAACTCCAACTCAGCATCCTTAAGGTTTATTCAGCTGTGCTGGAGAGGAAGTTCCATCAAGTCCAATCTTGTTACTCTAAAAAGTGCTTAATCGAAGCGAAACATGTTTGTGTTTTTCGCAATATTTTAATAAAATCAAATATATTTTGTTGGACTGGTTAGCACGTTGACCTCACAGTGCGGAGGTGCAGGATTCGATTCCAGCTCCGGCCCTCCTGTGTGGAGTTTGCATGTTCTCCCCGTGCCTGCGTGAGGATAAGCGGATTAGAAAAGGGCTGGATGTTTATATCACAGTTTTAAGACACAATGGCACTCTCAAGTGAAAGCGCGTACTTGTCTGGAAAAAGTAGTATTGATGCATCCCTCGCTAGTTCACTCAAACATGCTACTCCATGTGTGATGACTTGGTCTTTGGGCATAGTGAAGCAGCATGAGCCTCACTATGCAGGGTTATTTCTGTACTTGATGTTCCAAGTAACCGTCAACAGTCTTGTGTTTTCAGTCACTCGGTTGTTCAATGTTTTAATATGAGTGGGACAGCAGTTGCTTTCTGTGCTATTGCCTCTAAAATATGTTCTTGCTTTTCGGGAAACATTTTTTTTCCTAAAGTAATAATAATAATAAAGTGAAGAGTCATTCTTTGCCTCCTGAGCAGCTCAACCACTTGGCTCAACGATGAGTGACTAACACGATTATATAACGAAATGTGGCAAAAGTGTCAGCTTTGTTTGAAATCTCACTAAATCCTCCGTTTTTAATTACATTTAATTAAAATGTAATTTTCAGTTCATTTGCAATTGACAATCAAAACTTAAAAAAAAAACATTGTTACTTCATTTATTTTCCCAAGCAGCTAACAATCTAATGCATCCTTTCTAATGCTCATCGCCGACAGGCTTTTTAGGTTCAAGAACTGTAACTAATTTCATATAAAAATCCAATTCAGTTCTGTAGCCTGTTTTTCCATTTAGTACATTCTATCCGACCCTAAGATTGACATATGAAAATTAAGAATTTTTGAGGGCAGCCCGGTGGGCCAGCGGTTAACACTTCGACCTCACAGTGCAGAGGTACCGGGTTCAATTGCAGCTCCGGCCTCCCTGTGTGGAGTTTGCATGTTCTCCCCGGGTCTGCGTGGGTTTTCTCCGGGTGCTCCGGTTTCCTCCCACATTCCAAAAACATGCGTGGCAGGCTGATTGAACGCTCTAAATTGTCCCTGGGTGTGAGTCTGAGTGCGGATGGTTGTTTGTCTGTGCGAGCCCTGTGATTGGCTGGAAACCGATTCAGGGTGTCCCCCGCCTACTGCCCGAAGACAGCTGGGATAGGCTGTAGCACGTCCTGCGACCCTTGTGAGGATAAAGCGGATCAGAAAATTGATGGATGGAAGGAATTTTTGGGTGTGCCTGTGTATACTATCGTTACACTTTTTTCCGCTGAAAACACTGCAATCAGTGCGTATTTGATGCTAGGGTGCCTTTAGGGAGTAATGAGAGATTCTCATCAACCGTCCAGAGTCTATTATCTCTGTATCGTGAATTGTGACTCACAGAAGTTTCAGTTTTCTCAGCAAATGTTGTCCTGATGGGCTTTACTTGCATTTTGCTTTTTATGGATCTGATAGCATGAGTCTTTGAGTAGCAGTCAAATATAATACTCGTAATACAAAATTTTAAATTGTAGATGTACGGGTAGAAACCGCATGGCACACACTGTGACGTTTTCACCTTAGAGACAGAAAACAAGGTGAGACGGGCACCGCGAAAACAATGTATTCAAGTTAGCCAGGGTTAGCGATGGGCACCACACTTTCCAAGATGGCCGCCAATGGCTTCCAAAAAACAACAAGTGTTCCCATATGTTGCAACCCTTTGAATAGATCTCGCCAACTTTCCACTCATACCAACCCGAATACCTTAATTTTATTTTCCATGTCGCTGGAGTTGGAGAATTATTTTTTTGGTTGCCATTTTCATCTAAACCTGACAAATGCTTTTCAAATTCCGTGAGCTCTCTTTTCTCGCTTTGATGATATCACAGCAGCCTCTTTTCAACCACAGATGTGAAGTGAGCTTCGCTCAGCTGGATGCTCCATGTTGCAGGTCCGTCTGGTGATCAACGAGAAGGGTCTGGTGTGCGAGGAGAGAGACGTCAGCCTGCCACTGCAGGAGCACAAGGAGCCGTGGTTCATGAGGCTTAACCTTGGAGAGGAGGTGCCCGTCTTCCTCCACGGTGACAACATCATCAGTGACTACAACCAGATTATAAACTACTTGGAGACCAATTTTGTGGGAGGTAAGATTTCAGGCGGAATTTGCACGCCGGAAGAGACTGAGAATGGTTCTGCAAGTTTGCTGTTGAAGCTTCTGTTGCTGGAGAATGCCCCAGTTCAAACCAACATCAACACCCTCAGTCTTAACACAAAATGTCAACACACCGTATCATTCCAAAATGGCATGTTGAATATTCTTCATGTCACACCAGCTGTCATGGGTCAGGCGAGCGTAACAGACGAGACAAAAAAGTGGAACGTGATTAAATAAAAGTGCCAAGTGGTAAACGTGTACAGAAGAAAGAAAAAAAAAGAGCATTACAAGATTTGACACTGAGGCCAACCTCAGGCCCCTCCTTCTGAATTTGCTGGGAATTCTTGAATGAGTTTGGTTTCACAGTTTTTTTTTTCTTCCACTTACCGGCATCTTTTCATTAAGGTGCTTGGCTCTCCCACTCGATGAGCAGCCAGCTTGTTGGGCAATAACTTTTCGGGTGTTGTTTTTGAACTGTCAGCGGCATTCCCAGTGACTGTGGGAGTCGACTGGGCCTGACTTGGAAATTATAAAAAGGCTCCGAAGCCTTCTTAAAATAAACGTTTGAAAAGGTGAAGTCTTGCAAGATTAAATGCAAACGAATTGCACTTTTTATATTGGAATGTGATATGTTTCTACTTCTTATTCAACCACAACAATGAGCACAACCCGCCTTGGCCATACAATGCTGTCCGACAGACACAGACAATGTCATCACTACTCTCAATGACTCAGGCTTTCTCACTTCATGCAAACATGGCTTGATTAGGACAGACGAACCTCAGTTAGTGTGGGGAAACCCAACCGTCTAAGCTCCAAGAGGGACGCATGCCTTAAACCACAAATGCTTTACCACACCAACTGAGGCTGGTGCAGCCCGAACATAGCCTTGTTTGCATATCTTGATAAAGCACTCTCGGATGAAAGGCGAAACATCTGAAACAAGCCGGTTTCGGTCAATCCCGTGCCCTGAGAATTAAATGACCGGGATGAGTGAGAACATTCACAAGCATGTGTTAGTCCTGTGATTGACAAGGCGTCAGACCAGTGTGTAGCCGCCTCTAACCCTAAGATGGGCAATATTTACGTGACCTCAAAGTGTTTCCTCGGTGTTGTATTCACTTCTCACCTGCAGACTCGGTGGCTCAGTTGATTCCCGCGGCAGACTCGCCAGTTCACGGGCGAGTCCAACAGTACCGCCAGCTGCTGGACGGCCTCCCCATGGACGCGTACACTCACGGCTGCATCCTCCACCCGGAGCTCACCACCGACTCTATGATCCCAAAGTACGCCACTGCTGAAATACGTCGTAAGTGAAGCCAACTCGCTGCATCATGCGGGGAAGATGCGTCCTTTTCAGGGTGGACAGTTTGCGCTGAATTTCTGGAACGTTTGCAGTAAACTTCCATGCAAACTAGAGATGGGGAATTTTGTGTAATTATATAAAGTACAGACCCAAGATGAAGTTGGGACATTGTGTAAACCATAAATAAAACTATACACTGATTTGCCAAACATGTTCTTCCTATATTCAATTGAATATAGAACAAGGACAAAATATGCTGTGTTCCAACTTTTACCGTTTTTTGCAAATAATCATTAACTTCTAATTTTATGGCTGCAACGGGTTCCCCCCAAAAAGCTGCTAAAGGGTCATGTTGACCACTGCGTTTTCTTTGAACAACATTCAATAAATGTTTGGGAACTGAGGACACTAATTGTTGAAGCCTTGTAGGTGGAATTCTTTCCAATTCTTGCTTGATTTGCAGCTTCAGCTGGTCAACAGTCTGGGGTCTCCCTTGTCCTATTTCACGCTTCCCAATGCGGCAACACACATTTTCAATGGAAGACAGGTCTGGACTGCTGGCAGGTCAGGCTGGTACCTGCACTCTTTTACGACAAAGCCAGACTGTTGTAACACATGCAGGCTGTGGTTTGGCAGTGTCTTGCTGAAATAAGCGGGGTTGTCCATGAAAAAGACGTTGCTTGGACATCAGCACATGTTCCTCCAAAACCCTTCAGCATGAAAGGTGTCTTCAGAGATGCGCAAGCTACCCATGTCGTTGGCACTAACACAGCCCCATACCATCACAGATGCCGGCTTTTCAACTTTGCGTCCATAACAACCCGGAAAGTTACTTTCCTCTTTGGAGCACAGGACACGAAGTCCAGAATTTCCCAAAACAATTTGAAATGTGGACCTGTCAGATGACAGACCAATTTTGCACTTTGCATCACTCCATTTTAAATGAACTCGGTCCCAGAGAAGCTGGCGGCATTTCTGTGTGTTGTTGATAAATGGCTTTTGCTTTGCGTAATACAGTTTTATGTTGCACTTACGGATGTCACGTCAAACTGCCTTTCCCGACATTGGTTTTCTGAAGTGTCCCTGAACCAATGTGGTGATTTCCTTTTCGTATTGATGTCAGTTTTAGATGCAGTGTCGCCTAAGGGATTGAAGGTCAGGAGCATTCATGCTGGTTTTCGGCCTTGCTACTTACATTGCAGTCATTCCTCCAGAGTCTCTGAACATTTGGGTGATATTCGGGACCGTATCTGATGAAATCCCTGAATTCCTTGCAATCGTACGTTGAGAAACATTGTCCTTCAAGTGATGATTTTGTCACGCAGTTGTTCACAAAGAGTTGAACCTCGCCCCATTTTTTTGCTTGTGAATGACTGGGCAATTCAGAGAAGCTCCTTTTCTACCCAATCATGGGACCCACCGGCTGCCAGTTGGCTTGTTCACCTGTGGGATGTTCCAAACAGGTGTTTAAATGAGCATTCCTCAACTTTCTTTTTTTTGCCACCTGTCCCATCATTTTTGGAATGTGGTGCAGTCATAGAATTCTCAGTTAATTATTTGCTAAAAATGTTTATCAGTTTGAACATTAAATAACTTGTCTTTGTATTGTACTCAATTAAATATAGGTTGAAAATGATTTTCAAATGATTGTATTGTTTTTATTTATGATTCATAGGACACTTCAGAAGAATTGGTTCTGTATAGCTCACTGGTATGGTAAATGTAGTTGTTGGAATTATTGGGAGGTCTGCACTTGTTTCTCTTCAGCAGATCATTTTGGGGTTATGAGAGACAATGATATCCTAAGTGCGTTACTCATTTGCAGCATATGCAGTAGTCTGATTTATTCATTTAATTTTGCTGTCATAGTTCACGGTCACTCAATTTTACTGGGTTTTTTTTTCTGTACAATTGAAAACTTTTTCCTCCTTCATGTTTAGTTTGGGTATAATTCCACTGTTGGCCACTAGATGGTGGCACAGTAATTTTGTTTGACACCGTAAATCTGGAAGACGAGTGAAAACTGGAATTGGGTCTATTTCAAATTCAGTTTATTTTTTGCTGGAGAATCTAAATTCCTCTTCAAACCTGCTTTTTACACCTACAGAAAGCAAAAGCTGTAGGTTAATTTTATTACGTACACATTTGGGCATTATTTTTGATGTAAATTGTGAGATGATAAACTTTAGCTCGTTTGGGAAAAAAAGGTTTTGTAGGAAGTTGCAGCCTCTTCCCTCTCATTGTTTGTCTTTCCACCTTTCCGAAAACTAGCTCTCCAAAGAGCTTTGTTTCTTACAAATTTTTGGTAGCTTGTGGTCTTACCTTATGGTAGAACTGGGCAATAATTCAATATCAATATACAGTATGTCATGATAGAAACCTGATCAATATCAGAAATTGCACTCGATATAATATTGATTTGGGGTGGCATGGTGGTCTACCGGTTAGCATGTCCGCCCCATAGTACAGAGCTTATGGGTTCCTCACTATGTAGAGTTTGCATGTTCTCCCCGTGCCTGCGTGGGTTTCCTCTGGGTACTCCAGTTTCATCCCACCTTCTAAAAACATGCATGGCAGATTAATGGTGTACTCCAAATTGTCCCTGATTGTGAGTGTGAGTGTGAGTGTAGACAGTTGTTCGTCTCTGTGTGCCCTGCAATTGGCTGGCAATCAGTTTGGGGGGTGTGCCCCACCTACTGTCCGAAGACAGCTGGGATAGGTTCCTGCATGCCGGCGACCCTTCTGAGGATAAGAGGATTAGAAAATGGATGGATGGATGGAGTATTAGAATTGTTTGAATGTGACCTTTAATCAATTTAATCGTTTTTCTCATTTTAAATAGAGTAGGTTAAACAAAATCTGTCATTACTAATATATTACTGAAATGAAATGCATTGTGAAACAGGGTTCAACCATATTGCCCAGCCCTACCAAGCATGCAATGTTTAAAAGGGTGTTGATGTAATCTGTATATTGACCAGTTTGACTTTTTCCATAGTTGCCTTGACTTCTTATGAAAGGTTAAGTATTATATGTTAAAAGAAAATTACGTAAATCTGACTTATATCTCTGGGTCCTTCTTTTGAAGTAAAAAAAAAATATATACTTATCATCCGGGACCAATCTGAAATTCTTGTATCATGATATACTTTTCAACCATAGCGCCAACCCCCTAATTTATGGATTGCAGCCATTTGAGGGACAGGCCAAAGCACTGGATTTTCAAAATAAATATACATATCTTTTTTGCTCAGTTTTTCCATGCAAACTAAATGGCCCACCGACTGGTACCAGGGCCCTTGCATGTCGTCATGAGACATAACGAGCTAAAGCCACCCCAGTATTTGCATGTTGTGCATTTGTGACTGCAGGGCATTTGGTCAACGCAGCGACAGAATTGATGAAGTTAGACCACGAGGAACCCCAACTGACAGAACCTTACCTGTCCAAGCAAAAGAAGCTCATGGTCAGTTCTGTGCATGAAGGCTTGCATCTCTATTCTGTGTTTTGTTTTTGTCAGTAAAATACCAAATACCATTTTAGGCAGGATACCTTCATATGAACATTTTTTTTGTTACTGTAAAGTTGTCATTTAATCAACCCATGTCTCCAACATTACAAAATCTATTTCTAAATTTGTACATTATATGTAACCGTTAACTATGCGACTGCTTTTTCTTTTTTTTCTACCTGTTCATGGACCTTTATAGCATGACGTCTTCTAGGTAGCAAAAGCCTAAGCGTTCTTTGCCTGCACATCTACTAACCAAAAAAAAACACCCGTGTGTGAGGGTGATTGAGAAAACAGGCTCCCCGCTGTGGCATGTTTGCTGAGAAAAAGATGTTAAGTGTGTTCTAGATTTTAATGGTAAATTGAATCAATTGAATGAATTGGAATTGATTCGAATGGAGTATTGAGGCCCTCATTTACATTTTTACAGGTATATTGATTAAAAAATGTGTTGAACCCGCGGGGACCGCAGTGATCCCTCATTTTGTCCACCACTCTTTGTCAGGGTGTTTTCTATATCCCAAAAGTATTTATGTACGTGTAAGTACTTGAAAAAGCTCAAAAGTCTCAAGTTTTCCAACAAGGGTAAAAATCGGCAGACTCGCCGACGTCGCGCACTAACAACAGGAGGGGGCGTGACATTTTGCCTGCAATGAAGATGCAAAAAAAATATATACCGGTATATATACACACACACTGTATATCCCAAATAAACAGCTCATACCTTCGATGGAAAGTCTTGGCAGTTTCGAAAGCTACCTTGAGACCGAGAACACGTCTATGTCTATTTTGAAATGTTGAAAAAAACTTTTTTACCGTTGGCAGGCAAAGATCTTGGACCATGACAATGTCAACTATCTGAAGAAAATCCTGGGAGAGTTGGCAATGGTTTTGGATCAAGTGGAGGCCGAACTGGAAAAAAGGAAACTGGAGTACCAAGGTAGGCCGGCCCGACGCCTCTCCGTCCTGGTGACAAACGTCGGCAACAGTACAGCACTGTCGTTTCCCCTTGGCAGGTCAAAAGTGTGAGTTGTGGCTATGCGGACCAGACTTTACACTAGCCGATATCTGCCTGGGCGCTTTGCTGCACAGGCTCAAGTTCTTAGGACTTTCTAAGAAGTACTGGGAGGACGGCAGTCGGCCCAATCTGCAGACCTTTTTTCTGCGTGTGCAAAAACGCTACGCTTTCCGCAAGGTCCTGGGCGACATCCACACGACGCTCCTGTCGGCGGTCCTCCCCAACGCCTTCCGAATGGTCAAAAAGAAGCCGCCTTCCTTCTTTGGGGCCTCCTTTCTTATGGGATCCCTCGGCGGCATGGGCTACTTTGCCTACTGGTTTTTAAAAAAGAAATACATGTAGTGAATGCTCTCTCGGTGTGTTCAACGTCTGTTTCCGCGTGCGATGCTTGAACTTTTCTGTAACATTGGACGACTGCAGGAAAACCGTACCGAATAGAGGAAGCGCCTATACTTAGTGTACTCGGGCGAGGCAAGATACACACTATGAAAACATTCCATAAGGAGACATTTCTTGACTGCACATTTTCGGGTACTCGCAGCCTTCATCGAGCAGCTTTGCTCTTCTTTGCCCTTTGCTCAAGGCATTCAACCGGTTCACTTATAAATACACTGCACTCCAATGAAACTAGTGCAAGTCTCACTCACACACGCGCGCGTACACATAGGGGTTAAGTGACCTTGGCACGCCGGGCGCGACTCCTCGCCATTTACTCATCGCTGCTGGAAGCACGAAACCGCAGGAAAATGTTTCCCTTTTGAATTGAGGCCCGTGTCCAAAACAGAAAGCAGTTACGATAAAACATCTTCAGCCTTCGAGTTCCCGATGCTAAAAAGTGCCAGTTTTTTTTCAGCATGTGACACAAGGAAAATACAGCTTTTACATGACTATAATTACAATCAAATGTTAAAAGTCAGCTGCTAAATTGTCACTATTTTTGTTGAAAAAAGTATTTATGTTGATTCTCATAAGATTACATTTTCTCAAAACATTTACGTTATCCTCCCAAAATATCCGCATGCTAAAATAACCACCAAAAAAAAAAAAAAGTAAAAACAAAGCTGATTCTTGTCAGGCTTCATTAAAAAAAAAAAGTATTCTTTTTGTCAAATTCTTATTGTAATATTGTCACTTTTCCCTCAAAAAATTTCTTCCTGAGACAATATGACAATTTCATCAGACGACGAATTAATTGGTGAGACTCTTTCTCATAAGATGGTTACTTTTTTTTCCAAGAAATGCAACCATACTGAAAAAAATTTAGTTTATCATCATCATCATCGTATTGACTAATTTGCCAAAAAGACCAAGTGTGGAAAAAACATTGACTTTTTTCCCAACAAAAATACCACTATGCTAAAAAAAAAGATTTTTGTCTTTAAAAAAAGTTACTTAATTTTCAGTTAATGCGAAAATTAGTATATTCTCATCAGATTACAAATGTTCCCCCTCTTGATTTCTGACCTTATTTGCCAAAGATGACGACTCACAAATAGTATGACTAGACTATATTTAAATAGTGTTCATTAAAGTGTTTATTGTTAGATTTTTTTTGGGGGGGGGGGGGGGTCAAAAATTTTCACTTAACAACACATTTTTGTTGACCCAAAAAAAATACAAATGTGTAAAGGATAAACTGTTTTATGTAAAATATGTGATTATATTCCCAGTTAATGCTCTATTGCCCCCCCCCCACAACAGATAAACACTTTTTTGTGAAATATTTTTGACATTATTCTTAAACTCTGACTTTGCCCTAGAATAAAATACAACTGTATTGTTAAAGGAGCACAATTTTGTGGTACAACTTTCTAATCTAAAAAAATGACTCCATTCTGAGTTAATGCTCTATTGTCGCAAAAAAAGACAACTAAAGAAATGCTTCCTCTTTTGACTTTGGGATCTCCAGACCAACTTTACTCTTGGAAAGAAATGAGTTTATTGTACGACGACCATTTTTTCCTCCTCAAAATATGCATAAATTTGACTATTGTCATAAGACTTTCAACTTTATACCGAATTTGTTTGTGCTTTTGTTTTAACTCCTTTAAATCCAAAGCATCTCTGCGTCGTTATGGATACGGGCCCACGTTCTTACTTTCGAGGCAAGTGCCGTGTAATTCAATTGCAGAACGCGAAACAACGCCATTTCCCAAACATACCAGCTTGGGGTTGGACATGTACAACTCGCACGCACGCACGCACGCACGCACGCACGTCCACTCGGTTGATGGGAGCACCAGAGACGCAATCTCACCGCACACATTCCGCAGACAGCGAGCTGAGGTTCTACGCTTGTAAACAGTTGAAGGTTTAAAGGAAAACACTGTCACGTCCTCTTCAATGTGTGCGTAATGTTTAATGGATCCCCAGCAATAATGAGCAGTGAAAAGGAGTGCATTCCGTTTGCCTTCAGGTTTTTATTTGTGTCCGTAATCGCGCGCGAACAACGTTGCGCGAAGGTAACGCTCTGCGGCAGAGATGTTTTGTACAGTCACGCCTCAATGGTGGCGTTAACCAACCTTTGTTGAGCCACAATGTTTGGCACATCTGAAAAATTCGCACAGCGCACCAGCCAGAAATGGCCAAAAAAGAACGTACAGTGAGACACGCTTGGCCCGAAATGTTGCTTCGATTTACGTGTAGGCCGGCAACTAACGATCATTTTCAGAATTGATTCACCGATGAATTGGATTTTCAAAAATGTTTTTTAAATTTCCATCTCGTTATACAAAAACATGAAACAATTTCAAATTGACAGTGTAGGAGATCCACATCATTTCAAGGAGGGCGACAGTAATCGCAGATTTACTGCTGGAGGATGAAATCACCAAGACAATTTAAAATTAAACAAGACCAAATTGACCAAAATAGATATCCTTCCCCCCAAAAAAGTAATTAGCAATTAGTTTCATAAAACTAGTCAAAAGAAAATTTGAAATGAGAGGTGGCTTTTTGTGTCCCTAAACATATTTTCGAGGATGATTTCAAAAAAGCTTTTTTTCCTACACCAAGTTTTTAAAATGTTTTCATCCTTTTGTTTTAAAATTTGACCTATATAAGATTACGCGACACATTTTACCACGCATAATTTATAACTGACCTTTCAGTCACCAATTAAGTCACCCATAATTCATAAATATTACAAAAACACAATATATGAACGCTGTCATTACGAAAACCTGTGAAATGACAGATAACAGAATCAGCACAAAAAATACAAATCTGGAAATGTGTCCTTGCACCCTTGATGAATAAATTCAGTAAATATTTGTTGATCAGTTTAATGAATGAGTTGTCAATTCATCATTACTCTTCAACAGGGTCCTGTCACCCTTAACGTAAAACAAAGACAAACAACCACGAAGCTTGACAGCGGTCCATTTAGCTTAATGGCAGCAATACAATAGGCCATCGGGGTAACAAACGGCATCTACTTGGTTGTGTTTATCCAGCGCTTTCTGCACAACAAACAATATGACGAATACTGCCGCTGACTAAGTTCCCTGCAGTAGTTGTAAAACTCTTCTTTGTTTGGGTCCGCAAGACTACTGTACCGCCCCCTGGTGGACAAGTTACAAACATCGGAAGCGGCCACAAATACAGGATTTAGCATGATGCGCGATTTATTTTGGGGGATTTTATTTAGTGTTGTTACTGAGGTGCAATCGATTACTTGATAACTATTTAATCACCAACTATTTTCAGAATCCTTTAATCATTTAGAGACATTGTTCAAATCCTCAGAATTCCAGCCACATTTCTGTCGTCCTCCACAAAAGTAGACCGACTATCTTTGTGTTGTCTCAAAATGAGACGTCTGCTTTTAGTTTGGAAACTCCAAACCACTAACTGACTCAGAATCAATTCATGCACATTTCTGCAATGTCAATTTTAAATCATTTCCTGTTTTGTGGATGTCTTTGTTTTCATTTTTTGCATCTGATTCATCAATCAATCAAAACATGAATCAACAAACTAATTGATTATTAAAGTAATGATGAGTTGCAGCCCTGGTTACAAGCCTTTTTATCATCATGAATTACTTTCTGATGGTATTTTGGTGGCTGGAACAGATTAATGGCATTTCCATTCGTTCCAGTGGCAAAAGATGATTTCTGGAATAGAAAACTCAATACGACATTTCGCGTTATGAACATAGTTAAGGTGGTGCATCAGGGCGGCGAAATAATGATCCCGTTTCAATTTAGTCACAAATTTATGGGGTGCAAAAACCTAAACACTTTGCTCTGATTCTGCTGTCTGAATGGGAAAAGAGGACAAATTGTTTACTTTTGCGGAAGAGCATTTCATTGCTATGCCTGTTACTATATGACACTAGCAAAGACGGGTGAACAAAGATACATCATTTGTAGACTAATCGTAGTATGGAATCACATGACCTCTGTCACACATTCAGTTGAGACATTTGCATAGAAATACTGTTTGACTTTGGAGTGGAGGAACACCTGTTCAAGGGGCAGCGAACTCAAAGCACAAAGGTGGCGAGAAAGTTTTGGCTTGTGAGCAAATGCACATTCGAGTGCGATTGAGTTTTAGAATATTGACAGCTGTGACCAGAATAATTCAAACACTCTATTTTGAATTCAAGCATGGGGTGGGGGGACCTCTATCACATCTGTTATTCCTTTACAGAAAAGCGGCGTTAAAAAAAAAAATGACACGATTAAAAACATTCTGGGAAGATTCTGCTCACTGAACAAATATTTTGTTGTGCTTCTGAGCATACGTTTATATGGACCATTCAACTTGGTATTGATTTCTTTTGTTCAAATTGGAATCGAATGCACAGCATTTGCCAAGTGTTTGTGAGAATGGAAATAAAAGCAATGCTAAGGATATTGAGTCACTTTTTAAAAGGCACTGCGACGTTTCTTGTGAATATTTGCAACACTCCCGCTGACAAAGCGCAAATGAAGAAAGTGGAAGTTGAATTCAATGTTTATTTTATTTCTCAGTTCATTGTGTGTCCGCCTGGAACCTCGCGCTTCACGCGCCCACACAGTGAAGAAATTCTACTTGTGATTGTGGGTGGCCGCTACATTTCACGATAATCTATTTTTATTTTTTTATATTTATATATATATAAATATGCATTTATTTATGGTGCTTTTTATGATGTTTGTTCATAGGCCTTAATTTATTCCGTTGCCATCAATGACAAAATAAATACCCAAACGACAACAGCAAAAAAATGCCCTCATTTGGTTGTTTTCATTTTGGTGGTCTTGGATGTGCTGTCATGAATTATTGCTACACGACTCCACAGATATGCACTAATGGAGAGATGTCTCCTCTCATTCAACTTCTTTTTAACTCATCTCATTGTTGATCTGTGTATCATTGCATTTGAGTAACATCATGGGGACTTTAGTCTGCTTCATATCGGTATCCAGTCATTAAACTAAGAGCTTTGTGTAATAGTACAACAAATCATATGCAGTGCCAAATGTACTTTTTAGTTGTTTTCAAAGTTCAGTTCCGATACATTTAATATTTAAAGACTTGAAGTTTTGGGTGCAACCCACAAGCCGCCATCTTTATCTCTAAAATGTGTTATTTTTAAATCAAGGCGAACGAAGGAAATTCTAAACTGTAACAGTGCGCAGCACAACCGCTGCCATTACAATTCAAAATGGTAAAACATTGAATAATGTACATTCAGACATTCAATACACGTTATTGACGCATGCAAGTGTGTGATGGGAAATTATTTTCTCATTAGTTTGATGATTACAAAAAATAAATTCTATTCGACTACCTGTTGCATAAACACTTATTCAGTGGGGAAAAAAAGTGCTTGTTTACTGTTTTTTTGGGGGTGGGGGTCTCTTTCTGAGTCACCCTAAAATGATGCCAAAGCCGAAAAATAATGTGAACTGTGACCTGCTTGACAGCCATCTTATCACTCAGCTTGACATCAATGTCACCATGCAAAACAAACAGACGTAAAGGACATTTTCCACAGAGACCTCACAAAATTAATATCTGATGCTCATCCAATCATAATCCAGGCCAGTTAATCAACACAAAAAGAGATAGGCATCGATTATGAAGACAATTTTTTTTGACAGTCAGAAGAGAGCAGGCCATTTGTTAATCAAATACGATTTCATTTTTCACTAAATTCAATGTTGATCTGTTAAAAGTAATGGCACCAAACTTTCCTTCATATTCAGGTAGAAACGAGGTATCTGCAAACTGAAACGAGCGGAACAGCCGACAAACACACAATAAACCTATTTTGCCCCAAATGGCCAAAAATCCACCCACGGGTCGAACCGAACACTTGTGTGATTAAGCAGGGCTTGGGCGGGCATCAGCTTAGGTAAATTGTTGCAAAGGAATAACATTGAAGTAAGTGATGTATCAGGAGCCTAGTGCAGCATTTCAGTTGCATTTTTTCTCATCAAATCATTTTAAGTGACTTATTTGTAAGATGACTTGGAAATACAGTATTTGGCACCAGTTGAGGTGCAACAATTAATCAATTATCGGGATGGTGGACAACTGGTTAGCACGTCCGCCTCACAGTGCAGAGGTCATGGGCTCAAAACTGGCTCGGCCTTCCTGTGTGGAGTTTTTATATTCTTCCCATGACTGCGTGGGTTTTTATTCCAGTATTGCACTTTGCTCCCACATTCCAAAACCACGATGGCACGTTAATGGAACAATCGGTAATTTGCCCCTAGGTTTGATTGCGAGTGTGAATGTTTGTTTGTCTATGTGTGCCTTGCAATTGGCTGGCAACCAGTTCAGGGTGTACCCCGCCTAGGGCACAAAGACAGATGGTAGAGGATTCAGTGGGTCAGAAAATGGATGGATGGATGAATGGATAATCAATTATCAAATTAATCAACCATTTGGAAAATCAATTAATTGTTTCGAGACCTCGCTCATCTTCGAATTGTCCAAATCGTCATCACCAGAGTAAATATTCAACAATCTCTGTAGTCCTCCAAGGAAGGAGACTCTTTTGTGTTGACTCACAAAGACCTTTGCAAACAACGGATTTTCACTTTGAAAGACAAATGATCCATACATGTGCCGATTTTCTGACATGTTACAAATACAAACCTGGAAATAAAACAAAATCAATTTGATTGTCGTTTTGAAACAACAACACTCTTTGGATGAGGAATGGAAATTTAAAAATGCTGCTTAAAATATGATTCAACAGTCCAATGGAAAAATCAGCAACAGATTAACCGATTGTTAAAAATAATCTTTAATTAGTGTTCAGACCTGGCGGCCCGGTAGCCCAGTGGTTAGCACGTCGGCTTCAAAGTGCAGAGGTACCGGGTTCGATTCCAGCTCCGGCCTCCCTGTGTGGAGTTTGCATGTTCTCCCCGGGCCTACGTGGGTTTTCTCCGGGTGCTCCGGTTTCCTCCCACATTCCAAAAACATGCGTGGCAGGCTGATACAACACTCTAAGTTGTCCCTAGGTGTGAGTGTGAGCGTGGATGGTTGTTCGTCTCTGTGTGCCCTGTGATTGGCTGACAACCGATTCAGAGTGTCCCCCGCCTACTGCCCGAAGACAGCTGGGATAGGCTCCAGCACCCCCCGCGACCCTAGTGAGGATCAAGCGGTTTGGAAGATGAATGAATGAATAGTGTTTTTAAGAACTTCTCTGCAATTAGACAGGACTCTGACACTATCTAGTGGCACTGCGGTGTCATGGAACTATGTCCAAGTGACATGTCAGGGGTTTGGCACTTGGGGTGAATTTGTTTGAAATCATAAGCAATTTAATTGCATGGATAACTTCGTAAGATGACTAAAAAATATTTCAGTGTTTGTCGATCAGAGTTTGTGATACAAAACGGTTGAAACTATCAATACTGTAGATGCAATTTGAAACATTTTTGGTGGGGTCAATTACACATAGATTTAGTAATTTTCCCAAATGGAGGATTGCTGTAGTGTCAGATTCACTTTGAATCAAGAGGTAATGCTGGTTCAAGGGGGGGGGGGGGGGGGGGTTAAAATAAAAACAGAAAAGATACTCTTCACTGGTCAGGAAAGCAAACTGTCAATCCAACTTGAAAACCTCTGCAATTTCACGACAAGGGAATGTCTTGCTGTACGCAATGACATCCAGGTAACGTCACTGGGAGTGCAGTGGATCAATAGATGAGCGCAGGCGCAGCTGCTTCTGCTCCCTCAGTTGGTGATGTGGCGGGAGTCCCGGCGACAACGGTTTAAGATACCAAAGGCGATATGTCAAGTACCATGCCCCGAGCCCAGTTGCAGTGCCCACCACCTTGTGAGACACATCATGGAAGTAAACTGAGGTGCAGCTGAACATCCACACCCAGAGGATGATGATGAGGTTAAGCGCCACGTACAGAAGGTTGAGGACCACCCTCGGAAGCGCAGATATACTCGCCGTCTTCAGAGAGGCCATGGACGCCGTTTCCTCCATGATGAGCAGGGACGAGTAGGTCAGGATGAAGGAGTGCCCCGAGATGTCGAAGCCGTGCCAGTAGAAGCCGGCGCGCTTGCATTCGGCTATGGATGCAAACCGGTCGGCCTTCACATCCATTGAGTCGGTCTGAAAACATGAGCCGGTCACACCCTCGATGTAGAAGAAGGTCGTGGTGCACGCATACCACACGGCTGTGGCCACCGCCACGGAAAGGAGCCGTTTGCCCAGGAAGACAGCGTTCCGGCTAAAGGCCGTGTTGGAGAGGAGGACGTAGGGAGTCAGCAGAAGCAGCGTCCAACCCCACGACACTTTGACGAAATACCTGCAAAACCAAAAAAATGACACTTGGACTCACCTCTCCACTCAGGCGGGAAAGAGGAAGTCAAACCACACATTGACAGTAATATATTCTATGCGCCTCCACACAGCATTCTGCTTAATATGGTGTTTGTGAAATATGAATTGTGCAGCAAAGGCTGTGTAACCATTTCCACACTTTCTGTCATCTGAAAATAGTTGCTCAGGGCACGACCAATCACGGGGTAACCTGTTTTCTGAAGTAAAGTCATGATAGGTCATTACCTGAACCCTGAGCAACTGATGTTGTTTTCAGTCGACTGCGAGTGGCAAAAGGGTCAACCGCTGAGTTGGACAAAAATTGGTGGATTTTACTGCTCAACTCAATGCAAATCTGAATGGCGTTATTCGACAACATATTTTGATGAAAGAACACTTCGGGGTTGACAGCCCCTTTAATGTGACCTTTAACCTATAACACGCAACCCTAAAAATACTTTAAGTGGGGAGAAATAAAACCAAACTTGAGAAATGTGGCTGCATAACTCTATACACGCTCATACAATTGGGGATATACGGTAGCTGTGTTCACAATGATCAAAATGAACACAAACTCGTGTTAAAATAGGCATCAGCAAGCACTTGCTGTCTGCCACTATTTTCAAGAACCTCCCAGATGTTTTTTTTTTCAATTTCACGAAGCCTGTGATACAATACATCCTGATTTAAATAGCCCTTTCGCAACAGCTGAAGCTGTAACAAAGTAATTTAGAAAACAGTTAACATAAAATAAAATAATAAATAACACACAACATTGCTCTGACCTCAGCAGGCTAACGACAAACTAGCCCGCTTTAGCTCTACTCACACGTTCAGGAAATTTCTTCTACTGCTGAAATAAGTCTGTGGCACGAGCTGGAGCTCTTTGAGAATGGAGCCCACGACTGAAATGACCAAGAACATCCACGGGAAATTGTGTCTGACGGCTGGGATCCTCCACAGAGTCACCAAGTTGCTCACGACGACGTCTACCGCCGCCATGTTGATTGACACTTTCGCCCGACATTGACTTCTTCTGCACTTTGCTTGACGTGACAACGCTAACATGGCGCTTTATTGCCTCCTGGTGGTGACAAGGTGAATGGAACTCATTCACAAGTGCACTCGAACCCCTTATACTCGCGCTTCTGCACCCGTGTATCCAAAGATAGTTGTTTCCCCCAATTCTGTTGAGATTTTTAAATATATGTTTATATAAACATTTTAATGATTGTTGAGGGGGGGTACAGACATTTCTCCCATTTGAACTGAATATTTATCAGCATTTGTGAATATTTTGGGGGGGTTAAAAATTACTAATCATTTATTTGTAATCGTTTTGTTTTTACAATGCATTTCAATAAATATCAGTTACATGCGGATCCTCACTAACCTCGGGCCGACCCGGTAACTATCTCTCACAATGAGCGGGGGTCCACCATAGCACGTATGACGCGAATATACCAAGAGACATCAGATACAGTATACCCTAGACCAGGGTAGGGGGGGCAATTAATTTTGCAAAGAAACTATAGGTACAGTATGTGAGAAACTGGAATTCTTGTCGATGGCCAAGCCATTATTTTTTGAAGAAGCATACTGTCTTATTTCATTAAATGCTGCTATGTGTGTACATATGGTATGGTATATAGGAAGCTAATGTCTGGAAAGGAGGTGTGATGGTCTTTGAACTGGATTGAGATGACTATGAAATCAAATTTGTGACATACCAAGTCCCCTCCATGAGTCGTCACCTTACCGTGGTGGAGGGGTTTGTGTGTCCCAATGATCCTAGGAGCTAAGTTGTCTGGGGCTTTATGCCCCTGGCAGGGTCACCCATGGCAAACAGGTTCTAGGTGAGGGGCCAGACAAAGGACGCCTTATGATGAGTAAAATATATGGACCAAGGTTTCCCTAGCCCGGACGCGGGTCACCGGGGCCCCCTTCTGGAGCCAGGCCTGGAGGTGGAGCTCGTTGGCGAGCGCCTGGTGGCCGGGCCTACACCCATGGGGCCCGGCCGGGCACAGCCCAAGAGGCAACGTGGGTCCCCCTTCCCATGGGCTCACCACCCTTGAGAGGGGCCAAAGAGGTCGGGTGCAATGTGAGTTGGGCGGCAGCCAAAGGCGGGGACCCTGGTGGTCCGATCCTGCAGAAGCTAGCTCTTGGGACATGGAATGTCATCTCTCTGGCAGGGAAGGAGCCCGAGCTGGTGTGTGAGGCAGAGAATTTCCGACTGGATATAGTCGGACTTGCCTCTACACACAGCCTGGGTTCTGGTACCAGTTCTCTCGAGAGGGGTTGGACTCTCTTCCACTCTGGAGTTGCTCACGGTGAGAGGCGCAGAGCAGGTGTGGGCAAGCTCATTGCCCCCAGGCTCAGTGCCTGTACATTGGGGTTCACACCGAGAGGGTTGCCTCCCTCCGCCTTCGGGTGGGTGGATGGGTCCTGACTGTTTGTGCATATGCACCAAACAGCAGCTCAGCATATCCACCCTTTTTGGAGTCCTTGGAGGGTGTGCTGGAGAGTACTCCTGCTGGGGACTCCCTTGTTCTGCTGGGGGAATTCAATGCTCACGTGGGCAATGACAGTGAGACCTAGAGGGGCGGTATTGGGAGGAACGGCCCCCCCGATCAGAACTCGAGTGGTGTTTTGTTATTGGACTTCTGTGCTCGCCACGGATTGTCCATAACGAATACCTTGTTCAAACATAATGTTGTCCATATGTGCACTTGGCACCAGGACACCCTAGGCCGCAGTTCGATGATCGACTTTGTAGTTGTATCATCGGACTTGCGGCCGCATGCTCTGGACACTCGGGTGAAGAGAGGGGCGGAGCTGTCAACTGTTCACCACCTGGTGGTGAGTAGGCTCCGAAGGTGGGGGAAGATGCCGGTCCGCCCTGGCAGACCCAAACGTATTGTGAGGTTTTGTTGGCAGCGTCTGGCGGAATCCCCTGTCAGAAGGAGTTTCAACTCCCACCTCCGACAGGGCTTTACCCATGTTCCGGGGCAGGCGGGGGACATTGAGCCCGAGTGGACCATATTCCGTGCCTCTATTGTTGAGGCGGCCAATCTGAGTTGTGGCCGTAAGGTGGTTGGTGCCTGTCGTGGCGGCAACCCCGGTACTCGCTGGTGGACAGCTGACGGGTATCGACTGGCCAAGCGGAACGCAGCTTCGGTGGTCGCCGAGGCAAAAACCAGAGCGTGGGAAGAGTTTGGTGAGGCCATGGAAGCCGACTTCCGGACAGCTTTGAGGAAATTCTGGTCCACCATCCGACATCTCAGGAGGGGGAAGCAGTGCACCACCAACACTGTGTACAGTGGGGATGTGGCACTGCTGACTTCGACTTGGGACGTTGTGAACCGGTGGGCAGAGTACTTCGAAGACCTCCTCAACTCCACCAACACGTCTTCCTTGGAGGAAGCAGAGCCTGGGAACTCTGAGGTGGGCTCTCCTATCTCTGTGGCTGAAGTCACCGATGTGGTTAAAAAGCTCCTCGGTGGCAAGGCTCAGGGGCTCCTCGGTGCCAAGGCTCTGGATGCTGTGGGGCTGTCCTGGTTGTCACGCCTCTGCAACATCGCGTGGTCAACAGCGATGTTGGGACTACCACCACTACCGGGGTGGTAGTCCCTCCTTTTAAAAAGGGGGACCGGAGGGTGTGTTCCAACTACAGAGGGATCACACTCCTCAGCCTCCCTGGTAAGGTCTATTCAGGGGTCCTGGAGAGGAGGGTCCGTCAGGAAGTCGAGCCTCAGATTGAGGAGGAGCAGTGTGGTTTTCGTCCCGGCCGTGGAACAGTGGACCAGCTCTACACCCATAGCAGGGTCCTCGAGGGTATGTGGGAATTCGCCCAACCAGTCTACATGTGTTTTGTGGACGGCGTTTGACCGTGTCCCTCTGGGAGTTCTGTGGGGGGTGCTTCGAGGGTATGGGGTACCGAACCCCCTGATACGGGCTGTTCGGACAGTATACCACCGATGTCAGAGTTTGGTTCGCATTGCCGGCAGTAAGTCGGAATCGTTTCCAGTGAGGGTAGGACTCCGCCAAGGCTGCCCTTTGTCGCCGATTCTGTTCATAACCTTTATGGACAGAATTTCTAGGCGCAGCCGAAGCGTTGAGGTTGTCCGTTTTGGGGGCCTCAGTATTGCATCCCTGCTTTTTGCAGATGATGTGGTACTGTTGGCTCCTTCAAGCAGGGCTCTCCAACTCTCACTGAAGCGTTTCGCAGCCGAGTGTGAAGCGGTTGGGATGAAGATCAGCACCTCCAAATCTGAAACCATGGTCCTCAGTCGGAAAAGGGTGGTGTGCCCCCTCCGGGTCGGGGAGGAGATCTTGCCCCAAGTGGAGGAGTTCAAGTATCTTGCGGTCTTGTTCACGAGTGGGGGCAGGAGGGAGCGGGAGATCGACAGGCAGATCGGCGCAGCGTCTGCTGTGATGCGGATGTTGTATCGGTCGGTCGTGGTGAAGAAGGAGCTGAGCCAAAGGGCGAAGCTCTCAATTTACCGGTCGATCTACGTCCCAACCCTCACCTATGGTCACGAGCTATGGGTCGTGACCAAAAGAACGAGATCCCGGTTACAAGCGGCCGAAATAAGTTTTCTCCGCAGGGTGTCCGGGCTCTCCCTTAGAGATAAGGTGAGAAGCTCGGTCATCCGGGAGGGGCTCAGAGTCGAGCCGCTTCTCCTCCACATCGAGAGGAGCCAGATGAGGTGGCTTGGGCATCTGATTCGGATGCCTCCTGAGCGCCTCCACGGTGAGGTGTTTCGGTCATGTCCCACCGGGAGGAGACCCCGAGGAAGACCCAGGACACGCTGGAGAGACTATGTCACCCAGCTTGCCTGGGAACGACTTGGGACCCCCCCGGGGAGAGCTGGAAGAAGTAGCTAGGGAGAAGCTAAAGCTGTTGCCCCCGCGACCCGGCCCCGGATAAGCGGTAGATGATGGATGGATGGATGGACATACCAAGTTTGAATGAATACCGCTGAACAAAAGTCGTTTTATTTTCATCTGCTAATGGAACTGCATGTTGTCTTCTATGTGACACAGTTGTACCTGTTTAACCGAGTAAGCTGAACTTTTGTTCGGTATATGGAGACATTTTTGAGAGCCGATATGAAATTTGTCATTGATGATTTAAGAATACAGTACACTGACAATCAGTTTACGATGGTGTTTATTTACAATAAAAACAACAACAAACATTTGCTTCATGAACTATACTTGCTTTGTGTTAAGGCAACTGAAATGACACAGAAAAAGTAAAGTTATTCCCTTTTATACAACAGACAAAAAATAATGTGGAATCATTGTAACCCCAAAGCTTTTAAAAATACAATTTCAGAGGTACAGCTCTGAACAATAATACATTGTTGAGTTTTTATTTTACCCTCTCCCAAAAAATATTTACACAATCAAAAAAATATTTACATCATCAGTAGTTGAATTTCGCGCATTTTCTGCTCAACTTCAAAGCAAATAAAAGATCATTTTAAACATTTTTTACCAATAAGTTGACACCTGAAGAATTTCACAGTTCAAAACATTCAAATTCACACTAAAGAAAAAGAAGAGCATCACTCCAAAAAGAACCAATGCAATTCATAAATAAAACATTGAAAGAAAAACAAAGTAGAAGATTAAATAGAGAAAATTATTAAATAGAAAGTGGTCAGGAAACACAAAGCATGAAAACATGTAAAAGGCGGATGCTTCCAAAAGTTCACAACAAATATCGGCCGTACTGGAGTGACTCGGTGGAATCAGGTACCGCCTTCTCTCGTCGGCTGCAGGATATTTGCATCCATGAAATGAGGACGGGCAGTCACTTAACAGTTGGAAAATGACAAAAACTGTCAAATGTGAAAAATGCAGTGGTGCCTTAAAATACAAGTTCAATTCCTTCCGTGACTATCGTATCGATAATCACCTCTGCCCATTGAAATGATTGGAAATACAAAATCCCCGCCCCCCCGCCTCACTCTGCGAAATGTTTCTTTAGACACGTGTATCAGAAAAATAGCACTCTATATTGTACTTCATAAAAACGTAAGGATATTAGCATAATGATAGAATATAAATAGGTAAACAGCTTGTGCATCATGACTTCATACAGAGGTTCCCAAGTCCGGTCCTCAGGAGCCCCTATTCAGCCTTTTTTTTTTTTTACACGTTTCTCTCCTCCAACACATCCGATTCAACTTATTGGCTAATTAGCAAGCTTGTAAAGGGAAACGTGTAATAGGGGCTGAATAGGGGCTCCCAAGGACTGGACTTGGGCACCCGTGATTTCATGTTAGTGCTTCGATTCAATATTCTTCAGCTCCCTGTGGTGTGCCCACTTTGGCCACCAAGGAGCAGTATAATACAGTCATACAGACAAACGAAGAAGAGTCACAACTACCCTCTGTCACCATCCAGTGCTCGTATCCCAAGTTTGCACTTGCAAGCCAAAGCAAAAAAACAAAAGACTAAATTGCATAATGACGGCTTGTATCTTGAAATAAGTGGGGTCAGTCCTGTCTCAAGGCACCACTGCATCATTTTGGCTACGGCGTTGGAAAAACAATTTTGTTATTTGTGTGATGTGATTGTGGACATCGTGTCCGGATTTTATTAACTGTATTATATACTTTTAGTGATAATGTACATTTTTTTCTGTTGTGTATTTTGTACACTTAGTTATTCGAAGATGTGCAGTAACATCAAGCATAGAGACCTTCAATGAGAACTAGTCTTGCAACGATCTTGAGTGCATTCACATGTATTAAAATCTCAATTAATGTACACTGTCCCTTTTCAAAATTAAATTATTTGAATTTGAATTAAACCAACTACAAATCTGTAAGTTCCTTTTCACAAAGAGTTCCATGTCTTTACCCTGTGGAGTCGGAACACTCAAGAAGACATACTCAAACGTGTCAGGCATGAAAACATTTCAGGTTGCGGGAACGGTGAGTGTGCATTTGCAGCTCAGTGACAAAGAATAGAGTGCCAGGAAATCACACTGTGAAGAAGTCTGGCCCTCCTGCCACGCCACCTGCCCTATGTGTTAATGCGCCACGCTGCGGCCATCACCGAGCAGCCGTTAGACGGGGTTCCATGCCCGTAGCCTGCTGCTGCTCCTATCCCCCGTTCTGCACATGGTCATGGCAAACGCCTGTACTTCGCTCATCTCCCGGAGGGACCGTGATGGGAATGCTTCGGAAGAGAAGGACAAGAATGTCAATCAAAAGTTACATACAAATTAAAGAACGGCCAGGCGATCCAACCTGAAGATGGGAATCCACGACGCTAGTAGGTGGGCTGAGCTAACAGTTCTGTACAAAAAGCATTCAAAGCACGACCAAATGAAGCAGCGCTTGACAGAGACTGGTGGATTAAGATATGAGTGACTTGTCACTGATTATTCATTTATTTTGCTTTAGCTTGTGAGCGCAAACCTGAGATACAAGCGCAACACGATGGCAGTGAACTCTACTCCACTAAACATAAAATGAAGAGAATTACATGTTGAGTATTTAAAACAACAAAACAACTTTGCCTTAAAGTCCTCTAGTTCAATGCGAACACACAATTGAAAATGTCTTTAACCATCTACCATTTATCAATGGCAGTCAACGCGCAAGAACCCAAATGTTTTCTTTTCGCGTGTGAGATATCAAGGCGCTTAACAGCGAACTGCCAGGCTTCATGTTCTGTCTCCCTCTGTGGGTCATTGTTTTGTTTACGTTCCCCCAGACGGGTCAGAAAGTAAATTCCTTGTGTTTTACATACTGGACCAATGAATCTGATTCTGATTCTGAAGAAAAATATATTTGAACACAAATGGCAGAGCAACACATGTATACAAACAATATGATGATCTCTCACTTACAACAAGTGGGTGACAATAGTTGTCAAACTATTCTTCTTCATTTATGTTTGCATGACTCCGTTATGCTGCCCCTGGTAGCTAAGTTGGGTACACCAAAAGAAGCAGCACAACAAATGAAATTAAGCGTTAACTCATGATGCTTGAAGTATTGCATTCATTTACATTCTATTTTTTTGATGCAACAATTTTTTTACATAGTACAGTTTTATGGGTTGCAATTTTCCAAATTAAAAAACACACTCCAAATGTATTTTTTAACAGATTAATTGCATTTCCATTCATTTAATTGGGCAAAGTGGAGTTGTGATAAGATTGTTTTGAGTTGCAAATGTGGTCGTGAAACAAATAAAACCCGGATCTCAAGGCATCATTGTATGCTGTAAACCAGGGGTGCCCATTACGTTGATCCTGATCTACCGGTAGATCTGAAAGGCATTGTGGGTAGATCAGGTCGACCATCCACCCTGACAGTTTTTTTTTAAATAACAATCTTTATTTAAGAAGTCAATTACAAATCACAGAAAATCCGTCCTAACAATTTTTTTTTTTATCCGTCCTGACAATGACATTCGAACTTTCTCTGCCACACGCTTCACTGCGCATGCACATTCAACTCCGCTAATTAATGCACAACTCTCGTAAATGTGAAAATAAGACAAGAGATAAATATGAGTGGAAAAGCTGGACTAAGTAAAAATCCGAAGACCCACCACTACCATAAGGAGTGGGAGGAGGACTTATTTTTCGTTTTCAAAGTGCAATTCTGGAACTTACCCCCAGAGGACAAGTACCCCAACATCAGGAAATGTGCTACCTTTTTGACCGCATTATTTGGCTCCACTTATTTATGTGAGTCAGCCTTTTCCCACATGGAGATCATCAAATCCAAATACCGTTCCACCATGACTGATGAGCATCTGGAAATCTGCTTGAGGCAGCTACTGTCCGGACTATGCATCCCTGTCTGGTTTAATTCAGTGCAAGTCGTCAGAGTAAGGTAATTACAAAACATTTATTTGTTGTATTGTGCTATATAGGTTGATGCACTCATGCATACCTTTAATGTACAAATAAAAATAATTCAAAATATATAGGATAAAAATAATGTGTTTTTCATTTTTAACAGGCGGTAGATCATTTTGACTCGGTCATGTCATAAGTAGATACCAGGCCGAAAAAGTGTGGGCACCCCTGCTGTAAACACTTTCATCATGACTTTTGCACTTCCGGGGGCCAAAAGCTTGAGAATTCAGATGACATGGCTTAAATGATGATCTTAGCCATCGTATAGTGTGAATGTGTGACGTGTCAATCAAAAAGATGTTACATGAGCTCAATTGTTTCAAAACAAAACACTGCATATAATTTACATTTCAATAGGTAAGTTGCTTAAAAAATAGACATGGTGGAAAATCTGATATGGTTAAGGGACTGGTAAATGATATGACTTTACTGTTGCTCGCTCACAGGCTTTGATGAATTCATTTACTTCATTTTTTTTGAAGGAAATTAAAAAAAAAAGCCCCTCTACAGCAATATTTGCCAGCCTAACTCCAAACACACCAAATTTTTATCTTAATTTTCACCTTGAATCACAGTGGCCGCCATTGTTCATGATTCTTTGATTCGCTGTCGAGAAACAAAGCCAAGAAGAAGAAAAACTGGGTGAACTCACCGATGATGACTGATGATCGTGAGGTCGCTCGAGTTTGATGCGAATGTCTATTCCTTTCCCTCGCTCACTTTTAGCAGGACCTGAATGATTGGCCAACACACATACCGCATCATTTATCGTTCAGCATTAACCAATATCGTTTTGAAATTCATCCATTATTGTCACGGGGATCGTGGACCGTATCCCAGTCGTCATCGGGTAGTAGGCGGCATAAACACTGAATTGGTTGCCAGCCAATTACAGGGCTCACAGAGACAAACAACCATCTGCACAAACACTCACGCCGAGGGACAATTTAGACAAGTGTTCCATTAAAGTCAAGATGGAGCCCGAGTAGGCAGCCGTCGGCAAGTGCTCTCATGAGCCTTGCTTTTTTTTGTTGTTTTTGTGTTTGTGTTGTCACTTTGTGTTTGTTGTTACGTCATGTGGACCAGATGTGGACTTTATTCAGCAGTTTTTGGCCACGACATTCATCAAGGAGGAGACTCCGTGCTCGGTGGTTGCGCCTTCTCGGCAGCATGGGTATACCAGCACTGTTTTTGACTGGGAGGAATGTCGGCGCCATTTGACTGTCGTTGCTGGACAGTCCCGGGGCGCTTGTGTCTTGCGCCTGTAATGGGCAGCATTTTTCACAGCCCCGCTTTGTTCAGCGGAGAGATCGGTGCTTTTGATCGGTCTGCGGCTGGATAGATGTAAGGCTTGAGGAGCCGACGATAAGATAAGATATCCTTTATTTGTCCCACACTGAGTGAATTTACAGCCTCAAGGAGCAAGTATGTAGGTAGAAAGAAGAAAGAAAAAAAACCCCAAAAGAAATAAATAAAGTAAAAGGACAAAAAGAAACTCAAACAGGGATATGAGCTGCTGGAGAGGCAGATGAGAGGAAAGGAGCATTAGTGCGGAGCACAGATGCAGATTTGGAACTGGGAGTCGCGGCTTGGAGTTTGAAGCGGATTACGTGGGACAGGAGAAGTGAACTAATCTCTTTTTTCATCAATGGACGCTCCATTTTCGTGCTCGCTTTCAAAACTTAGCTTGTAGCAGACATGTGCACATTTTCAGCATGACGTCTCTGACCCACTGGTGAAAGGACACTCTGATCCTCTCCTCTTTCATCTATAACTGCTTCAGACAACAACGTGTATGCAGAAAGGTGGTGAAGATTGCACGACTGTCTGTGTCCTAGGTGTTGTGTTGTGTTCTTTTTGTTATTTTGACTTCAAAATGGCGCCGCGAGAGTGGCTGCCTTTCCAGCAGCTCCTACATTTTGTTGTTCTACTTCTTCCTTTCATAACTTTGCTGCTGTGAATTGGGAATTTCTCCATTGCGAGACAAATAAAGGTTTTCTTAACCTGCCACGCATATTATTGGAATGTGGGAGCAAAGGCCTAGAATCAAACTCTAGAGCCCTGCACCGTGAGGTGCAAACCAGAGATTCAACAAAAAACATTTTTGAAAGTATCTTGATTTTAATGCTCATTTTTTCTCTACAATTTTATTTTATAATTTCAAATTTGTATGCTGTTCAACATAAAAAAGAGCCAATATCTTATATAATTCAACTTGAGAACAATATTTTTAAAATGTGAGATACTGTATTTTGTAACTATTATTTTACAGTTTTAAAATAAAAATAAAAAAGGAGATTACTTTTTTCATCATTATTATTTTTAAATTAAAAACTCGTATCTTTTAACATGACTGAAATGACAATATCTTTTTTTAAATTCAAAATCTATTCGTAACATTTTAGTAGTGTAATAGATTTTTACATTTTGTTTTTTAAAAGTGATACAAATGCTGCATATTTTGGGGTGAAAAAATCCCCAGCAACCTTTCCACATACAACAAGCACAAGACTGAAAAGGGAACAGTGAGTCATAATGCTGAGAGAATGCAAGGCAAATGCGACTTACAGGACATCCTCCTCTTGAAATTGACAATTACAGGCCTGCCATTTGATGTGCACGCCACGTCGGCTCACCTGGCGAGCTGCCGCGGCTGTTGGTGCTGGGGCTGCTCAGGCTGTCGTCCAGCCATGTGCTGTACGTCAGAGAATCCCGCTTGTGCGGTGTCCCGGCGGACGACAAACTCTCCTGACAGACCACAGGCCGCAATGCAAATGCACATTTGACTGTCAGATGAAATGCACACCTGAGGAATGCTCGGGAATTTTTGAAAAACTGAGAACTGTATTTTTGTTCACTTTCATTGGGTTGTGTTGGCAAATTACTATCATATTCATATTTCCCTCAGCATTCGTGTTCTTGTTCTTCAGTGAAAGAATTGATTGTTCAAGTACAGTGGTGCCTTGACATACGAGTGACCAGACACCTGAGTTTTTCAAATTGTGAGCTGGCATCCTTGATGGCGACCGTGAAATCAACTTAACACGCACACACACACACACACACACACACACACACACACACACATACACACACACACACACACACACACACACGACAAAGTGAATTACACTTTGTGTAATTAAAACAACCACGTAGTTTAGAAAGGCTGCTTAATGTAATTCTAACCAACAATTAAAATGCCATAGATGGGCTCATGAATAGCATCTGTGTCAAGCTGTTAAAATCTTTGAGGCAACAATTATTTGAATAAAAATGGTGCATCAGCTCATGTAAACAGACAGTATAACAATAATTACAGGTGTCTTTTCTTTATCCAAACCAATACTACTGAAGCGTGTGCAAATGTTTACTCATACTGTGTCTGTATTATACTGCCCCCTGGTGGACTAGACACACAAACCAGAAGGAGCCATGATGTCCCATTATAACCATACAAAATTGATTAAATTCTTTAGATTCTATTTCATTACATTTTACTTCCTGAATACAGTATATAAAGCACTACATCACAGAGTGCTATTTTGTGAATTAAAAATCACATTACCGATTAAAAAAAAATGTTTGTGTTAGGGTAAGTTGGAACGGCTCAATGGCATTTTCATTCATTTGAATGAGGAAAGAGGAGTTTAGTGTTTTGAGTAAAGAGTGTGGTCGCGGAAAGATTTCAACTTGTATTTGAAGGCAAATAAAAGTACATTTGTTGAAATGGCATGCTTCTGAATTGCAAATTCATTCATTCATTCATCTTCCGAACTGCTTCATCCTCACTGGGGTCGCGGGGGCTGCTGGAGCCTATCCCAGCAGTCTTCAGGCAGTAGGCGGGGGACACCCTGAATCGGTTGCCAGCCAATCGCAGGGCACACAGAGACGAACAACCATCCATACCCACACTCACACCGAGGGACCATGTTAGAGTGTTCAATCCGCCTGCCAAGCATGTTTTTGGATTGTGGGAGGAAACTGGAGCACCCGGAGAAAACCCACGCAGGCCTGGGGAGAACATGTAAACTCCACACAGGGAGGCCGGGGATGGAATTGAATCCGGTACCGCTGCACTGTGATGTCGACGTGTCAACCACTGGACTACGGGGCCGTCCGAATTGCGAATTATTTTTCACAAATGTCTGATTATGTCAACACCAAACATTTATTTTTTTGTATATGCTACCTTTCTAGAATGCCGCAGCTTAACTTCCCGTGAAAATATATTGGCAACTTACTGGAAATCTTCTCTCCCTTTGCAGCATGAGGGACACGGAACTCACCATGCCCGTGTCGTAATCCTCTACTGCCTCGTTCTCCTCGACCACGCTGGCGAAGCTGCTGGCATTGGATGAGGAGCGCGAAAGGTCGTTGGCCTCGGGGATGGATGGGGCCCTGTCGCACATTAAAAAAATAAACCTAAATGCCACGGTCAACCACAAAACTGCCACATAGTCATTTATTGCCATTCTCAGTTGGAAATCCAAAATTAAAAAAAATGCAAATGATGAAAACAGGATTGGTTATTTTGGTATTTGTTTTTCCAAAACAAAACATTTTTTTTAAATGGGCCATTAGATGACATTTTATTTTAAAATTTAAATCCAACAAATGATCTATCAGCCATATTAACGTAATTTCTTCTATGACCCACATTTTTTTGATAACATTAAGCATAAAATCAAGAGGGAGATTGTCTTAGGTTGCAAATTTACAGAATACAAAACATAATTTTGGCTGCTCACAAAGAACGATGACAGCCTCGCAAGTGGACTTAGCCGAAACATAAACAGCAGTCGACGGCATTAAGTATTTTCCAATACAAATCTTTTTCGCCACATGGACATTTCAAAACACTCTTGTCACTCAATAAAACTGGGCGCAGATCCAGGATTTTCTGCTGTTCTTTGGTTTTGTGAGAACACGTAATCACACGAAAGGGCTTCGTGTCTCACACCAGGAAAGAGAAAGCTCAGACAAAGGCTAACTCTAACCTCCAAAAATATGCGGAGGACAATACTTCAATTTTTGAGTGTGGATACCAGCAAATCAGGGGCAACACATGTCTACAGAGGAAAAAACTACTGTCTACTGAGGAAAGACACATGGATGTGTCTCAATATCATGAAATTATGGTATATTGATGCAGAGGCTAACGTACAAAAAGGCAAACACAGGAAATTGTATGGTGCCCACAAACGTCTCAGAAAAACTGAGCTAGTTTACTTTGATTTAAAGCATTTATTATTGTCTTAATTCAAATGCTTGAAAACACATCAACTGCTTCATCTGATCTTATTTCCCGTCCTTCTCAGGACAACCCACATTCTGACTGTGCATGTGCAGACTTGACTCAGGAAGGCGGTACGAAAGCAGTGGTGAGGAAAACGAAGCACCGCTACCAAAACTAGTGAAGGTTTGAACTTTTTTCCCCCATGCTAACAGCACTGCAGCTATGACACAACGGCAAGTGAACACACATTTATTGACAGGTTATTTTTCAGTAAGATAGCGTCTGACCTTTCAACTAGAAATCCTTCATTCATTGCTGTGCATACGGACCACTGAAAACGGAAACAAAAACAATGATACTTGGCTCAAGTCACACCTGTTCTTGGCAATGGTGAGCCCCTCAGGTGAGCTCTGATTGGACGAGTTGTCCGATTTCTGGTCCTGAGAGACGTGGCCGCTGTCGGGGGTCTTTTGGGTGTTCGGGGAGTTCTCTCTACTGCTCCATCAGACAAAAAGAACGTTAACACTTTGGGATTCTACTTGAGACAGTATTATTCAAATTGCACCTTTTCTCCTGCACTTCCTGGATGTTTTCAATCCCGATGGCACTACTCCGCCTGGAGCTGAAGGGACCAGACTTTTTCCTTGTGGGGCTTTTCCCCGGGATGATCAGAGACTGCAAAGGGACAGAACTCATTGTTAGACTCATAAAACCTATTCTGTGCATTCCACCAGCTGGCACACACACCAGTAGGACCAGCCCAGTGTCCAAGGAATGAAAGGGAAAGGTGATAAAGACAATTTCATTCTTTACATTCTATTCAATTATGCAATTACTGTTGGTGTTTATAATCTACACTATTAAAAAGCTATATGTCCTGTTAAAAAGTCAATTTTTAAATAGTTTTTGGGAGGCTATAACTGGTTAAATGGTATTTCAATGCATTTCAATGGAGAAAGATGATTTGAGATGCAAGTTGTGAGCATGATCTTATAACAGATTGAACTGGTATATCAAGGCCCCACTGTATTAGCATTTGGAATTTGGGAGTTAAGTTGTTCGTAGCATGTACTGTACCTGCAGAAGGAAACAAAAATGTTCCTTCAACATAACACATACTTGACACATAAATCCTAGAAACTCGTCATTTTGCAGAGGTCTCTTAATTTTGTATTTATCCTTAGACGTGCACAATGGCTCTTTCATGGTAATAAAAAAAAAAATGTTGGCATGAAGTTGAACATGAGAAGGACTTGGCCATGGTGCAGTGGTGCCGAGCAGACAGACAGCAAACAGAGTAAGAGTTGCTTGAAAAATAAGTGAGAATTAAACATGAACCTCTTCTACTGATCCTATTCCTATGGCACTGCCTCGACGTCCATATTTACTGGGACTTTTTCCTGGGACAAGCAATGACTGAGCCAGGCAGGAAGAGAGAGATGGAGAGGGGCAAAGAGAGGGAGGGGGGAGAGAAGATGGTGACAGTCGACAAGGAGGGTCAAAATGAGAAAACTCATGAGATTCCATGCAAGTCGTGTGGTTCAAACAAAATCCAGAGTGTGCATCATTTCGGTTCTGCGTGGTGTGAGACAAGCATCTGGATGAGAGAAAGAAAAGGTGAGCCGGATAAGCGAGCCTGTGAGCAGAAGAAGATGCAAAAACAAAATAGTGCAGCAGAGTACAAAAAATACAAATTATACATTCGGGTTCACACCAAAGCAGCGTTTTAAGTCATGTGAGTACTGGACCACTGTTATTGCTAGTTTAGCAACCGAAAAGTGATACAGAGTGATGCATCAAAATGCATTTTGAAAAGACGCCGTCACCTTCGTAAAATAATGGCCTCCGCCATATATATATATATGATGATGCTGGCCACCTCCACTAAAATCTAAGTCAGTAGCTAAACCGAACATTCAATTCTACTTATGAAATGAAATGATTATTAATTTAATTTGGATTAAAAAAGGACTTAGGCTTTTATTCTAGGAAGGTGACAATATTTAAAAATATAATGGCAATACTGTGTAAACAAGTGAGACTCTTATGCTAAACTGGAATGTCATGATGGGTCTTTTTATTATACGCTGTTGAGTGTGGCAAAATCTGGGAGACACAACTCCTAATGAATGGATTAATCAGTCAGGCATCATGTTCTCCAATCTCCATTTTTTTATTGCCCAAACCATGAAAGATCCTGTAAAGTGAAAAAAAATGTCTTGGAAAAAATTAACACCATATGGATGAGATGAGTGTTCACTTCGAAGTTTGGCTACCACATTTGACAAACAAAAGCAAATGTTTACATTTCAGGTCAGTGGTGAAGTCCTTCTTGTGTCCTACAGACTTCAGTTAATATCTATGTAACTATCATGTTCTTCTATAATATTGTGGGGGTGGAAAAAACATCAAACGTATCACATTATGATGTGATAATAAATACAGTACTCATTCAATGTACCAAAGAGCAATGACAACTACTATTATAACTCAAGTCGCAGGACAGGGGATTCAATTTTTTTCGGGGGAAACTACATTGCCACAACACCAGCACCAAACAAAAAAGGTTGGGTAATGGTGAGTGCATTGAGTTTATGTCAACCAACATAGCATTTAGCATTAGCTAAAGTAACAACATAACTACTTTTCACCAGATTGACCTATGTACATTTATTAAGAATACTTCCTGGTTTTCAACGAAATAGTAGTGTCCAGGTTTTCAATTTTTTAAATCTGGTCAACCCACCCACCAAGTTGTTGTGGGGCTTTTCAATTCTACGACAAGAGTCTTTAGAAATCTCATGAGCTAACAGGATTCTGGAACTGCAGGCTCATCCATAGCATCATCGCCGCTTGATGTTGTCTCTTTGTTTAGGTTCACATAACAGAGACATTTTGAGTCGAGGTCTATTAAACACACCAGCACGTAATAAACAGTCTGCGGCTCACCCAACATGGCATGAACGAATACGTACTGATCGTTAGCTGCACTATATAACCACAATGCATTGTCTTCCAACATATTACAGTAATCTGAATAAGACAAAACACATAACATTTGAGAATTCAAAAACAACATCGAGCTGTTCTGTAAATTGGAGCATCCAAAGGATTTTGGAATACAGGCCTAGCTAGCTAACTGTACGATGTAGTTGTAGTAAAAAGTAATAACAACTTCAGGATGTAAGTCATAGCTGTGCCGGATAACCACTTTTGCGAACAAAGGAGTCCGCGCATGCCAAAGTGCCTTACTGGATGCGGTTTTACCCAAGCGCCCCCCCCCCCCAAAGTTAGGAAAACTGAAATGGCGAAAAACAGTTTGAAGCTATAGCTCCAAAATTGATCTCTCCACTAAGTGGTTCACCATCTTTGCATGTGCTTTCAGCAATTACACAGAAACATGAATATTTAAATATAAATCTGATTGGACTTTACAGCGTCTTCAACATTTACCTTAAAAAACACCTATGTTCCAGTGATAATGCTCATCCACTAGGTAAGAAAAGGTACAGTTACGCATTAGTTGCCCTTTATATTAGAAAATAGCTTTGTGTTCAACTAAACAGAACCACATTTCATACTTTATCGTACTGGTTAGTAAAATGGACAAGGTCATCTGTATATGTACTTTTTTGACATTTTTGTTTGGTGGCTTTTTTTGAGAATACATGCAATATGTGACCTATGTTCATATAGGTTGAGAAATGCTGTTACAATGTGACACACACACGCACACGCACACGCACACGCACGCGCACACACACACACACACACACGCACACACACGCACACACACGCACACACACACGCACACACACACACACACACACACACACACAAGAACCCCCCCACCCCCCAAATCCCCCTCATAGAATCCCACAATGAGGCTGTACAATAATCCTCCATCCATTGCGGATTTTTCAGTCAGTTCAGTTTGTGCTGAAGATTACTGAAAACTAAAACCTCTTCAATCCTGATTTTTACACTTACAGAAAGCGATGGATGTAGGGTAGCTTTATTATGTACATATTTTGGCCCGATTATTGAAGTACATTGTAAGGTGATAATTTCAGTTTGTTAGTTTGGAAAAACAGCATTTCTTTTTTTCATTTTCTTTTTGTATTGTTTTAAACAGTATAAAGATTTTTAAAAAGTTACATAAATGCTATAAAAATAGGCATTGTGTATTTTTGATAGGGTATTTTTATATCGCAAACTTCACTTATCACGTCCGGAATGTAATCACAATGATGGAGGGCGAATTACGCTGTACATAAGAATGTAAGTGACAATTTATTCAGAAGGGAAAAGAACTCTCAGGTGCACCTCGAAGGAGATACACAACATCACCTCTTGCTGCTGCAAGTCTGCCGCTGCTGTGAGTAGAGTGGCACGTGCTTGTGCTGGCAGACAAATGTGCAAGCCTCATCAAAGTGAGAGAGGAGCCTCACGAGGCACACAGCTTCAGTCAAGCGAGTGTGCCGTGCTTCAATGTGAGACGTTAGTGCAGCAGGCAAGTGAGAGGAAGGGAAGGTACGAGCTCTAGTAGTTCTATGGGAGAAAAGAGGGCCCGAGGTGCAGCTCCTCAAAGACCAGGAGGAGCAGGGCTGTACTTACTATCCCTGGGAATTTGGGGCTCTCTGCGGGTGTGCTGTGGTTAAAGCTTCCGCTGAGGCTAGCGGGCATCGCGTGCGGCTTCTTGAAAGTAAGACCCATGGCATCCATAGACTGGCTCCTGCTGCGTATCACCCGCTACGGAGAGAGACGAGGAGGAGGACATGCATTGAGATGGCGAGGACCCCTCAGCATGGCTGCTAGATGACGGGAACCACCTCCGGGCTGACCCTCAACACTTACAATACAGGCAGAAAGCCTGATGTAGGGCTGCACGATTACGGCCAAAATAATAATCATCATTATTTTGATCAAGATTGTAATCCCAATTAATCATGATGTTGGGGAGAAAAAATAATGGATGTTTATTTCACTACTTTTCAAAAAAACGTATGTAAACAGTTTTTAGTACAACATGTAACTAGAAAAAAAAGAATATCGCATTGGACACTGAAAAGTAAATATCCCAGTATAAGAGATACGCATTATAAATACCTGGATTAGTATTATTTATTTATTTATTGCTGAAAAACGAACCCGCATGCACTGTAGTTGTACTCAGGCCAAACCTTTGTCTTGTTAAAAAAGCATTGTTTTTGCACCATCTTGGAGCTATGTTGAAGTTTGAGGAGGAGCATCATGACTTGCCCATGACATGTTTCTAGAACGGTAGTGCTTTGTCATCATCTTGTGAAATTTACAGGGAACATAAAACAAATCTCCTGGGGATTTTTGCTATTTGTGATCCCAAAATGCAAATGAGTGTTTTACCTGAAAAACGGGGCGGTTGACTCCCACCAAAAATTAATACATTTTTAAAAAGTTTTAAAATTGATATTTAATAAATAGGGCAATTGAAAAAACATCACCCAAGAATTAACCAAAAATTGACAAACAGCTGTTGATCCCTTTGGAGGAATCGCTCCCCGCCATAATCCTTCCCATCTCCAATTTTTGCTGTACTTTTTCTCTCGACATGACTCGCTCTCGTCAACCCAGAGCGTGACTTTAGGGTGCCACTGCTGGGTGCTCCCCCTTGTTATTTAGGCAGCTTCATGAAGCTAAAACCATGCATTGTTTGCCCCCTGGTGGTTGGCTGACTGCTGTTTGAAGAAATTGTTGATTAAATATGCAGAGCCCACATTTGAAATATAAATATGGCTGCCGTTCGGGTTCATTCAACCATGGCAGAAAAGAATCATGATCACAATTACAATTCGATTAATTGTGCAGCCATAGTCTGGTGTTGATTTCACCCTGACAGACAAGGAAGCCACCGTTGCGTTTACGAGCCCTCAGGTGGCTGAGCTCACATGATGCTTAGTGAGCTCGCAAAGGAAGCGAGGGGAAGTGGCGCTTGGCGGGAAAACGCCAAGTGTGTAGATATGCAGGCAGAGCACAAAGTGGAGAAGCAGCTACATCTGGAGGTGAAAAGCACGTCGAAAGCAAGGAAGCATGGGAGGAAGCAGACAGGAAGGCGAGTGGCGTGACAGAACACCTTCCTGCTAAAGTCCACACAGTCATTCAAGAACAGCTTCACAGCCAGAGAGGAAACAGACGGAAGAAAAATCACACTTTCACTTTCAGCAGTCTCCAAAAGCTGGCCGGACACTCTTCTCGCTCAGTTGTTGAATAGAAACAAGCGCAGGCTGGGATCTCACTGTTTACATTCAGGCTGATGCAGAGTAGTTTCCATCTTTTTGGGGGGGGTTTGTTTGTTTCTATGCCAGTTCTTCAATACAGTGGTGCCTTGAGATACAAGTGAGCCGACTTGTGAGTTTCTTAACATATGAGGAAAGATGTTGTTTATTAAAAACAACCATATCACATTGCTTTCGATAATGCCACAGGGTTTGACTACATCACTTCATACATACTGAAGGCCCAGGTCCAAATCTCACCGTTCGCTACTGATTGAACTAAAGCAACAACAACAAAAAATATGTCATTATTTTCTGTTTTATCATGTCATTACTGTATATTATTGAAGCACAAAATTATGGGGTACCATTTTACTTATTTAAAAAAAAGAAGACAAAATAATCAGGCTATTCTCACAAGAACATAACTGGCCATTGAGAAATTGCTTGCTCACTAATTTGATCGTATTTATCGTCGCATTGATTTATATTTCTAACACTAGAAATTGGATTTGCCCTACTAACAGTGAGTCCTTTGTTTAAGTCCAAACATGAAGATCCTTGAAAGAGGCAAAACACGCCAAATCAAATAATCAGCTAAACATTGCTTTGAGTCACATCTCAAGGCACGACTGCATTGCTTTCCCTAAAACCAAAAAAGGTGCTGAATCACTTACCTTAAAAGGTATATCTCCACACCGTGAGAAAAGGCATTTTGTCAATTTCTTTCCAATGAGAACCAACTCAAAACCCATTTCCTAAAATGCCCAACTTTCCTTGCCATATCCTTTTTTTCCACTGGGGCAGCATCATTTGAAAAGGAAGTGAGGCTACTTGTTGGAAGCCTCCACTGCTGCCTCGCCGGTTACCTTGAAGGACTCAAAGAAGCCTCCACTGCCACCACCGCCGCCGTTCTCCAGCTTGTCGTCATCTCCCCCGACGCCCATCATGGCCTGACTGTTCACGTGGAGCTCCTCGTAAAGCGTTTCCAACAAGGCTGACCTGGTTCGTTCCTAACTCGGGCACACAAACATGTGCGAAGGACACTTGTCATTTTGATCTGAAAATAAAACAACAATGAAGTAAAACCCACCTCTAACTTGGCAAACTTTTCAGCTTTATAGCAGGCGTATTCAGCATTGATGAGTTTAGTGAAAAGGAATTCATGGAACTCAAGGCCCTGCAGGATAAAAGGTTGTTCAAACAAAAGCACCAAAATTGGGAATTGACGGTCCACATTTCCAAGTTGTCACTTTCTTACTTTTTTGAAGACAGCAGGATTTGGGAGGGCGGGACCAAAGAAAGGTACATCATCTCGTGCTGTCACAGACACCTGTGAGTTTTAATGTGAAATATTAGATAATTTTCCCCCCAGAGATTCAAAGCTTACAAGAATCGAGAATGACTTCACATTTGACACCCAGGTCTGTTCAAAGCAGCTGCTTTGAGCTGTTGGAGGCTGTCACATCTCATGGAAAGACGCCACTGCTCATTAAAGTTTTGCCTTACCATGGCAATTACTGAGCATTGATCATGAGAGACAAGTAGAGCAGTGCAGCCATTTATGGCTCTGGGGGACAAAAATGACTGCAAAATTGGACATTTCTCTGATAAATGAATGAAAATGAATATTTTTGTTTCATTATGTAAACTACTGTCAACACAACATCCACATTTCCATTTATTTATAACGCTACATTTATTTTTTGTTGCAAAAATGCAAAAAAATGGTCAAAATACCAAAAGTGATCCTGTGTTTTGTTTTCCCAGGGCAACAAGAAGCTCCCAAACATGTCAGGCCCAAACATCTCGTACCGGGCAACACGACTCAATTCGACAATTGTCACATTGTATTGCAGTTTTCTCACGGTTCATCTTTCACGGCTTTGCTGTTTCACAGATTTTTTTTGGTGCTTTTTTAATGTTGTTTTTTCTTTAACAGTGCATTGGGTTCTGCATCCTGATTGGCGAAGGGACTGTAGACTAATGTCATAGGTCTCTGGGCTTCATCACTGTTCACCTTGCCAAAATTTCTCCATGACAAAACCCACAATGTGAGACAAAACTTTCTGCACTTTATTCCTAAAAACTGTCTGTTGTTTGTTTAAAAAACAAACAAAAAAACACGTTTGTATTCTAGTTTTTCTAGGTCCTGAAAAAATTTTTCATCTTTGGTTTCATTCAATACAGTATTGTCTTGTTTATGTAATAATTGTAAAAAAGATGACTACTTCACGGAATTTACTGATCACGGCTTCTTTATGGAACGTAACCCCCGCAATAACTGTATTGCAAAATATGATTGAAGACAAGATGAAGGTGAACAAGAATTTATCAGGGAACGCACAATACAAAAGGCAATGAAGTTTATTTACCTTGTAGAGAACATTGTCCGAACATGCGTTGACCACTTGGACCACAACATAGGCATGGAGGAAGTTGGAGGCAATCATATCTGGCACAAAGGGAGTATTTTCTTCTTGGAATACAATTGCCACAATGTCGTTGCCTATATGCCTCTTTCTCTGCAACTGTAATGCGAGAGGCGCACAGCAAGTGGGTTACCCATTTCAGATATTCCTCTGGAGCAGAAAAAGATTACAAAGCACCTGCGGCAGGCCATGCAATTGATACCTGGACCCTAATCCCCCTCTTAATCCCATTGCTATCACATCTCACTTATAGAAATGACGAATGTAATGGCATTATCGTATTGTTTAGTGTGAGGATGGCTACAGATGTTTTACAAGCTGCACTTGGTTTGGTCTGACCAGCAAAGGACAGAAAAATGGTGAGATTATTGCGGTGAATTTGAAATCTCATGAAATGAGTGGAATTCAGACCACTGGTAGATGGCAGCAGAAAAAAAATCACAACATCCACCCATCATCAACTCATCTAAAATGTCCTTGCAATAAAAGGTCAACATCAGTTGGTTGTGCTAAAGCAGCCGTTAAGATGGTTTGCCAAGCGCCAACAGAAGTAGGAAGGACAAGACATTGGGTACAGTTGAGTTTTGTACTCGCGTTTTACATGTTTAGACTCTAAACATGTAAAATGCGAGTATTTCCATACCCTCTAAACTTTAGAGGGTATGGAAATACGTTTTTTTCTAGTTTTTTTGGAGGGGGGCTGGAATGGATTAATTGTGTTTCCTATCCTTTCGATGTGAAAAACTGATTTGAGATAGAGGCAGGGTCTGTAGAAGGAAGTTAGTAGTAGTAGTTGCCTTGTGCATGGAATGTGCTGTCTAAATAAAACTGCCTTGCCAATTATAAGTTTCATGGGCCAGCACTATTGATTGTGAAGTGCAACCAAGGGAAACACTATAAAATAAAGAAAATAGACAGTGGGAAATAAATTAATTACATCTCATGGAACAAATATCAATATGGTTGCAAATGGTGGTCGGTGCTCCAGGTTGTGTTTGGGCCATGTGAGAAATAAGACTTTACTGACACTGACGGTTCCCACTGTGAAACACCACCAGGGAGTGCTGCTTATCACTTCTGCTGTTGCACTTGGGCTGTTGAGCCCTTACCGCTTCTCGAAAACCGTTATTAGTTCTGTGCTTGTAAAAAGCAACACATTAATAACGTGCGCAAGCATGAGTTGAGCATGAGTTTAAATTAAAGGTCTGCCACCACAGGACGCACAGAAGGGTCTTTTTTTTTTAAGTACCATCTCACATGACCAAGACAAACGGTTCGAACGTGAGCACCGGCACAGGATTTTCAAAATGAAATGTTTTCAGTCTCTGATTTTCAATATAGAAAAAATGTGTTAGATAAGATATCCTTTATTTGTCCCACACTGGACAAATAAAGCTCCTAAGAGGCCAGCTCAATGGCAAGAATAAGACCCGGGCAATAAACAGCTATGCCCTGCCAGTGATCAGATACCCTGCAGGAATAATAAGGTGGCCAAAGGAAGAGATTCAGACCACGGACGTTAAGACCCGAAAGCTCCTAACCATGCATGGAGGGTTCCATCCCAAATCCAGCACCCTGAGACTGTACGCAAGCCGAAAAGAAGGAGGCCGGGGACTAGTGAGTGTGAGAGCCACTGTCCAGGATGAAACATCCAAGCTCCATGAATACATCAAGGAGAAGGCTCCAACGGATGACGTACTCAGAGAATGTCTCAGACAATGGGGAACAGAAGATGAGGCGCTGGAAGAGGGACCATCATGGGAGGACAAGCCCCTACACGGGATGTACCACCGGACCATAACTGAAGTGGCTGATCTCAAGAAGTCCTATCAGTGGCTAGAGAGGGCTGGCCTGAAGGACAGCACAGAGGCACTCATCCTGGCTGCTCAGGAGCAGGCCTTGAGCACCAGAGCCATCGAGGCCCAGATATACCACACCAGACAAGACCCAAGGTGTAGGTTGCGCAAAGAGGCACCTGAGACGATCCAACACATAACTGCAGGGTGTAAGATGCTGGCAGGGAAAGCCTACATGGAACGCCATAACCAGGTGGCTGGCATAGTCTACCGAAACATCTGTGCGGAGTATGGACTGGAAACCCCAAGGTCAAAATGGGAAACACCTGCGAAGGTGGTGGAGAATGACAGAGCGAAGATCCTGTGGGACTTCCAGATCCAGACTGACAAGATGGTAATGGCGAACCAACCAGATATCGTGATCATAGATGAAGGGCAGAGGAAAGCCGTTGTAGTGGATGTCGCGGTCCCAAGTGATGGAAACATCAGGAAGAAGGAACATGAGAAACTCGAGAAATACCAAGGGCTCAGAGAGGAGCTGGAGAGAGCCTGTAAGGTAAAGGTGACAGTCGTGCCTGTGGTGGTCGGAGCACTTGGGGCAGTGACCCCCAAACTAGATGAGTGGTTGCAACAGATCCCGGGAACAACATCGGACATCTCAGTCCAGAAATGTGCAGTGCTGGGAACAGCAAGGATACTGCGCAGAACCCTCAAGCTTCCTGGCCTCTGGTAGAGGACCCGAGCTGAATGAGGGACGGACACCACCCGAGGGGTGAGATGAGGAATTTTATATATATATATATATATATATATATATATATATATATATATATATAATATTATTATTATTATTATATTTCATATAAGACACTCAGTGAGAATAGTCTGTGTTTACACTATAGCAACAGCTGAGTCTCATGTGCCAAATTGTTTACATTTTCTTTGCACAAAACCCAATTGTGAAAGGGCTTAAATAAGTTGTTTTACAAGTTCTACTGTTTATAAGGAATAAAGTGGTATCCTTTTTGTAATACCATACTGAATTTCATCTTTTTAAAAGCTTTTTTTCTTTGCTTATTTGCATCATGTTTAATTGCACAATATCGCAACAAATTGCATTGTATCGTATCGGATCGCATTGATTTGAACTTAATGTGTATCGCATCGTGACGACGGTGAAACGTATCGCATCATATTGCCAGAAAATTCCATGTATCGTTTAAGTATCGCATCGCTGGCAGTGCATCGAGATGTGTATCGAATCGTCCTCAGTGCTGAGATTCACATCCCTAATATATATATATATATATATATATATATATATATATATACACACACACATCAAGACAACCGGGCTGTTTTTGTCCCACTTTTGCCCCTTCTGACACAATGGCGGCAAATGCCAATCAATCTTTTCTTAAGTTTCATAAAATGATCCTGTGGTTTAAGGTGTGTTTGGAGTAGATGTGTCCCAATAATGGCGGCCCAAATCCCGCCGTCTAAGCCATATTAAAGTTGTTCAATTTTTTCAACCAATAAACACTAATCTTCTTAATGTGCATGGTGCTCCGTGTTGAGATTATCGGAGCAGACCACACACAGCGCAACCAAAGCTGGTCTAGGCCTGATTTTTAATCTTCATATGTGAGCTCTGTCACAGATTAAAAGATGTTAATAAAAAATCATTGTGTGTGCATTCTGGACCTAAAACAGAGCACATCCATACAGTAATTCCAATTCTGGCGTCTTTTCAGTGGCTGATGACAGGACAGAAGAAAAGCTTACAATTTCCAAGGGAAAAAAATCTGCATTTAAGCGGCTGTAGGCTCAAGAACAGAACTGCCTTTTTCCATTTCCAACATTTCATCTTTGTAGAGCGAGATTTTCTGCATTGATGATGACCATACTAACATCATCGCAATCTGGACATGAGTGTTTGTGTCTCCCATTACCCCAAGATTGAAACAAGTACACACTAAGGACAACTGGATTCAGCATAATGGTAAGTTTTTAATCACTTTCTTTCAAGAGTTTCTATGTCAGTGAAAATACTGCTTTACTAGTCTGTGCCGGAAAAAAAAGTCCATTGTGATTGAGAGCAGTGCCCCTTGCTTTAAATCACAATGAGAGAACATTGCTGCCCACATTAGATTTTCCAGCAGATGGCCGTGTATTACTTCTTTGAAGACAAACCTTCCCACAGCTGACTCTATAAAAAATGACTGCACAGGGAAACGACACGTCAGCCAATGTGTGTCGGTGTTGTATTACAGTACCTGCTGCGTGTCCCCCTCGGTGTACGGCAGCTTTGTGGACACGTGGAACATGACCTCTTTATTGCCATAGTTGCAGTAGACGGATTCTGTGCCAGTCTGGCCATGAGTCACGTCCAAGCCACCACGGAATCTAACACACACACACACACACACACACACACACACACACACACACACGCACACGCACACGCACACGCACACGCACACACACACGCGCACGCACACACACACGCGCACACGCACGCGCACACGCACACGCACACCATTACGCACATGCACACACACACATTAACCCTGTGATTTGCTCACCATGGAAGAAAGCAGTGGTTCTCGAACGTTTTACACCATGTACCATCTAAAAAAAATACCACGATGACCAGCATGAAAACACCGCATTTGTTACTGTATGCCACTGTAACAGTATGCACTTTGAACATGAACATTGGACTTTAAAAAAAATACTCAAAGAATGAGCCAATTACAATTATTTCCCATATAAGCTTGAGAAATTGTACCTAAATACATGTTTAAAAACGAACAGTTCTTAAAGATTAACGGCAAATGTATTGAATTTAAAAGTTAAATAAAACCGAGCTCTACAGTGATTCCGTCAGGTACCACTAGACAGAACACGCAAGACACAAGCCCGGGGAACGGGTACTACATGTTGATAATAACCGTACAATAATATCATTATTACCCACTAGGGGTTGAACAAATCTTCAACCGACGCTAAGGCGATGATGGTTGGATTGGTGTCGACTACTCAATGATGTCACTGCTGTCAATACACGTAACACAATTGCCCTCTTCTAAAAACAACTAATTAATACAGTATATATTAAAGAGTGGCTTCATGTCATGATTACCCCTTAAAGTTGTGAAGCTCAATTTTCTCTCCAAGAAACGCCAGGAATTCCACAAAGGCAGGACTCTCTAGGCTATTGCCAAATAACTCCTCCTCTGAAGTCTGCGCCATAAAACAGGAAATAAAAGCATACTCAGAGAGCATAAAAGTGTATCTAAAATATTGTGTTCTCTGACCAGATAACTAACCCAATGTAATCTGTATTTTCTTCAACAGTGCTCATTACAAATCCAAAGCAGCACAATGGGCCCATCTACGAGGATCTGCTACCGTAGTCATTACAGCGGTTTACATACTGGAATTTCACAGATGAGCTTGGCGTGGCCCTCTTCCATGCCGGTCAGTCGAAAAATGGACTTGACACATAATACATTTGTCGGTGGCAGTACAGTGAAACTCCTCTACAACGAAATCTTGTTTGCAGCAAGAACCATTTCACAACAGGGGACTTTCACTGTAGCAGATTTTACCTCAGACGTAAATACAAACACACACGAAAAAAGTAAATGTGTACTTTTTATTTTTATTTCAATAGTGCATAAGTATGAGCACACACTGACTTGCCACTTCATATAGCCTGCATAGAAAGAAAAAAAAACGAAAGAATTTGCGAAATTTACAATCAGCATTTATTTTCACTTACATCAACTTTTTGTATAATGTCTTTTATTTTGCTTCCTCCAACTTTCATTTTTATTACCTTTATCCTGTCTTCAAGCGTTATAGCTTTTCTTTTCTTAACTCCTTGGCATGCAAAGGTACGTTTTGTCGCCATTTTAGCAATGCAAAGTTCGTGCTGCGTCTGAAACAAATAATTCCTGTACTCATGTGCATGTGTAAACCAGTGTGGTGGTTGCTGTTGCTGTTTCCGAACGAAGCAGTAGAGGTCGCTGTGGAATGCTGGGGTTGGATAAGACTTTTGCGGAAGGCTTTTTTTGTTTTCACTGTAGTGAATCTCGTTGCGAGGCAGGAGCAGAGAAAATGATTTCGTATAACGGAACAGGGGTACTTTTCATTGTAGAGGGATCAGAAAAGTGGGACTGGCTTTCATGCATGAACGTTTTCTCACACTAGGCGGTATTTTCGCCCATGTAGGTTTTTTTGGAGAGGAGTTTCACTGTAAATGCTTTAATTTCCAGTTGACAATTTTAAATGAGCATGGATGGCAGTGAGTGAATACATTTATATTTAAGATTAACCTTTTACCTGTCCAAACCTTTGATAAATGACCCCAAACTTGAAGTTGTTGCTTATGACGTGTTCATCAAAAGTCACAATAAGTCGTGAGGCCTGTAAAAAGAGCAGCAAGAGATTTGGGGGAAAGGAAAGAGAATAAATATGGAAAAAAGATGGAATCAAATTTGTGCTCCAAAAAAGATTTTTTTTGCTCTCAATGGCATCATTTCTAGTTTCTTGATTAGACTTTCTTGTTTCTCGTTTGCGCTTCCAGGCTTTCTCACTCCAAGCCTAACAGGTGGGTGGGCTTCTTAAGGAATGCGTTCTGATTGGCTGATTAATTTTTCAGTCACAGCCCGGTGGACCATATTTTGTGTCTGCTGTCTATTTCCCCCCCGCCCCCTCTGGTGGGAATCCATCATAAGCATCTTCTCAAACCTGAATCAGCGATCTTATGATTTAAGTTTTCTAATTTGATCAAATGTATCTATCGATCATATATGTATCAGTGGCGGATGCTGGTCTGTGAAGGAGCGGAAGCTCAATTTTGGCCTACATCATAAAATGTGTCCATTTATTTATACGTGAATGCTACTCTCCGTTCCTTTTCAAAAAAAAAAATGAGAAGGTTGCCTTCACCATAAGATCAGTGATTAGCTTATTTCGCTGTCAATCAAAAAGAGATTCAGCCTCAGCGAGATCATCCAATCATCATGAAGAAAAGCAGAGCTTCTGCACGCCCACTGTCTATCGACTACCAGAGACGCTGAGCGTCCGATGGGCGGGACAAAACCAGCAATTATACAATAACTCGTCTCATTTCAATCCACTGGGACAACCTAACTTGACCTCTCTCGACGCGCAGCGTCCGCGCGGTCGACGCTCAGCGTCCACACAGTTTAAAGCACAGTGAAGCTGTGGGAATGAATGAGAAGAGAGTCGCGCCGCAACCAGTAATAAGAAGCTGATTCGGAACAAAAGTTGAGCGCGTTAGAACGCATATTTAGTCACTGACATGTCCACACAACTGTATGTACACACATGTGTTTTATCTCTTGCTTTTTGACATTTTAGGGGAAGCTGAGCTTCCCTTACAGTCTTAGAGCAATCGCCTCTGATATATATATAGTATCACGGTTAGGTAGTGTTACAACAGCAAATTACGTCAGCTGCTACTGTTAAACTGCTCAGCTGTTAATAATCTATGGCTTTGATGTACTTTCAAACATGCTATGAGCATAATGTTTGAGCCTCAGAACTTCCTGATAAAACACTCCCAACATCCAGGTATATGACAGATGAAAACTTATTGTGGCATTTTTAGAGTGCCTCATGGTTGGTGGTAACAGTGCAAACGTCACAGAGAGAAAGAGTGCCAGGTTGCTGGCCTTGAGTGCATATCACACACAGAAAGGTGGAAAAGCAAAAGCGAGTGAGGGGGATACTATGTTGTCAGACTTGATGGCCATGATGTTCACTGGGACGTTGCAGTGGCATGTGGCGCTTTAGAACGCTTCATCGCCCGTTGTCCGGGTTCTTGAGAATATTTGGTTGACAGGTGACAGCTGAGCATTATTTCAGCAGACACGCCCACAGCGAGATTGGAGGGATTTGAAATGATTTTGCAGCCTCATTTCAGACACTTATTTCTTTTCATTTTACAGGGATTTTTAACTGTTCAAAAACTTACCTTTGGATAAAGCACTGGGAAGAAGCGGTCCACGTTGACTTCCTCACAGACAAGCTTTGAATAAACAAGCAGGACATGTCAAATGTACTGTTGTGCCTTGTATCCTTAAATCAAAGACTCACCTTGGCCATTTGGACCACATTGGGAAACTCAGTCAGGCAGGAGATGGGGATGACATCGTGGTATGTTTTTTGTTTGGTCCTGGTCAAGTCATAAAATAAGCCTCATATAAATGAAAGGTTATATAACACTTCTCAGAATATATCAGAAAGGATCCGGTGTGGGACATTATCAAACTTCCCCACCCTTCCCATCTCGCTTGCTCCCTCATTCCATCCCCACCTACTCACTGGGCTAAATAGTCCATCTGTTGCCCTACTGTGGAAATTACACTGTTGGTACTCGCTCATGCTTTATGACTTTTGTGATAACATTGCTAGGGGGGATGTGTTGATGCACTCACGACTGAACATGTTAGGCAGTTCTTATGTCCTGTTGAGTTAAAGTTCTCTGCAGCGTGTATGTGTTACCTAAGCATTAGTCGGAGATGCTCCTGGTCACCAATCACATCGTACTTTAAAGAGAACACCAGATGTCCCAGGGCGCTGTCTGCTGAATAGTAATTAAAGTGTTCCTGAGGGCACAGTGCAAGGGTACGGCCATTAGTAAATATCATACGCTGAAACAAACAAACACACACACACACACACACACACACACACACGCACTGAACAGTGTCCAAATCCAGATCAAATTTGTTTATCTGATGCGCTCACAAAAATAGGTGGCGAGGCTTTATGCATTTCAATTTGCATAAGTGCAAAAAAAGGCAACTTGAGGCAGTTTGATGCCAGACAACTGCTTAATCAGTTTAATGAGCACAAAGTGAAATTGATTGTTGAGTCCTCCATCAGGGTAGTTTTGCTCATTTGTGCAAGGAGTGCAGTTGTTACATTTGAATAGTTTTCGAGTAGTGGTGGCTCACATCATTTTGGCAATAACATTCATCCATTCAATCTTCCCTCCTGAAAATTTATGTCTGCATAAACATAGTGTAGACTGTAGACTCATAATGCAATTCATTAGATTTAATAATTTAAACGCTCTGTGCATCATGATTAATTCATTGCAGCTTCTCGTGGTGTGAGCAACTTGGCCACTGAGCAGCGGTATAATATATCACACATCACACATACAAAGGAGAATTTCGCTCAATTACTGTACATGGCTCACTAATCTGAGGTAATGTAATTTGATTTTCACAGAGGAGCTGCCTAGCACCAAAGTGGGATTCTTAATATGGTCGTAACTCCTCACTCTGCTCATCAGTGTGGCACAAAATAGTCATTTGACATCAAGGATGCAAAACATGCCTGTGAGTAATATTATAATGGTTGTCGACATGTGTGGCTGCACCTGTTTGTGCTGAAATATCCATTGCTTAAAAACACCACCATGTGCACATTATTCATTCGCCTGCCTTTGGTGTTTCCTATTTTGTGTTAGCATTGACCTAGCAGACTGAGTTTACAAACAGATGCAGTGCTTATGACAAACCTTTGCCAGGAAGTGTTTGCGGTAGAGTGTGGCCGTTGTGTTACATTCCAGCTTTGTGCGAGTGTCCGGGGACAAAGTCTGCATCGGCGCCGATGAGTCCGGACTATTACGCAGCTCGTGATTTGTTCCCTCAATCCAGTAACCACCAAACTGTGGCAGAAGGATAAGAGGAAAGGGGCTCTTCCTTCCCAAAACCTGTCACAGGTGTAACATGTTTAAAAAAAATGTTAAAGACCTTCTAATATGACAAAAACCAATATCTTACACATTTGATACAACACAGAGAACAGTACCGTTATCAAGCCTGCAAAATTGAATAAAAAAACGTCGGAAAGTATATAAAATAAAGCTGGAAAGGCATGAAAAACACAGAGCCTGGTTTCAGAGGCTGAAAACCATATGGTGCTGTGTTAAATAAACACTTTCTCTCAAGTTTCTCTGTTATGTGGGGATCCACACGCAAACATATGCTAACATATTGTATGACCCCTTTGCGGGCTAGTGAAACTTATAAGCAGTTAACTTTCCAAGTGGCTGTGGAGTATTGGATGGATTCAACCAGACTGTTAGCCCACTAGCCATATCTATGAATAGGTTGATACAACACGCCCTTTATAAGCTGAGACTCTAGAAACAGGCGGCCAAAGTTGTCAGTGTATTCCATGTGTATGGAGAGTAAGAAAATGGAAAGAACCGTGATGTTGGCACATTGTTCTGCATATAGTGACGTACCAGGCCGTGCAATTACGATAAGGCAACTGAGAATAACCTTTCCTAGGTCTTTTTTGTTTTGTTTTATTTTTTGTTCTATTTTTTCAAATGTTCAGCATTGATAGTACCGGTACATGTTTTAGCATTAATTGTGTGGTTAACCTCACGAAAAAGTGATGACTAATTTTCAGTATATATGCATTCCTTTGCCACGAAGGCACGGTGGTTAGCTGTGCTGGCGTATCAAGTGTTTATATCTGTGTCACTTGCAACGAATAAGATGCTAGTCGCTAGTAGCCTGCCAATTTGCAGTGAAGCCATCCAACTCGACATCGGCGCTCTAGATGAGCACATGTCATAACATATTTGGGGTGAGGGTAGGCATAGCTAGATGGCTAACTGCACACTGAAAGAGTAGAAATGAGCCAAGGAAATCTGTAATTGCGACGGATGTCCACAGATGAAATGCCAGCACACGTTATTCATATAGTGGGATAGGACCGAACACATGACTGGGGTAGTGAGACGCTGGACTCGAGCCACGTCCCAAAAATTCGGACAACGGAGAACGTGAAAAACAGTATAAGACTTCCTATCTTAAAACACGTGTACTGGAAGAAAAAAAAATAAAACACCAAAATTACTTTACAGGGTCTTTAAACAAATCCTACGTTAGGATGAAAGTGCTGCACTCTACCTCATGGACACTTGGATAGGGAATGTAGTCCTCCTCGGTCTGAAAAGAGAATTTTGGCTTGTCATCAAACATTCATAATGAAGATAAACAACGATATACCTCAATGTAATTATTCATTCACTGGTTGCATTTTTTTTGGAGTGTACCTTGAGTGGAGGTGGAAAGGTGCATCTCTGCTCATCCATCCTGTTGCCCTGCAAGATGAAGAAGAATAAGACAGATGGACGACAAGTAATTGATCAAGCTCAATTCAAGCACTAAAGTGACACTGGGAACAAAATGAGAAGGCAATGTTCTCCAAGAATACACAGCAGACAACAAAGCAAAAAAATAAAATAAAATAAAATAATAAGTCATGGAGGGACAGATGGAAGCAAACAGACAGAGAGCAGTTAAGAATGCTAAAGAGTCCGTTAGCGTGTAGAGCAAGCGTGATGAGTGAGGCCAGGGGGGGATTAAAAAGATGCAGAGATAAGTGCTGCCTCCACACTGGAGCATCTGTTTGGAAGTAGCAACGAGAAAAGCAGACAAATAAGGAAGCCCATACACTGCCATCACATTGGGAATGACAACTGTAGAAGAAGTGTAATGCAAATAATAATGCTCAACTTGAACGGTGGCCTTCTTAGATCGCGACATGACGTCTCATACAAGAAATCGATTGCTTGGGGCTAACAGCTTTCAGCATGATGTCGTTACCGAAAAGGAAAAAGGGAGATGAAAGAGGAGCCTGTGTATTGCCAACCTGTTACAACTGCCATGCTAATTTGCTTCTTAATTTGAACTTGTCCGCCCTCTCGGGCCATTTAATGTGAGCTGTGCATCGTGCCATCCTGGTTTAGACTTATTGTTACCCCCCAGGAAGCAGGCTATCCACCAGCTATTAAATAAGTGCACTTCAAATTGTAGCCAACACGAGTAATGTCATGCATTCATACAGGACGGAGGAGACTTCGGTGTTGCTCCTCTCATCGACCAACATTTGTATACTAAATGCCAATATAAAAGGAGTTCTTAGAAAACAAGGTTGAATGTAGTTATTATTTTAATGATTGACTTTTGTGTCGAGCAGTTATCATGGTTTGGTTTTGGTTTCCATTATATTTGGTTTTGTCCCCTCATGTGCCTTTTTTGTCTTCCTCGTTTTGTTCCTACATCTTGTCAGCCGGGTTCCTCGTGTCACGCAATCAGCTCCCTCCACCCTTGTCCAGGTGTTCTTTGGCCTCTCAACAGTTTGCTCGTACCGCATTTAGTTCCCTGGTTTCTCTCAGTCTTTTTTGGATTGTTGTCGCTGTCACGTTTCGTTTTACTGTCATCGTTATTTTGTTTGTTGTTCTTTTCGTTTGTTGGCATTTCCGGGACTTTGTTTGTGCTTCTGTCATATGTTACTTTGATTTCTTGGGGTTTTCAGGACTTTGTGTTTTGGATTTTGTTTATCCAGCGTTCCCCTGTAGGTGTTTTTGTGAATATATTTCCTTCAATACACCCTGCTTTTTTTTGGGGTCCACTACCATCGCGAAGTAGCGCTCTCTGCGTAAAGTTGAGTTGAGAAAGCTCACCACAGTAGGTGATAAGTGGTATGGAAAACGAAATATCTCTCCGTCTGTTAAGTGCAACTGATTATTTCTTTTCTTAAAATGTCATTCCATTAAATTGTGTGCATTTACACCCCCTTTATACAGGGGACCAATTCTCTTCAACATATTCATTTCGGCCAGACATGAAAGATGACCTCACAAGTAGTTCATTTCATTATTTGATGATGAACTGATTGATGGCGCACACACGCGGAGAACTATGAGCTCCATTTTAAAACTCTTCATTTGTCATGAGCCAGGTTGCCTGATGAAAACAAATGTTGCTTCGAAGCCCGCAGAGACCAGGGGAGAATTTGTGAGGTGAAGAGCTCACTGTGCAGGTACAGTGTTAATAAAGCAACGTCATTTAGCTTGGGAACAAGCACAATTCAAGACGGATTCGAGAGGAGTCCCGCTGACGCCGTGTTAGTTGCTGGGACGATTAACATGTAGCAATGGGCCTTACCTGCATCTTTTCAATCATTTCAAATAACTCCGCAGTCTGGAGAGAGGAGAGGAAATGTTTTGAGTTGTGCTTGTTAATTTGCTTCTCTGACTGACTGTGTTCAACTCTCTTAGCATGAAGCATAGTTCAACTCCATTCAGGAGACAGAAAACAAAGTGCAGAGCACTCCTGCATTGCGCCACGCCTACAAAGATCCCTTCTCCAAAAATCAACTCTGGTAAGGCAAGAGCATGACCATTTTCTTTGAAATGTGTATTCCAAAAACCACACAAATATGTAATGATCCCTGTGTGACTGATGTGAATGGCAGTGGAACAGAGAGTGTCACGTTCCGTGCCTGCCTGCAGGGGGCGGGCTTTCTCTTCCCCGACTGCACACCTGTTGTTCATTTCGGGATGATTATGCTTCCTTTATTAGGAGACTCCGGCAGTTTACTCACTGCCGGAGAATTCCACGGCGTGCCATATTGCTCTCGCGCTCGATCTCGCTATTTTGTCATTTGACCAGTTGCCTTTTTGCCTTACGGCCGTTACTCTTGTTATTCGCGTTTAGCTCCTAGATTTTGTATTGCTCGTATTTCCGCCAATTTCAGGTCCTCCTCGCGTCGTTTTGTTTTCCGCGAGCGTTTTCTGTTGTAGTATCCTTCTTGTTATTCCTGGTCCTTATTTGACCAGCGTTTTGTGTTACCGTTTTTCCCTGTCGGGCTCTTTCTGTTTTTTTGTCATTAAAGACGCTCTTTTTCTTTGACAAGATTTTTTCGTTGTCTGTTCTCCGGGGAGGCAGCCCGGTAGTCCAGTGGTTAGCACGTCGGCTTCACAGTGCAGAGGTACCGGGTTCGATTCCAGCTCCGGCCTCCCTGTGTGGAGTTTGCATGTTCTCCCCGGGCCTGCGTGGGTTTTCTCCGGGTGCTCCGGTTTCCTCCCACATTCCAAAAACATGCGTAGCAGGCTGATTGAACACTCTAAATTGTCCCTAGGTGTGAGTGTGAGCGAGGATGGTTGTTCGTCTATGTGTGCCCTGCGATTGGCTGGCAACCGATTCAGGGTGTCCCCCGCCTACTGCCCGAAGACAGCTGGGATAGGCTCCAGCACCCCCCGCGACCCTATTGAGGATCAAGCGGCTCGGAAGATGAATGAATGAATGAATGTTCTCCGGGGATCCAACCTTTATTTCATTGTTCTGCACGGAGCGATAGTTATCGCTTCGGACAGAAGGTGACAGAGAGAAAGGACCGGTAGGGGCAAACGTTGGTTGAAGACCACTGTTGATCAAAAATCGAAAGAAAAAAAAACCTTAAGGATTGAACCCATAACCTTTGAGCTGGTTGATGACGATTCTACTCCCTGAGTCATGAGTATGTGTCTTCAATAAATGTGTTATTACACCATTTGTGTTTAAAATAATGTGCTTAAAGGGATATAAACAGGGCTGCGTATAAATATTTTGACATAGTTCTCAAATGAGCATCACAGGTTGCTCCTTTTTTCCAAACTCATGGATGATAAAAAAACTGATGGCCCATCTGGGTTCAAGTTTTGCCATTTGAATATAACTGAATACAACTTTACATCATTTTTTTTTCTTGAGTTTTCAGTTTACATGTCCTAGTTACAACAACATAATACCAGGGCTACACAATGGCAACTAATTCATGAAAACGACACAATTCCAAGAGCATTACATTCATACTTAACGCAGTTGAGTCACTTGGAAAAATGAATTGTCCACCTTTGACTTGCAGAGTTCGGTGATGCAAAAATCTTTTTTTGCACCACCGCATAAGCCAGGACATTTTGATGGACTGTCCAAGCTGCAGCGCGCCGACATGGAGATAAGTATCTTGCCCGTGGCCCTCTGCCACCGCCTGACGGCAGTAGGAGACATTAGCGGGTCACCGGCCTAGTCAAGCGAGCCTCCACAATGGTTGTTCACAGGCTACTATGCAAAGCGCCGCGACAAAGTACAAAAATAATATTGTCCATGGATAGTCCTTTTGGTGGCTGACGACTTCAAATCGTGGCTGGCCAGACCTATTCTGAGTGCGCAAAAGCGCACTGACAGGCTTGAACAGTATTCAATTTGCATTGCTCATACGGTGCAGTGCACCCCAAATGTGCACTACTGGTTGTAACATTGTTTCATGACTGCTCATGATCATCAATGGTGTTTTGCTTTGTTTTTAATAGACAACATGTAATTCTCTCAGTTTTAGGGCACCACTTTTAAAGTTTTAAATTCTCAAACCAACAATGCATGCTGATGACATGAGACCAGAGAGGAAGCTGTCCTACTGCGGAGTGGTACCGTATTTGCTGTTAACCATTCAACTTGCGTTTATCTGAAATGCGAGCCAGAAGCAGCAAAGCTGCCTGTGCACGTCTTTACATGCATTTGATGTCCAGCTATATGACAGCACCGCAGTCATTGTGGAGTGAAGGCAGATCAACCCAGCCAGTAAAAGCATTTGTGTACAGAGCGATGGTGTGCTAGCTTTCAGTGTGAGTACACCTTCAGTCCTCCGCCATGTGCAAACAATAGTCTGCCACAAACCCCGAAGGTAAATAAAAGCTAACTTGAACAATGTTCTTCAGAGATTAAAGTTACAGCGGATAGACCTCATCTGTGTACTGAAGCTTGAGTCCTCAAGCGTACGCCGCTCACTTGCCTTCAAAACTCAATAAAAATAAACACTAACACATCTTCAGCCTGAAATCAGATCATCGTGCACTCAAATGAGTTTGCAATGAGGTTCTGTTGCCAAATTCTAACCGCCACCATCCGTGTAGTTAGGTTTGTAAATAAAAAGACTTACATGTCTGGGTTTGTTCCAGTGAGCCCGAGTCACCTTTGCATAGGAGATACTGAGATTCTCAGCCATACTTCCTCAAACAAGCTATGATGCTTCAAAGATGCTGCGGTGTCATCGATCTTTCTCGAAGACCATGACCAACCCTGGCTCAATGCATCCGTGATCACCTTTCACATCAGCCAGTTGTGTAGATCCACACTCGAAGCAGTTAGAAGTTGAGCTCAGGCTGTATACACCGATGTCAGTGGTGTCTCATCCAAATTGCTTTTGGCACGGTGAGCCGCACGCACCCCCGAACTTAAGTTAGCACTCCCACCTGCATCTATTCCAGAGGTGGAGCTTATCTCCTCGGAAAACTGTTGAACGTGCTGACGTTCACGTGCTAAGTCTAAAGCCATCGGTTCCTGTTTAAACATTGGAAAAGCTATCTAATCAGTAGAGTAAATACCACGGCTGAGATATAATGTGTCAATTTAGATTATTTACAGAAATAGTGAGCTATTTCTTACTTTCTTCCTTTCTTTTGTGCACTGCAAGAGAGCAAGCATCTTTGACATTCATCAATCATTGTCATAACTCCTGGTACAGCTGTAAGCGATGTCCATTTACAGTATTTCTTCTTGGTTGAAAGAAAAAACCTGATTGCAGGAATGGGGAACTTGAATGCTGGAGGGGGCCTCAATTTTTCATCAGTGCTGATGGTGGGGCCACATTGGACCACACAGCTCCTAACCAAATGTATGACAAAAAATGCTATTATAAATGTAGACAACATTTGAAGCAAACCGCATACTGTATTTTTTTCCAGAGCAAATGGCTTTCTTGTTTTAAAAAATAGCAATCAAGGATGGCACAAAACTGCTGTACATGAAACCAACATTAATAATAATAATAATACATTTTATTTATAAGCACCTTTCAAGACACCCAAGGTCACTTTACAATAACAAAACATTAAGTGCAAGAATTTTGTTTTCATAAAAATCAACTCACTCAAACCGTAATGAGCTACTATGTTTATTCCTCATATTATTGCAAATAACCTTAACAAAAGGGCAGCGTAAGACCCAGAGTAAGAGCAACTCAGACACATTTGCCATCTAGTGGTGATTTCTGATATTATAACTTCAAACTCTGCTCCATATCTGCATGTCTGCAGTCCGTATATTTGTGTTCTTTTTCTTTTAATTCACAGTATGTTTTTCTATTTGGAAATTTTGCCGAATTTGCTTCTCATTTTCCCCCGTTTTCATCATCCACATAACACAAAATGGATCACATTTGTGGCTAATGATGTGAAGAAACTAAAGGAAGCCAGTTCAGTGATCCCTGATTATTGGAGTTTCACAATGCATCGAGACAAGCAGAGATGCTGAGGCAGCATAAGAGGAAGAGCTACTCGAGGAGGAAGAGGAGAGACGGACGGGAGGCAATGCGGGAAGCAGGACTGCAAGGAGTACAGCTCATCCTAAGCAGACCGACCAAAGTCTCAAGACTCAAAAACATGAACAGGAAAGTGCTTTTTTTCATAACATACTGTACATGTTTCACAGAATGACTGTTTTAATAATACATCAATGTTCTTTTTTTGTATTTTTTCTTTTTACCAAGACGCTTACTCCACAGATGAAATGTGCACCTTTAAACAATCACGTAAAAAGCCTGAGCACAATTATTTTTTTTCTTTCTTCATTGGCCCTAATCCTCTTCTGTAATTTACAGAACAGTTAACATAAAATAAAATAGCTTAAGATAACACAACACATAACATAAGACCTGGAAAGTCATACAATTGTAGCAACTATTCCTGCGGACACCTTGTTGTGTTGTTGTGCACGGCAAAACAGACAACCTGCTGCTCCACCTGCTTCCTGGCAACCTCCTTAAAGATCTGTTTACAATGTTAGGAACTTCCTTCTTAAATATTAATTGATCACACCCCTCTGGTGCTGTGCCAGCAGTTTTTAAGACCGCTGTTATCCGACCCTTAATTAAGCGACCAATCCTTCACTCAGAGAGTCTCTGGGTTTCAAATCTCCCGTTTATTGCGAAAATTCTTGAAAAAGTCATGGTGCAACAACAACAACAACAACAAAGGACTTGCTATCACATCGTTGAACAATGTGGAATCGATTGAAACATTATCAACAGCTTTGAAAACATCCATCCATCCATGATCAGAACCGCTTATCTTCACAAGGGGTCGCGGGTGTGGTAGTTGGAGTAGTTTTTATGTTGTGTAATGAAATTTGGCAATATCACCACCTGGGCGATAGATGATGCCATCAGTAGGTGCGCCCATATCAATAATGAACGCTGGTCCAACACCGTTTACAACCGCACAAACGCAAAGGAGAGACAGGAGAAAATAGTATGGAACACCACAGATGCGTGTATTCATTAATTTCGAAGTTTGAAAGACACTAAGTGCGCCATTTTTTTTTTAACTCGATCTTAATGCATGACTTTTGGACTGGAATGACTACGATTCTGAATAACCCTTGACCTCTTTGACGCCACAAATACAATCTCGCCATCAACATCGAGCAACACGAAATCCTATCAAACAACTTCAAGCCATGGTGAGTTTGCGTTGAAAATTTCCTTCACCAGCATATTATTGAAACTTGCCAAAACAACCGGAATATTGCTTCCGTTTAAGGATTATGTTCTCTGAACCCAAACACACACACACACACACACCATCAAGTTTGTGTACTGTGGAGTCTTGTTCCACATAGGTAGTTCCATTTTTTTCTGTTTCTCTCTCTTTTGCATCGATGTATCCAACCATCCATTTTCTATTTCGCTTTATTCTCAAAAGGGTCGCGGGGGTGCTGGAGCCTATCCCAGCCATCTTCGAGCAGCAGGTGGGGGACACCCTGAACCGGTTGACAGCCAATCGCAGGGCACACAGAAACGAACAATCATTCGCACTCACACTCACACCTAGGGACAATTTCAAGTGTTCAATCAGCCTGCCATGCATGTTTTTGGAATGTGGGAGGAAACCGGAGTACCCGGAGAAAACCCACGCAGGCCCACTCCACACAGGGAGGCCGGAGCTGGAATTGAACCACTTCTGCACTGTGAGGTCGACGCGCTAACCACTGGACCACCGGGCCGCCCTTGCATCTATCCTTGTAGTCTAGTTTCTGTCTCCTAGTTGGTTTGTCCTCTCTGTTTCCAAACTAGTGTAGTTGAGAATCCATTTTTGTGTCTGCGCTATTGTTAATTGTATTGTATTGGGTAGTCGGTATTTTCTCCCTTTGTACTGTTGTGTACTCCTGTCAGTTATCCAGTTTCATTTCCAGTGTTTTCAGTCATTTTGTCCTTCTTTGCATGTAGCTCCTCGTGTGCTTTGCCCATGCACTCGTTTTCCTTTACTCACAATACCGGTACTTTGTTTTTCTCATCAACTGTTTGTTCGTTCCCTGTATTTTTATTCCCCACAGTCTATGTGCACCCTGGGATACACCAAATGGTTTGCTTTTTTTAGATGGCTCTGATATTTTGGATCTAGATTCTTTGGACATAATCCTAACAGAAATAGCGCTAAACTGCTTTTCACATTTTCAATTGTCCTGTTTTTTTTTTTTTTTATTATATCGGATTCATGGCCAAAACCGCACTGCATTATGCCCATCAGGGAAAGACACCCATACTGTCGCTCAGCTGTACATGTCTTGATTAAATGTGAGCAGCTATTTCAAGCTGGTTGTACGAATGATTCGAGAAGGCTGAATCTCGATCACTCATTTCAAGCAGAACTGCAGCTAGGATCATCTTTGTCGTCACACAAATTTTGAAGTTTTGATCTGCATAGAGCCGCTGGCAATTATATTGTCTTGACACTCCGCACACGTTGCTTTTAATGCGTTTATCATGAGGAAGCGTGAATAATGAGGACCTCGGTGGAATATTATCGCATGAATAAAGCAGCAACCCTAAAACCCACTGGGGTTAATTGCAGATTGACCCGGTTTTCTATAGGCTCTGATTAAAGTGGTTACAATCAATGCACCCATTATCACACTGTCTTTCCGCATCCTCATCAAATAAGTACATGTTCACAGTATGCATCGGTGAGGCCAAATCTTAAAATGTAACAATAATTTAATAGCATGGTTGAGTTCATGGGCTGCCTGCACTTGTCGGAGAGCCTCATTTTTATGTAACTTTACCAGGGAGCTGTCATTGAGAAGCATACATTGTGCAACATTTTTAAAATCACAAAAGGATTGAAAAGACACAAACATGGAGTGAGAAGCCCCGCACACAACCATTTTGAAAAATATACTCCCTAGACATTTTGGACATGGACTCTAACAGTCCTATTTCAGTCAACTACAACTTTGTGGAAGAGCAACAGTCTGACAGAATATGATCTACTTATAAAAGAACTGAATACAGTGAGGCAAATCTTCAGGTGATCATTTTCAATGGGTTTTGACAGTATACAGGCAAGTCTGACTGATTTGTGTGTTGACAGTGTAGTACCATGTTGGGTGCTGTGTTTGTATGTGTTGCTGCTCCATGTCTCTTAAGTAGCAGTTGTTTCAACACCCCGTAAAGTCAATTCAGAGATCCGTTTCAAAAAATATGTTTGAAGATAATTGGAAACTGTCACCGTTTGATAAGTGGCATCTTGGCAACCATAGCCTGTCAGTAGCACCTTGTCTTTAATATTAACAGGGTCACATGACAACAGCCAGCTTCTCTCTATTTCTATCGCAAAGACAAATGTCGAAAAGATTTGATCATGTCACTCTTCGATTATCGTGTCTATCTTCATTAGTGATCTGCAGGAAATTGCAAATAATTTATACATCAAGTGCACCTTGATTTGATGGCCAAACACTTACAACTGATCAATCTTCTGCCACACTGCTGCCACCTGGAAGTAGACTGAAAAATTATACCAGAAAGTGAATCATAATGCAAAGTCACCGTAAATATGGTGCCAAATTAAATCTAAGAGTCAATGAAAATTAATGAGATGGTTGAATGCTAATGATGAATACTATTGCTTTGGGAAATAATAAACTCCCAACAAGTTCAATTCAGCAAAACTGAGAATTGCAGATTTTCTTTTAATTTTTTCCGACAAATGAATGGCGGAGACTGTCATTAAAAGCTTTACTGGGATGCTGGCATCACCTCCATGCAGGTATCCAACACGTCGAGACGAGACACTGCAGGAGCTAACGATAGCCAGCTTTGCAATACAGTACACACCGGCTGGCTACTGCTGCCTGCTAAACACATTGCTATTTCGCTGCTAACTCGGAAATCACGGCATCATCTCGCCTGCAGGGCGGCAAATAAGCTACACTTCTTCCAAGTCTCGCTCTCACGAAGTGATTACGAGGAATAATTAACAGAAGGAAAGCCGGAGAAGCCATGCTAATTTCTTAGCTATCAGAATGTTATCGTGAAAGACTGGAATTAAAAGTACTTGGGTGACTGAGTACACTTCACAGAGGTCTCGCTGGAACAACATTAAAGCGGAGCGTGTCCATCTTCCATCCATCCATCCATCCATCCATTATCTACCGCTTATCCGGGGCCGGGTCGCGGGGGCAACAGCTTTAGCAGGGAAACCCAGACTTCCCTCTCCCTAGCTACTTCTTCCAGCTCTCCCCGGGGGATCCCGAGTCGTTCCCAGGCAAGCTGGGTGACATAGTCTCTCCAGCGTGTCCTGGGTCTTCCTCGGGGTCTCCTCCCGGTGGGACATGACCGGAACACCTCACCGGGGAGGCGCTCAGGAGGCATCCGAATCAGATGCCCAAGCCACCTCATCTGGCTCCTCTCGATGTGGAGGAGAAGCGGCTCGACTCTGAGCCCCTCCCGGATGACTGAGCTTCTCACCTTATCTCTAAGGGTTAGCCCGGACACCCTGCGGAGAAAACTCATTTCAGACGCTTGTATCCGGGATCTCGTTCTTTCGGTCACGACCCATAGCCCGTGACCATAGGTGAGGGTTGGGACGTAGATCGACCGGTAAATTGAGAGCTTCGCCCTTTGGCTCAGCTCCTTCTTCACCACGACAGACCGATACAACGTCCGCATCATAGCAGACGCTGCACCGATCCGCCTGTCGATCTCTCGCTCCCTCCTGCCCTCACTCGTGAACAAGACCCCAAGATACTTAAACTCCTCCACTTGGGGCAAGATCTCCCCCCCGACCCGGAGGGGGCACTCCACCCTTTTCCGACTGAGAACCAGGGTTTCAGATTTGGAGGTGCTGATTTTCATCCCAACCGCTTCACACTCGGCTGCGAAATGCTCCAGTGAGAGTTGGAGAGCCCCGTTTGAAGGAGCCAACAGCACCACATCATCTGCAAAAAGCAGGGATGTAATACTGAGGCCCCCAAAACGGACCCCCTCAACGCTTCGGCTGCGCCTAGAAATTCTGTCCAAAAAGGTTATGAACAGAATCGGCGACAAAGGGCAGCCTTGGCGGAGTCCTACCCCCACTGGAAACGATTCCGACTTACTGCCGGCAATGCGAACCAAACTCTGACATCGGTGGTATAGTGACCGAACAGCCCGTATCAGGGGGTTCGGTACCCTATACCCACGAAGCACCCCCCACAGAACTCCCCGAGGGACACGGTCAAACGCCTTCTCCAAGTCCACAAAACACATGTAGACTGGTTGGGCGAATTCCCACATACCCTCAAGGACCCTGCTAAGGGTGTAGAGCTGGTCCACTGTTCCACGGCCGGGACGAAAACCACACTGCTACTCCTCAATCTGAGGCTCGACTTCCTGACGGACCCTCCTCTCCAGCACCCCTCCCGAGACGTCGGATGGTGGACCAGAATTTCCTCGAAGCCGTCCGGAAGTCGGCTTCCATGGCCTCACCGAACTCTTCCCACGCTCGGGTTTTTGCCTCGGCGACCACCGAAGCCGCGGTCCGCTTGGCCAGTCGATACCCGTCAGCTACCTCTGGGGTCCCACAGGCCATAAAGGACTCCTTCTTCAGCTTGACGGCATCCCTTACTGCTGGTGTCCACCAGCGAGTACGGTGATTGCCGCCATGACAGGCACCAACCACCTTACGGCCACAACTCAGATTGGCCGCCTCAACAATAGAGGCACGGAACATGGTCCACTCGGGCTCAATGTCCCCCGCCTCCCCCGGAACATGGGAAAAGCTCTGTCGGAGGTGGGAGTTCAAACTCCTTCTGACAGGGGATTCCGCCAGACGGTCCCAACAAACCCTCACTATACGTTTGGGTCTGCCAGGACGGACCGGCATCTTCCCCCACCATCGGAGCCTACTCACCACCAGGTGGTGATCAGTTGACAGCTCCGCCCCTCTCTTCACCCGAGTGTCCAGAACATGCGGCCGCAAATCCGATGATAGAACTACAAAGTCGATCATCGAACTGCGGCCTAGGGTGTCCTGGTTCCAAGTGCACATATGGACACCCTTATGTTTGAACAAGGTGTTCGTTATGGACAATCCGTGACGAGCACAGAAGTCCAATAACAAAACACCACTCGGGTTCTGATCGGGGGGGGCCGTTCCTCCCAATCACGCCCCTCCAGGTATCACTGTCATTGCCCACGTGAGCATTGAAGTCCCCCAGCAGAACAAGGGAGTCCCCAGCAGGAGTACTCTCCAGCACACCCTCCAAGGACTCCAAAAAGGGTGGGTATGCTGAGCTGCCGTTTGGTGCATATGCATAAACAACAGTTAGGACCCGTCCACCCACCCGAAGGCGGAGGGAGGCAACCCTCTCGTCGACCGGTGTGAACCCCAATGTACAGGCACTGAGCCGGGGGGCAATGAGTATGCCCACACCTGCTCTGCGCCTCTCACCGTAAGCAACTCCAGAGTGGAAGAGAGTCCAACCCCTCTCGAGAGAACTGGTACCAGAACCCAGGCTGTGCGTGGAGGCAAGTCCGACTATATCCAGTCGGAAATTCTCTGCCTCACACACCAGCACGGGCTCCTTCCCTGCCAGAGAGGTGACATTCCATGTCCCAAGAGCTAGCTTCTGCAGCCGAGGATCGGACCGCCAGGGTCCCCGCCTTTGGCTGCCGCCCAGCTCACATTGCACCGACCCCTTTGGCCCCTCTCATGGGTGGTGAGCCCATGGGAAGGGGGACCCACGTTGCCTCTTCGGGCTGTGCCCGGCCGGGCCCCATGGGTGTAAGCCCGGCCACCAGGCGCCTGCCAACGAGCCCCACCTCCAGGCCTGGCTCCAGAGGGGGGCCCCGGTGACCCGCGTGCGGGCAAGGGAAACCTAGATCCATTTATTTCGATCATCATTGGGGTCTTTGAGCCGTGCTTTGTCTGGCCCCTCACCTAGAACCTGTTTGCCATGGGTGACCCTGCCAGAGGCATAAAGCCCCAGACAACTTAGCTTCTTGGTTCATTGGGACACACAAACCCCTCCACCACGGTAAGGTGACGACTCATGGAGTGGGTGTCCATCTTTGATCAGCAAAAATAGCAGGCGCTTTAATTTAAGTGTCTGGAGAGAAAATTAATGAAAAATAATGCTACACGCATCACAAAACAAGAAATGTTACGGCGTCCTGTCACACAGGCAGGAGGAGTGGCCTAGAGGATTATGGATCAATATTTTAATATTGAAACTAAGCATTTCAGAGAGTAGATGCATTTAGGATGTTTAATATTTAAAATATCACAAATGTGATTTGTTTTGAGATCTCCAGAATACAGTAAATGTTTTCAAAAGTACATTACAGTAGCGCTCATTTTTTCAATTAATCCACTTCTCTCTGAACTGTTTTTTATGTCTCTTAGATTGATATCCACATTGGTGAACACATTTGTAGGCTACTGTGCTTCTGTTTACATTTGATAATTCCATATAGCAGCACTACTGGATGCATTTCTCATTTGATAAAAGTATGTTTAATGTCACTTAAAAATAATGTGAGAAAAGGTCAGCAGTCAAAGAGTTCTGTGTATTTTTATTTGTAGAATAACTGAAAATATATCCTGTTGTATCATTATTGTGATGTAAAATGGCCTGTACAATGATCAAAGACTATTCTCCATATCACCCAACACTACTACTTTGAATAGGGCGAAAAAATCATACAGGGGGAAAAAAATTAACAAACAAAAACCCAACTCACTGAATGATCTAAACCTGGGTTTCTGGGAATCACTTTAGGCGTACTTGGGCACTCCGAAATAAATGTGACACAAAAGTCCCCATATCTCTCCTCTAAAATCAGATTAAATGTCGGAGGAGCCTTCAGATGGCACCAAGTCCATCAACATCATCAGGAATGTGAAACAAGTTAATAATAATAATAATAATAATACATTTTATTTGTGGGCGCCTTTCTAGAAACTCAAGGACACCTTACAACAAGCAGTTAAAATCACGAATACAATGTTAAAAACAACATCAAATAAGATAATAAAAAATACAACAAATATAAATAAATAAAAATAATGGCTTTATGGTCCGAGTGAATAGGCTTTTCTAAACAGATGTGTTTTGAGGCTGGATTTGAAATGTGTTAATGAGTCTGTATTACGAAGGTCAGCTGGGAGTGAGTTCCAAAGCTGGGGAGCAGAGCGACTGAAGGCTGTTTCCCATGGTGACGAGGCGAGCAGGGGGGGCAGAGAGGAGGACAGAGGAGGAGGAACGAAGAGAGCGGACAGGTGTAGGAATATGGATGAGGTCAGTTAGGTATGGAAGGGCTAGGTTATGAATGGATTTGAATGTGAGGAGCAGGATTTTATATTGAATGCAGTGTAAAAAGTTGATCCAAAAGTCTTTTAATCAGGGGTCCCCAAACTTTTTCCTGTGAGGGCCACATAACTTTTCCCTTCTCTGATGGGGGGCCGGTGTCATTTTGTAACATCAATGATCGTAGGGGAGCTTAAAAAATTTATTGTTTCCCAGAAAGCCACACATAACCAAATAACCCTTTCCAGGTTCTTTACAGAAAAAAAAGTCATGAAACAAATAATAACACTATTAATGAAATAAATAATAATTAAATAACCCTCCCTGAGGTCTTCACAGAAAAAACAGGAAATAAATAATAACTAAACAACTCTCTTTATAGCCCCTTGAAATCCACCAAAAAGAGTTCTGCCATCTACGAGAACGCCACCTATATTGTCTTGTTTATGTCTGCTACCGTCTTGTTCACGTGTTCTACTAATTGATCTGAGACACAACTAAAACACTGAAACATTCTATGGTGTGTAAATAACTTTGTGTCCTTGATTTCAACCCCATTTGAGTCATGGGTCATTTTGCCCCTAAGACCACCTTTGTACTTTTTTTTGGTACATCTTCCATGGAAATGTGAATAAAAACATTTCAACTTTTCTGCAGTTGGGGACAATCTAGGAAAAGTCATAAAATTTCAAGTTAAAAAATTATCATTTAGGGGGTTTGGGGGGCGTTTTTAACACAGTGACGGGTCATTTTGACCCGAGGACAACAGGAGGGTTAGAGGTCCGGGTCAAATGTGGCCGTATCCGGCCCGCGGGCCGTAGTTTGGGGGCCCCTGCTTTTAATCTTTCTCCCTCTCTTCCCGCAGCTCTTCTTGATCAAGTCTGTCGCGTAAGCCCCTTTCCAAAGTTGGAGGGACCTTATGAAATCAATCCAACGCGAATGAAATTGTATCCTCTTTTAATCACCACGAAGCTCAGCTCTTTCACTCTCTGCATTCCCAAAATATCCCTGGCAGTTTTCCCACGCCAGTCGCTGGTTATTAATGATAAGACGTACTGTCTGGCAGCACAACGACGAGGAAATGGATCTGATATGAAGTGTGACGCTTGAAATAATGAATACACTGACGAGCCAAAATTATATGTACTGTATATGCACTAACTTAAAAAAAAAAAGGAAAAATGATTAGCGGTCTCTTGCTGACACAAAATTGTATTAATACGATCTATTATTAAAGATTTTAATAAGCTCGTTGCTCAGAGCTGCATATCAAATATTTATTTTTTTTAACACTTTTAAATTGGGTGACTTAAATTTAACGGTGCTTATCCTCACACAAAACATTCCTCTTTCAAATCACCTTTTGTAGTGAAATGAATCGAAATGCTACTAACCCATTCCAGACAGAGCAGCAAAAATGATAAATAAAAAATAAGAGTGAAAATAGTGCTCTTTGAAGTTGTACTCTATAACAAAAAAGGAGTAATTACATTGGTAAGCAGAATTAATTAAAGAGTTTGAGCATCATGATTTAATGCTGCATTCTGCTGATCCTTCTTGTGCACCCGCTTTGGCCATTGGGAGGTCGCATCAATCATCGTACCTCTTCCACTTTTACTGTAAGAGACTCTGCTGTAATATTACTCACTCTTCATAGTGGATAAACATGCTTGTGAGTGTTGTGCTGTCTTGCATCTCTGCAAATACAGATACTAACTGTGTGCATCTCTTGCATTGTTAACGTTAAACTAATCAGGCTTTCCAAATTTAAGTGATTATTTGCCAAAACGGTGTTGTCGGGGAGGTGCATTGACTTCACTAACGCCTGACAGCGTTCATAAGTTTAGTTTGAACTTGAAAGTCAAAGCAAAAAGCAAAAACAACAACAAAAAACAAAAACAAAAATCAGCCAAATGACCTATAAATTCACAAAAAAAGCTTTGCTGGTTGTGTCATTCCTCATCTCCAGGCACCAGTGTAGTTTAAATGAACTCTCTTGTGTTCTATTTGCTTATAATGGCCGCCTACCTTCTGAGTTGTCACGGCGCTCTGCGCAAGTTTTGGCTGGAACAGCTGAGGCTCTAGTGCGCCACAAAGTCTGGGCTCACTCCCATCATGTTTCCTGCAACGAGAATCAGACGCAGGAGAATATCAGTCTGCTGATACAGTAGATCACGATCGGTCAGCTAAGACGAGATCGCTCTCATTTAGCAACAGATGGTAGTCAGCAACACGCACATGTCTGATTAGGTGCTTGTTTTGGTTTGGTCATGGCAACAGATACAAGATAATATCTTAAAATAGCAAAAGCCAACACGGCACGACATCAAATACAATTGACACTTGACATATATGGATTGCTAATATTATACACACAATCATTCTTCTAGACTTGGCTTGCTGTGTAGAAATCTGGGGATCAACATGCAAAACATACAAAACAACCGATATTTATTTTATAGAAAACAGCTTTGAAAATCATTTGTGACAATCGCTATGGGAATCTCTCTGATCATTATTTAGAAAGTATATGGTATTGAATTTCCATTATTTATTTGGTTTTCAAATTTTACGACCAATGTACAAGGCAAATACAAATATAATTGGAAAAAAAGAGTACGCAACAACAGGTTGAAAGGCACAAGAGGACCAATATTGAGAATTAAAGTGATGGAAATGAGAATGCAGTGAAAGGTGCGATGCTGTGGAACAACAACCACGAAACAAAGGAGTCAAGCTCATCTACTTCAAAAGCTAATAAAATTAATAAACTAATTAAGATGGCACTCTGCAACAAAGGCTTAAAAATATTTAGAAAACTGCTGGATTTCTTGCAATAGAACAGCTAAAAGCAAAATTTGAAAGCCCTAGAAAAAAGGGCAGAAAATATACACAACACACAGGTGTTACACCTGGTGAGACGCAGGAGCTGCCAGGCCCGGAGTCACCCCACAGTGCCCAGAACCTCCACGTGTTGCAAACTAATCCCTCGAGCATCAAGTCTGAAACAAGGCGGATCAAATGGCCTGCAGCTAGCATGACCTCTCTCTGGAAGCAATTCGACGACGATGTCGACCAAATTCTGGAGGCTATGGCGAAGGGACACGCCGACGGGAAGCTACAAGCTATGACAGCAGTCATTGTCAGCTTCGCAGCAGAAAGGTTTGGCGAGGAGGAGAAGAAAAGCCCGGGAACAACGTACGCAAAGAATCAAAGAGCGGTAAGGATCCACAACATCAGGCAGGAGATGAAAACGCTGAAGTCCCAGTACAAGGCGGCAGGACAAGAGGAACGCACTGGCCTGGCCCAGCTAATGTGCATCCTACGGAAAAAGATTAGAGTTCTCCGCCGTGCAGAGTGGCACCGGAGGCGGCGACGCGAGAGGGCACGGAAGCGTGTTGCTTTCCTCGCTAACCCCTTCAAGTTCACGAAGGATTTGCTGGGGCAGAAGCGGAGTGGCAATCTGGTCTCCTCGCAGGAAATCATAAACCAACATCTGAAGCAGACGTACAGCGACCCCGCAAGAGAGCAGGAGCTGGGAGAATGCAACATCCTCATAGACCCCCCTGAACCTGAAGAGCAGTTCGACATGTCGGAGCTGCAGCTAATGGAAGTCAGGGAGGTTGTCCGCAGAGCAAGGGCGAGCTCTGCTCCAGGACCGAGTGGCACTTCATACAAAGTGTACAAGAACTGTCCCAAACTCCTGCTGCGTCTGTGGACAATCCTGCGAGTCTTCTGGAGAAGGGGAAGGATCCCTGAACAATGGAGAATGGCTGAAGGGGTATGGATCCCGAAGGAGGAAAACTCCACTCAGCTAGACCAGTTCCGCATCATCTCCCTGCTGTGTGTTGAGGCAAAGGTTTTCTTCAGTGCTGTTTCCAACCGGCTGTGTACCTACCTGGCAAAGAACTCCTACATCGATACATCTGTCCAGAAAGGTGGCATCTCAGGAATTTCAGGATGTTTGGAACATACCGGTGTGGTCACACAGCTTATTCGGGAGGCCAGAGAGAACAAAGGTAACCTATCAGTGCTGTGGCTTGACCTGGCAAATGCATTCGGCTCCATTCCACACAAGCTCGTCCAGCTCACTCTGACAAAGCATCATGTACCCAGCAGAAGCAGAGATCTCATCGCTGATTATTACAGCAATTTCAGGATGAGGATCTCTTCAGGAGCAATGACATCCAGTTGGCACAAGGTGGAGATCGGCATCATCAAAGGGTGTACTATCTCTGTGACACTGTTCTCGCTAGCCATGAACATGCTCACAAAATCTGCTGAGCCAGAGTGCAGAGGGCCCCGCACGAACTCCGGACAACGGCAACCAGCCATCAGGGCATTCATGGATGACCTCACAGTCACGACAGAATCAGTCCCAGGCTGCTGGATTCTGAAGGGTCTTGAAAAGCTGGTGGCGTGGGCCCGGATGCGTTTCAAACCCGCCAAATCAAGATCTATGGTGCTAAGGAAAGGGAAGGTGGAAAACAAGTTCCGGTTCACCATCTCAGGCACAGCCATTCCATCAATCTCAGAGAAGCCGCTTAAGAGCCTAGGGAAGGTTTTCGACTGCTCTCTGAGAGACACAAAATCTATCCAGTCGACATGCACGGAGTTGGATGGCTGGCTGAAATCAGTGGACAAGTCAGGCCTACCGGGGAAGTTTAAAGCCTGGGTATACCAGCACGGCATTCTTCCTAGGATCCTGTGGCCCCTCCTGGTCTACTCCGCCCCCATCTCGACAGTTGAGACCTTAGAGAGGAAGGTCAGCAGCCACCTCCGGAGATGGCTAGGACTTCCAAAGAGCCTGAGCAGCATCGCTCTCTACGGAAACAGCAACAAACTGCAACTGCCCTTCAAATCCTTTAAGGAGGAATTTAAGGTCACCAGAGCCAGAGAAGTGGTTCAATACAGGGACTCAAGAGATCCGAAGGTGGCTAAGGCTGGGATCCAAGTGAGGACTGGTAGGAAATGGAGGGCAGAGGAAGCGGTTGAAGAGGCAGATGCAAGGCTCCGGCACAGGTGCTTGACTGGAGTGGTCACACGAGGTCGAGCTGGGCTAGGATCCTTTCCATCTCCCCAGCTGAACACCAAGGGGAAGGAGGGACGACGTCTTGTCCAGGACGAGGTGAGAGCAGCAGTGGAGGACACAAGAACCTGCAAGGCTGTGGGAATGAAACAACAGGGTGCTTGGACAAGATGGGAGAACGCAGTTGAGAGGAAAGTGACCTGGGCAGAGCTTTGGAAAGCAGAGCCTCAACGCATTAAATTCCTCATCCAGGCAGTTTATGATGTGCTCCCAAGCCCGTCAAATCTGCACACATGGGGCATAGAAGAGACACCGGCATGCCCACTGTGCTCCAAGCGAGGAACCCTGGAACACATCCTCAGTGGCTGCACAAGGGCACTTGGAGATGGACGGTACAGGTGGAGGCATGATCAAGTCCTTAAGACTATCGCGGAAGCCATTACCGCAGGGCTGGCATGGGCTAAACAGTTCCGCCCCTCCAATAAAACCATCGCCTTTGTCAGAGCTGGGGACAAGCCTACCGCGGCCAGCAGAACATCATCTGCAGGCATCTTGACATCTGCAAGAGACTGGCAGTTGTTGGTGGATCTTGAAAAAAAGCTGAAGTTCCCCAGCCATATTGCAGTTACCACCCTACGACCTGACATTGTCCTCGTATCGGAGTCCACCAAACAAGCAGTGCTGCTGGAGCTGACAGTGCCGTGGGAAGATCGCTTGGAAGAAGCCTTTGAGAGGAAGCTCTCCAAGTACGCAGGACTGGTCAGCGACTGCCAGCTGGCTGGTTGGAGAGCAAGGTGTTTCCCTGTGGAGGTTGGTTGCAGAGGATTTGCAGCCCGTTCCTTGGCCAGAGCCTACTGTAGTTTAGGCATCGATGGAGAGAGGAAAAGGAGAGCCATCCGCAATACAGTGCACTCCGCTTAATAGAACACCGGTTAATAGAGTAATCCGCTTAATAGAGCAAAAGGCTCTGGAACGGATTTGCCTAATGCAATTTCCTATAAAGATACTCCGCTTAGTAGAACAGATCTCCGCTTAATAGAACAGGCCGTAAGCAATGAACATTGTAAACTAGTGGTTTTCGAAGTGTAGCTATCGCGATACTGTACCACTATCGCGAGAAAACGCGGTAGTTCTAGCCGTATACAGTAACAGGTAGCACGCGTCACTCCACACATAGACACACGCACGTCACAATGGCTTCAACTTCATTCAAGAGACGAGAGAGAGACGAAGTGTAGCTATCGCGATACTGTACCACTATCGCGAGAAAACGCGGTAGTTCTAGCCGTATACAGTTACAGGTAGCACGCGTCGCTCCACACATAGACATACGCACGTCACAATGGCTTCAACTTCATTCAAGAGACGAGGGCTATCACCTGCAGATAAGAAGGACATACTCAGACGATACGATGCATTGCCGGATTCTCAGAAGGTACGCCCGCGGTTTCCAGGACTTCCCTCTTATGTCTTATGGCTGTAAATTTCCCCATTGTGGGACAAATAAAGGATATCTTATCTTATCTTATCTTATCTTATCTTATCTTATCCAGCGCATTGAGAGGGAAGTCAACCGCAAAATTACGGACTCCTGTTTCCAGACAAAAGTAACGAAATTTTTCTCGTGATTTGAGATGTTTGACTGAAGTTGATTAAAGTTGTTGTTTTGTTGTTTGATTAAAGATATGGACGTCCACAGTCGAAATATCTCTTCTAACTCGTCAGCAGGGGTTTTTCTGCGTGCATAACTTGGTCGTCGACGTGTCTGAAGGTGTACCTAAGTGTCTCCGGTTAATAGAAACCCCGCTTAGTAGAACAGAAGCGCTTCGGCCCAATGGTGTTCTATTAAGCGGAGTGCACTGTACCACTGAAGCGGCAGAAAGAGCCTCAAGATGGCTGTGGCTCAAAAGAGGAGATCCATGGAGTCATGGTAGCTAGCTAGCTGTCTGGACACAAGCCGGGACTTGATCAACCCCGGCTGGGTCACCTGGAGGAGGGCGTCTGATAGTTGAAAGACCCGAAACGTCCAGTGAATCCAGGAACATCACTGATGATGTGTCCAGACTAGGCATCAGTAGATGTATGTACACAGCATTGTTCATCCATGTATGCATGCAATTTATATAACTCAGTCCACCCGACAAAATTCAATCATGCAAAAAAATGTAGGATGACAAACATGGATGAGGAATGAACTGAAACAATCCTTTAATAACTAAAACCATTTGCATGCTTTCAATTGAGCCTCATGCGTTGCATTCTCTTCATGCATGACTTATTTATTGTTAGCTAAAAAAAAAAAACATGATTCGCAACAAGTACGGACACAGCAAAAGGCTATGCTTTCAAACACCACATCTGCATGCTCAGAGGGTGACATGCACATTCCCCGAACACAAGTAAGCGATAGCATTGTCATGTATCCTCGGCTCTAGATTCAATGTCAACCACGGTGGCTCTGGCCTCACAGATCCACAAATCAATACCCGATGCTCCATTGACACTGACAAGAGCAGTTTCGCACAGCGGCCTTTCAATTTGTTCCACTGATTGAGTTCGTCTCAAACACGCAACGAGCTCGATGAGCGCGGACGTGGAATCACCTCGTTGTTGAGCTCACACAGAGTGGGAAGTTTAATTACCCCTCGTGCGGATCCCAGTAGCCACTAATGAAGCTAATGTATGTAACAGTTGTCAAAGCATAACAGGCATGAATCAAAGCTCCATGCACTGAGAAATGCTCCTTCGCACGTTCAAATAGTCAATGCGCCATAATGGACTTCCCTTGAAACAAATCAGTTCCAGCATGATAGACAGCTGGGTGACACAATACAGCCCCATTCGAGAGTCTCTGAGGATGTAAATAAAAAAGCTGCTCCTCAGAAGGCAGGTGATGAAGGCGAGTATGTAAGATATCCTTTATTCGTCCCGCACTGGGGAAATTTACAAATTACATAAATAAAATTACATGTATCGTCAACATGCAGCAGGCTGTTGAAAAACAAGTGCAAGTTCTGCTTCATTCAGACAAGATGAACCCAGACTGGAGAGAAGCACGAAGGATGCAAAGAGGCATGGTCTGTCCTGAATTATAACACACCCAATGGCCATTATGACAAGTTGTGACAATCGCGTAACCATAAAAAATAATCTACAGTGAATCGCAACATCAGTGAAACTGAAAACGTGTAAACTAATAGAAACACTTGCTTGATAAAAACAAAGTTCAGTGCAACCCGTTTTTGTTTTTCTCATTTTCCATTGTACAGTGGGGGTTTTTTGTACATCTGTTCAGTTTTCCTACCAAAAAATAAACGAACAAACAAAAAAAAAGGTAGGTTGGCCATTCATTTGCCAGAATTCATATGAAACATTTCAGAAGTTGTGTAAAAAGCATTTAACAAACAGCAAGACAAATTAATTTCCTGTTTTTAATCCTCACTTATATATATCCTCACCACACACATATGTACAAAAATATACTAACCCGGGTTTCTTCACAGAGCTGGCTAAAGATGCAGTCCGTTCTGCTGCTTCTTCTGCATGGAACTGCCTGCAGGCTAAACTAAAATTGTCAAACCTTGTTGAACTTGTAGAATCCAAGAACTTAATAGCATTGGGCATTGTCAATGTTTTTAAATCATGCTCTTTATTTGTACAGCTTTGTAATTATTGTATGAATATTTATGTGTTATGTCATGTAAACTTCTTGCTGCCCCTTTGGTGAGGTTGCTACTTAAAGAGAGAGTTTATATTTCAATAAGGTTTTTCCTGGTTGAAGGTTACCTAAAAATTATGTGCAGTATTCTAGATGGATATTTTTCCTTGTTTGAAAACACATTGCTTATTTTTCTTATTGGACATCAGAGGCTGGAACAGATTGATGCCATTTCCATTCGTTTAAATGGGGCAAAATGATTTGAGTCACAGAACAAATTCAACTCACACCTCAGGGCACCACCGTGTGCATTTGAAGGAGCTCTCAGTGATGTGTACAAGAATCTGCACAACCGCAAAGTACCCCCATAATACTGAAGCTACAGTTCAATGAAAGACCTGCGCATATCTTGCCAAGAACAACAAAAACATTTGACCAGAGAGGGTACTTACAAGACACTGCGTCTGCTTCTGACAGTCCGTAAAGAGACCCATCACGTCAAGAGTGAGGGATTTTGCCCACTGTTGCGCAGCACACAGAACCCACACTGCACTCCGCACACAAACACGCACACTTGTACAGTGAGCACGTACTGTCCAACCTCCTGCAGCTCAGCAGCAATAAGCCACAGCTTCATCCCAACAACACAACAAATTACATAATACAGCCCAGCTGGTAAGCGGCCGCGCTAGGAAGTCCCAGCATGGCGTCTGGATGCGCTGACGTCATCGCCGTGCATGTGCATGTGTGTGTGAGTGTGAAGTGGAGCAGCCAAACTTACTGGCGGCATGGAAAGCTCCCTGGTAAGGGTGCGCAGTGAGCAGATGACTCACTGCGCATTCAGGTTCGCACTTCTCTTTCCTTCCAGTAGGCGGCACGGCCGCGTTCCATCCGCACCATCAGCTCACTTACGACGTCCACATGCTTGGCTCTGAGTGGACTGAGTGGAGTGAATCTTCTCCTTCCCGCCCTCCCTCTCTGTTTCTCTGCGTCCTCCCACTCGGTCTCTCACATGCACATATGCACTCTTCGCTTGTCACTTCCTCCCTCTGTCTGCTCCCATGAATCATGTGGTCCACGCGAGCAACAACAACGCTTGAAAAACAGGAGAGTCTTCCCCACTGTGCTTTCAAGTGTCGATGGAACTCATCTGCTCACAGTGAGGAAAGCGGGCAAGGCTGATTAGACTGACGGGGCATGCCATTGCCAGTCAGCTTGGGCAGTTGCCGTGGCAACCGCATCAGCCAAAACGATGACGGGGCTTTGGATGTAAAACCCCAGCAGGCATGTTTACTAATGCCGTGTCTTGTTCAATATGTTCAAAGGAAGACGCATGCCTGCAAGGTTTTCATTGATCTAAAGCGCAGGTGACAAACCGACTGTTCGGGGCGTACACAAGACAAATAAGGGTTGGAACCAGTGCACTGCACCAATCGGCACAGACCACAATGTGACTTTACAACATGTATTTGTGATGTGTGAACACTAACTGGTGGATTACAACAGTATGTGCGCCACTGAAAACAACACAATAATCTGTTCACTTGCCAGAGTTTTGAAGCAAACAGTATTATACCATTAGACAAAGTCCAACGGCCACATTAGCTACAATCTGTTTCAGTATTCTGGATTAAGGCAGGGAAGGCAAAGTGCTGTTTTGGATCATAATCCCTCTTTCACAAACATTCCCTCGATGAATTTATGTTCGTAATGCTATCAGCGAACGCTTTCACTTCTTTTACGCTTGCGCTTGGACATAAAAAGATAGTCATCTGATGAAAGAAGATGACTGTTCAAAATTGCGCCAGCGCGAGTGGCTGCCTCAGTTACGCACACCCAATATTGTCTTGGTTTCTGTCTTTTTTTTGTCCTTTCGTTCGTTTTCTGTGAGGACGTGCGGGCCAACAAAGTCCTTCAGCTCCTTCAACAATAACAAGCCATGGTTCACTGCCGAACTCCAACAATTTAGAAAAACGAAAGAGGCCGTCTTTAGAAGTGGAGGTCGGGCACTGTACAAACATGCCTGAAACCATTTGGCAAAGGAAATTTAACATCTCAAAGGTAAGCTATGCAGAGAGGCTGAAAAAACTGTTTACTGCTAACGACTTCCACATTTTCCAGCTACTCCCATCAGGTAAGCGCTATCGAACCATGCGCACCAAAACCAACAAAAAAAAACAAACAGGTTATTCCTTCTTGCCATGAACTCCTTAAACAGTAGCTCAAATCTTAAGTGTCTTTTCATACTTTTGCATACCCCTGTGGAACAATATTACCGCACTGATCATTGTAGTGCCAGCTTGCTACATTAAACAATTGTCATTGATCAATATTCTACAGCATCAGACACTTTAAAGCGCCCAAAGATTTCTGTATAATTGTACACCAAAAGTTGTACTAATGTACACTGTAAAGTTGTACATTTACTGCGACTGGTAACTTAAAAATGGTTATCTGCCCTAACTGCACAACGATCACAGTATTGTATTGCACCACTGCTCACTTCATCTCTGCTCAATGACTATGAACATTGTCGCACAGCTGTCATTGGGTGCAAAATGGTACTTTTACATTACGGAAAATCTTTCAATACTTTTATGTCATGTCCTTGTTAAATTGAGTAGTTGCTTGCTATTGTAATACTAGTGTAGCCTGTACTACCAGAGACAAATTCCTTGTGTGTTCTACATACTTGGCCAATAAAGATGATTTTGATTCACATTCGGATATGTACTGCCGAAATTCAGATTAGCACAGAATGGCTCTCAAACACATCATTGCAAAAAAAGTTGATCAAATCAATGTTGCGTGCATTCAAAATGAGGCCCTGTGAAATTTGACATGATGGAAAAAAGAAGAGTCAGAAAAGAGCAACAGAAAGTACTTGTTGAATTGGTTCTTGTCAGGGGAGATACAAGGGAAGGAATTAACAGCATCCTCCCTCAGTAAATCCCCTCCAGCTGGCCCCTCTGGCACAAATTCCACACCACATTAGTCTACTCAAATTGGGCTGTGGTCACTCCCCTCGTCTTCCCAACACCCTTAATCCCCTGAGGATTGCTGCGGCTGTACTTTCACCAAGCTGCCTCACTTGAAGTGAGGCAGTTCTAAAGAACAATATGAATATCTACAACTCATCAACGAGTTAAACATTGAGCTTTTGTGGCCTAAGATATCCACGTTTGGGACGACAGCTAATTATGAAACTGTGATTTTCCGTACAATTAAATATAACACTGGATTCATGTGAGGCCAGGTATATTCCTCTTCTTGAAACTTATTCGTCCTCCACTTTTGTGGATTTTGTCACTTTTGATTGTTGGCTCTTTACTATGTCATCCTCTATATATATTCCCCTGTTTAAATACAAGGTCAAGATGTAAACCGTAATCCTTCATTAAATGGCTTGAAGACTTGAATTGGCAAGTTTCTCTCTTCACAACACCAATAAAATGTCTTCAATAAAATTCGCTTATCCTCATGAGCGTGCTCGAGCCTATGCCAACTGTCTTCAGACAGTAGGTGGGGGACACCTTGAATTGGTTGCCAGCCAATCGCAGGGCACGCACAGACAAACAACCATCCGCGCTCACACTCACACCAAGGGACAATTTAGAGTACAGGTGTCAAACTCAAGGCCCGGGGGCCAGATCTGGCCCGCCACATCATTTGATGTGGCCCACGAAAGCAAATCAAACATATTGACTTCTATGATGCTTGCTAAAATTTGTACCAACATTTCAAATTCTTGTATGTAATATATACGAGAGCTATTTTATGTTTTCTTGTTACCAAAGCCCTCAACACAGTAACTTAATAAGGGTGTGGAAAATAATCGATATTAATCGATACATCGATGCGCACTTGCGCGGTGCGAGTGCATCGGCTCATTCACTGGGTACGACGCGATTGACGGGTGAAATCGAGATTTATCACGATGCATTGGTGGGTATCGGTAAAATCCGATTCAAGCGCCGTTTTATTCATGTTAAACGTCACCTATCTGCCCTTTCCTAGGCGTTATGAATGCACCATCATTATTTTGTGTTGAATACGGACGGAAGCCGCGAGTCACATACAGTCCAGTACACAACTAGCGAAACACTATGTAAGTTCGCGCAAGCAGCAGCGAGGAAACTACTGTATTTAATGCTTCCGCAACATTCAGATCTTATGTTTGGAAATACTTCGAAAAGAAAGACGGACAGATTGATAAAAGCTCCGTAATTTGCAAAGAATGTCGCACTACGAAGCCATACAACGGCAGCACCACAAATATGCAGACCACTTAAAACGATGGCACCACATCACCGACAAGTTTCCCCCCGCCTCCCCGTCCAGTTCCTCGTTGGACACCGGAGAAACTCTTGGCAAACCAGGTCAGGATCAGAAAAAAATCGCCTCTTATTTTGGGGGACCCCTTGCAGCTCACTGTGACCGCGCAAGGAAAAACTATATATGGATGACTCTTTTGGACATTTCATTTTGACACTCAGTGAGAGTGGTCTGTGTACGCTACAATACACACAGCAGCTTTGAGGCTGTGACTGCCACATTGTTTCAATTATATATTTTTTCTGTCCTATGGAGATGGATATTTCATATAAGACACTCAATTAGTAGTCTGTTTGTGTTTACACTGCAGCAACAGCTGTGAGTCTCAGGTGCCAAATTGTTTACATTTTCTTTGCACAAAACCCAATTGTGAAAGGGCTTAAATAAGTTGTTTTACACGTTCTACTGTTTATAAGGAATAAAGTGGTCTACTTTTTGCAATACCATACTGAATTCCATCTTTTTTTAAACTTTTTTTCTTTGCGTATTTGCATCATGTTTAATTGCACAATATCACAACAAATTGCACTGTATCGGATCGGATCGCATTGATTTGAACTACATGTGTATCACGTCGTATCACATCGTGAAGACAGTGAAACGTATCGCATCGTGTCGCCAGAAAATTCCATGTATCGTTTAAGTATCGCATCGCTGGTAGTGCATCGAGATGTGTATCGAATCGTCCTCAGGGCTGAGATTCACATCCCTACAACTTAAACGATAGTTGAATGAACCATTATTCTTGGCTTCCTTATATAGTTTCACAGTCATAAGGGCCCACCAAAGGAACCGGTAACTATAATGAGCGTGACACCCCTGATTTAGAGTGTTCCATGAACCTGCCATGCACGTTCTTGGTGTCAGGGTTCTGTTGTTCGGCCTGGCCAGTAGGTGGCAGTCCGAGCTTATTTTCTGGTTGCACACCTGCTGCCAATCTTGTAATTAAGGGACATTGTATATTGGACCCTTCGGCTGTCAAATGGTTGTCGGAGTATTGTTTATTGCATTGCTACTTCCACGCTCGTTGACCTTTTTCTGAAATCATTCTCGTCGTGTTTTTCGCTCTAAGCTTCTCGGTACTATTTATTCTGCTTGGCAGACTTCCATCTTATATATACAATGGATTTTTCTCGCGTGTTTTCCTATACGTTTTTTTTTCTTATGCATACTCGGTTCTATTTTTGTTCCCTTGCCTTTTGGATGCAAGCGCTTTTTGTTAACCATTATTATTACCTTGATAGAGAAATTTATGAACAAAATTGTATCATGTTTAAAGTTTCGGTTAATTTGGGCATGTCTGGACATACTCAGTGCAGAGGCGTCGGCCGTTTGGGCGGAGGGCCTTTTCTTGAGTAATCACGTCAAAGCAAAGGGGGCGAACAGATGGAAGAAGACTATATTCAATCACAGAGTGGGAATGAACAAATTGGGAACAATGAGTTGTTGAAATACCAAAAGACAGTTTGGGAACAGCTGTCACACCCAGGTGATCATTTGTCATCAGCAAAGTCTGTGACTTGTGTATTCGGGTAGATCAGATCATTACCGAGAGGCCGGGCCGGGGGGCGCGGTATGCAAATCTCGGGGGCAGTGTTTTTCTTGTATTTTGTAATAAAAGTTCGAACCGGCGGAGAGGGAGCGGAGTGTGTATCATCGGAACAACTAACCCGTCGTTTGCTCACAGAGATCCGCTCTCGCCGATATTGAAGACAATTTTCCTGTGTGCCGAGTCATTTCTTTAACTTTGCCCGAGAATGTCCATGAATCCATTATGCGAACCGCTTTATCCTCACGAAGGTAGCAAGTCATGTCCGTATTGTCTCCGAGTAGATTGTGTCATGCTCAAATCACAGCACCTGTTGTCTCTCACCGATAGAATCAAACAGCACACAAATAGACACCCAAGAATTGACCTTTTCTCAGACTGCCCAAATTTATCAGCACTAAGCCCCGTAGCACGCGGCCAAAGGGAAAGATAATTGCCTGTGGTGTAACAGTCAGCCTCTATGACGGTGGTAGTCATCAGGGGACAGCTGAAACCACACTCCTTTCAACTGTTGTCCAAATACCACTGCGATGACCTGGAAAAATGCATGCTACTTTATCTTTCTTATGCCTATAAATTTTTGAGCCACAAAATTATATCCGCTTTATCACATGGTTGCACGGGGTGCAAGGCGGTCTCCAATGCCACATGTCACATGTGCGGCTGATGACATCATCCTCAACCGGAGATCATACAGTTTACCTGTATAAATCCACACTGTGTGTTCCAAACTCATACACGGACCGCAGAATTAATTGCTGCTTCCGCATTGTCAAGCAATGTGTGCTTGACAAATCGACCTCCATGATTTTAAAGGGAGTGAGGGAAGGAATGAGCGGAGCCGCTTCGATTGGCCAGGAGACGGCTGTAATCTCTCCCGGCGCAAACACCCTCTTCTCCACCTGTGTGAGTCTCGGAAAACACCAAAAGAAAATAAACTCCACCCATGTGCAGTTGGACAGTGCTTTGCACTAGACCTGCGCTGGGCACAAAAATATGGACCTTTATGTCCATAAGTGAGTACAACATCATGCTCAGGCTTTGCAGGTTTTCAGTATGTATAGCATGTAACATGTAAAAAGTATTTCGAAGCAATTTTTTGAATTCACTAATTCTTACTTCAACAACTTTTTAATAATAATAATAATAATACATTTTATTTGTGGGCGCCTTTCTAGAAACTCAAGGACACCTTACAACAAGCAGTTAAAATCACGAGTACAATGTTAAAAACAACATCAAATAAGAAAAAATAAATACAACAAAAATAAATAAATAAATAAAATAATGGCTTTATGGTCTGAGTGAATAGGCTTGTCGAAACAGATGTGTTTTGAGGCTGGATTTGAAATGTGTTAGTGAGTCTGAATTACGAAGGTCAGCTGGGAGTGAGTTCCAAAGCTGGGGAGCAGAGCGACTGAAGGCTCTATTTCCCATGGTGACGAGCCAAGCAGGGGGGACAGAGGAGGAGGAACGAAGAGAGCGGACAGGCGTAGGAATATGGATGAGGTCAGATAGGTATGGAGGGGCTAGGTTATGAATGGATTTGAATGTGAGGAGCAGGATTTTATATTGAATGCGGTGTAAAATGGGGAGCCAGTGGAGATGTTGGAGGACAGGTGTAATATGGTTTATGTATGGTGTGATTTGATAATGCGGGCGGCTGAATTTTGACCAGTTGAAGCATATGGAGGGTTTTTTGAGGGAGACAAACAGAAGGGAATTACAGTAATCGAGTCGCGAGGTGACGAGGGTGTGTACAAGTATAGCAGTGGACTGAGGAGTGAGAGAAGAGCGGAGCCGGTGGATGTTTCGAAGATGATAATATGCAGAACGAGTGATGTGGTTGATATGTGAGGTGAAGGAGAGGGTGCTATCAAGGATGACATCCAGACTCTTGACCTGAGGGGAGGGGGAGATGGAAGAGCTTTCGAAGGGAATGGAGAATTTGTTTATTTTGTTTAGAGTGGATTTAGTGCCAATGAGGAGGAATTCAGTTTTATTGCTATTCAGTTTGAGGAAATTTGAGGTGAACCAAGATTTTAATTCCTGCAGGCAGTTGGTTAGGGAGGATGGTGGAAGTATGGTATTAGGTTTGGTAGAGATGTAGAGCTGGGTGTCATCCGCGTAGCAATGAAAGTGAATGTGATGTTTCCTGAAGATATTACCAAGGGGAAGAAGATAGATTAGAAATAGCAATGGGCCAAGGACAGAACCCTGAGGAACACCTGAAGTGATGGGAAAGGGGTGAGATCTAAAACGTTTGAGCTGGATAAACTGGGTATGGTCAGAAAGATAGGAGCGGAACCAGGAGAGGGGGATGCTGGTGATGCCAATGGAGGAGAGTCTGTCGAGGAGGATGGAGTGAGAGATGGTGTCAAAGGCTGCACTGAGGTCAAGCAGGAGGAGGATGGCCAGTGAACCGTAGTCAGCAGAGAGAAGAAGGTCATTGCATATTTTGAGGAGGGCAGTTTCGGTACTATGGAGGGGACGGAAGTCAGATTGAAATTGTTCGTAGAGGTTATTGGAGGAAAGATGGGTGTGAAGTTGAGCAGCTACTGTTTTTTCTAGAAGTTTGGAGATGAACGGAAGGTTTGATATGGGACGAAAGTTGTTCAAGTCGGAGGGATCAGAGCCAGGTTTCTTCAGTATGGGAGTGACAGCAGCAGTTGTGAGATGGGATGGTACAATGCCAGTAGAGAGGGAAGTTTGAATAATGTTAGTGATGAGAGGGGAGAGGGCCGGGATAGAAGCTTTGACTAAAACAGTAGGGAGAGGGTCAAGTTGACAAGTAGAGGATTTGGACTTCTGGATTAAGATGGAGATTTGGTGGACAGATGGGGATGTGAATGCAGAGAATAGGTGGGTAGGAACCGGGGAGAATGGAGAAGGAGGGTTAGGAGCAGCTGAAGGGGTGAGTTGCTGGTGGATAAGTTGGATTTTGGATGTAAAAAATGAGGCCAGAGTATTACAAAAATCAGTGGAATAGAGATGTGAGGGAAGAGTGTCAGCAGGTTTAGTGAGTTTAGAAATGAGTGAAAAGAGTGGTCTGGGGTTGCCTTCATTCGAACTGATTAATCCAGAGTAGAAGATTGATTTGGCTTTGGATATTGAGTCCTTGTAATGGAGAAAGTGGGTAGTGTACATTTCTTTATGAATGGCGAGTCCAGTTTTTCTATATAATCTTTCAAGTTGACGGCCTTTTGATTTAAGTTGTCTGAGGGTAGTGGTAAACCAGGGTGCTGTTTGGTTGAAGGAGACAGTTCGGGTTTTGAGTGGGGCCAGGATATCGAGAATGTTATGGAGATTTGTATTGTAGTGCGTCAAAAACTCATCTGTTGTAGTAAGACCATCAGTACTGGGGAGGTTGTTGATAAGTGATTCTAAATTGTCCGGGTTAATGTCCTTGATTTTACAGAAATGTATAATGCGGTGTGGGTTGGATTTGAAAAATGACAGGTTAACATTGAATGAAAGCAATAGGTGATCCGTGTATGGGAGGAGATCGGTTTTACAGTTTGTTGGTGATAATCCAATACAGCAGATCAAGTCCAGAATATGTCCTTTACTGTGTGTGGGAAAGTTGACATATTGTTGAAAACCAAAACTGTCCAGACAGGAGGTAAAGTCTTTGGTGAGTGAGTTATTGATATTGTCCATGTGTATATTAAAATCTCCTAAGAGAATCACATTTGGTGATAGTGTATACAGATGAGTGAGGAGTGTAGTAATGTCAGTGATAAAATTCTTGTCTGGTTTTGGTGGACGGTAAATAGTGGCAATCAGTGTGGGAGTTGATCCAGAGAGCTGTATAACTGTAGCTTCAAAAGATAAAAAAGCAGGCACATTTACAGGTGCAAATTTCCAATCCTCGCGCAGAATCATCGCGAGGCCGCCTCCCCTCCCAGTCGTGCGCGGCACAGCGTGATAAACAAAGCCCGGTGGAGTAGCTTCATTAAGAGTACCATAATCATTTGGCTGCTGCCAGGTCTCAGTCAGACACAGAATGCCAAACTCACGGTCTGTCAGGAGGTCGTGGACGAACTGGCCCTTGCTCGTAAGGGAGCGGATGTTCAGTAGGCCAACGTTGACAGCAGTGCAGCTGCGAGCGACCGCGACGCTATCCGACCTCGGGACGCGTGTCAACACAGAGGCATCCGCACGGCGTCCGGTGTTCTTCCGTGGGCGGCGAGCGGTGGACCAGAACGACCTGATGGAACTGGAGTTGTCGTACTGATAGTTTCGGCGTGAGCCCCGGTGAGTGCACCTTCGCTCTCACCGGATGTTGGAGCAGAGCAGGCGGTGGTGGACCGTGTGGATTAAAGTTGAGTTTGAGCTCAGTGGCTGCATATTGGTGAAGCGCTTCCAATGGGTGGTGGAAAACACACAGAGCGAACCAGCAGAAAGCAAGCCAATCACAGCTGATCGACATAGCCGGACCGGAGTAATGAAGTCGGGAAGCAGCAACAGGTAGCAGGTAGTCTGCTACCTGTTGCTGTTTTTGAAGTCTGTTTACAAGATGTGGTAACAAAAAAGGCAGTACGATTTGCATGTTTTTTTTTCCTCCCACGTTCCAAAAACATGCATGGCAGGCTGAATGAACACACTAAATTGTCCCTAGGTGTGAGAGTGAGCGCGCATGGTTGTTCATCTCTGTGTGCCCTGCGATTGGCTGCCAACCGGTTCAGGGTGTCCCCCGCCTACTGCCCGAAGACAGCTGGGATAGGCTCCAGCACCCCTCGCGACCCTAGTGAGGATTAAGCGGTTTGGAAAGTGGATGGATTTAAAATAATAATAATAAAATAAACATGAGTGATCTGAAATATGAAGAGACAATCACGTGTGCTTCACTCAAAATGACAGCAAAAGCAGGTATTTATTTGTTATTCTTGTGTATGTTTATTGTTCCAGCAGCCTATAATACCAGCCCACTCATCTCTAACAATATACCCAGATTTCCTCGGCAACAAATCCTCCGCAACCCTCATCATAAATCACATTCATATACGTGTGCCTTTTGTACAACAGACACATGGTCGCCCCGTTTTAAATCTCGCAAGTACACATGCATCCTGTCAGTCAGGTTGTCATCGATACACAAAGACATCTGCATGTGTTCACACAGGATTGCGGGGAGTTGCTGAAGCCTCTCCCAGCTGACTTTGGGCGGAAGGAAGCCTACACCCTGAACTGATCACCAGCCTGTCACAGTGCACATACAGAGAGACAAACAACCATTCACACCCACATCGTCATGGTTTTCTGGAGGCAGAGGATGCTTAACTTGACAGTGACGAGCACAACAGTCAGTTAAAAATAATATGAAAATGTTTCCTCATTGCATCATTCTTCCAACAAGCCGCTGTCATGTGGCCTTAAGGATTGTTTAGGTTTAGGACATCTACTGTGGCACTCTATAGCTGGATGGCAGGTGGATTTGGGAGTCAGTCTGAATCAGGGGCACGCTTGTCACTTTGCGTCTAAATTCGGTTAGTCGGCAGGGGAAACACACAGCAGACGTTTTGCTCCAGCCATCCTTGACACTTAACTCTCCCCTTGGACACACATAGTAGAAGAGCACATGCAGGCAAGCTGACACCCAGCACAAGCTTTGCAGATGCCCGTGCGCATGTCAAGACAGAAGGTGATGCTGAGTAACAACTGATGAGATTTCAGTGAGCAGGAGGGTCTGTAGTGTTTCTTAAGTCAAAAGAGGCTGCCACATAACAACCACCCACCGCACAGTAGCAATGACTCACAGTGGAGAAACATTGTCCAAGGGCAACTCAAGCAAAGTTGCAGGTCCTGACGGCATCTCAGCTGGCTCGAGTCTTCACCAAGATTTCTAACCAGTCAGAGTCGGCCATCATCACACGACCCAAGCAGAACACCATCATCATCTTAATATCGTCCAGTCAGGCTTCCGCAAATAATCACTAAGTTTCCCATTCGCACACAAGTTTTTTTTCAAGAGCCTGCACTTGCACTTTTCATTTACATTACAGGCTTCCACCCACTCAGACATTTGGCACGCCACATATTTACAGTGAATGAACATGGAAACACCAAAGAGGAGTGATTCCTCAATAGTGCAGGCTACACTGAAATCCTGGAATGGATACTAAGTATATGGCCATAGGCTCTTCACCAAACTTCACTCTCCACCGTCATCGCCTTTAACACAGGCTGAGCCCCCTTTTCTACACCCTCTACACCCATGACTGTACCTTCACTCACCCCAGCATCAGGATCATCAAATTAATTGATGATACCACTGTGATGTTTCTGGTAACATGAAATTTCAGCACAGGGTCGGTAGGTCGGACAAAGTTTTTTTTTTTTTAATCTTTTTTTTTCCATCAAAAATGTCAACAAAATAACCATAAAACAAGAAGCAGCCCCAGCCTAGTTTTCTCCCCACTCCAGACTCGGGGGGCCGGGGCGCGCCGCCGCCTCCGCCGACGTCCTCCTCCGCCCTCGGTGTTTTCTCGGCCCGTGGTGTTCATCAAATAGTTCGCTGATTTTTTTCGATACATCAATGGATGCTACTTTCTTAACATTACGGTGCGAGCATTCAACTGTAACACAGAGAACGCGGTTTAAACTGTCATCGCAGATCGTGGCCGCCGCCATGTTTCAATGTTGTTGACAGACGACAGGGCAAACGACGCACGCGCTCAACTTGAAAAAAAAAAAGCCGACCGTAAAGTTTTTTTTCGACGTAGAAATTCTCGGTCGGTCGGGTTACTGGAAACATACTACTTTGCCATTCCGGCACTTTTCACTGGTCCAGACTTGATGGAGAGGGTCTCCAACTTCTGGTTCTATGTGTATCGATGACAATCTGAGCTGAACACCAGAGCCAGAATCAGAAAGGCACAGCTGAGAGACTGTTTCATGAGGATTCTCAGAAACAATAACCTTGCACAGAAGCTGTCTGTGTCCTTTGACTGACCCTCCAATGAGAGTACTGTATCCAGTAAAGCACTGCATTGGCGTTCAGTTTTCCAGCTGCACTAAGAAACTGAGGAGAATGGAGCTTTCATGATATTGTACCTGTTCAAGTGACAAGAAATTCTGATTCATATTCTTGCTGTTGGACAGACGGAGGGCAAAACACAATGCAAGGTCCAGGATTTAATGAGCCCCTTAATTATAGAATCACGTCATCCTTTCCAGAAAAAAAATAGCAACAGTCTTAAAATAGCCTGCTTTGAGAATGCCATGGCCCACCCACAACAAGCCAACAGAACTACCAACATTTGTTCCTGTCAGCTGTTGACTTGGCATGACAGACCCAAAGAAATAGTGTCAACCCTTGTGTAAGTCTAATGGAGGAAATAATGAGACCTGTTCTCTCTGAGGTCTTGGGACTGGCCAGGTAAAATGAATGTGATCTGAAGCACCGAGGCCTGCCACTCCACTTCCACCACATATGCTGGCTTCAGGTGACCCACCGTCGTTCTTTTCTTTGCTCCCGTCAGCTAAGCCACATCCATCAATCATTTAATTTTCTTTGTTTGTACACTTTTAAACACTTTGCACCACACCATTTTCACACATCGTCAAATACACTTCTCATTTACACATTCCAAATATGTAGCTACTCTTTTGCCTCACCTTTAGATGTAATTATTTTGGGTTCTTTGGTCATGGCCATTGCTTCGGGTTATGACAACAATTAATACTAGAGTCATACAAAATTAAGATTGCTTAAGGTCAAAAGACCAAGATGACATCATCTACTCCAGAGCTACATTCATGCAATTACAGACTTCCGATGACACAGGCCTCAAAAACAGGAACTAATTAAGGATAAAAGCCACACTTCCCGTTAAAAATAGTGTGTTAAAGATTAAGAGCTGAGTCTATTCATGGTAGAAAGCCCAATCGAGAGTAGTCTGTTGGACAGGAAATGAAGAGGCCAGAATAAGTGAAGAATAGATGAATCCTTCTGGCTTGTCAACGAACAACGCATTCAAGTCTGCTGAGACATATGACAAATCCCCATGTAATAGATGATGACTGTGCGCACATCAATCTTTTTGACTGACACTTCAAACATTTGAACTACGGTGGTAGAAAAGGTGGCTAACATCATCATTCAAGCCTGTGACCCACCCTTCTCAATCACTCTGCCTTCGTCAAGCGACATGTAAAAATGTTTTAACTGTGACAATGTTTGAGCTTGGGCTACTGTGAGCTAAATGTGATGTCATGGTCAAAAGGTCTGACCAGTGTACAGTATCATTTATAAAATTAAATCAAAAGTTACAGCAAATAAAACTGTATTTTAAGGTGTTGCCTCTCGGCTATTCGTGGATGCCTGTGCTTGTGCCCTTTTGAGAAACAATTAACAATTGCTGAGAGTTAAGATTCTAGTTTGTTTTTCTCTCAGAGAGTATCTGTCTTGAATTCCAACCTCGCTCACGTAGCAATCCCCGCAGATGGGCAGCCCACCCAACATGAAAGTCACTTGTGGATAGCGCGGTGGCACCAGAGGCCTTCTTGTTACAAAGGATGAGTAGGGAGTTACACAATGGACAGCCGGACACAATAATCCATCATGCTCCAGGAACCGCGAGGCACGGTGCACCTTATGTACATGTGTGTGCCATTCGGGGAATTTAGCTTAACAGGATTACAACCAATTAGGAGCCTCCCAAAGGATCATTTTTTGGCCCACAATATCCATTTAACATTGTAATCAAGTGTGCACATCGGAAGCCGAGCAGTTCCCGACATTAAAAACAGATTAGGTCATATTAGATCCCCAGAACTCATAAGAATGTTATTAGCGCTTGCATGTTAAGGGGAAACTATCAAGTGTGCGTGGAAGACAAGGCAACGCGCACTCAGAGGACACATCATTAACCACATGCAGAGACTGTCCACTGCCGACTCTGGAGATCAAAATATTGCTTGCACTCTCACAGTCTCACAAGGCAATGTCGTATGGTGACCAGTCGCGGCGACATCCCCGAGAGGAATGGACTTCTCCAACGTGTCAATGGAGACCTACAAAAATCATTCATTTTCCCTACGTCAACAGGGTGTACCAAGGACAGGTACAATAAAGCTCTCGTCACCAGAAATGTGTGCCAAGACCTGCTGGGGACTTCAAAAAGCCAACAAACGGTCTTTGGAAAAATGTAGCAATTCACTGCGACTAGTCCAGGAGACCTCTCTGAGACTTCAGTCGCCATCAGGTTGTCAACTAGTCTCCAGGAAAGTGACACAAGCCCTTAAAACCAGAGCCTTTCCCATCTGACGTTGGGCGAGAGGCAGAGTACCCCCTGGACTCAGCGCAAATGCTGGGCAATTCCATGGAACAGTTCTCATAAAATAGTGTGCTATTAATAGCTTTTTGATGGGCTAAATCAGAAGTGAAATCTTTGAAAAGGGTGACTTGTATTAGATTTGACTGTGCAGTACCTAATCAATTGGCTGGAGTTGTAATGCCTACAATAATGGACTACAGTGCAGGAGAGAGGTCGACACAATAGGCAGGTCGATGACTTTTAGAAGCTTTTTGGATGAGGCCATGTGTGACATTTCACTGTGGGGTAGTTGTCGTTCATTAACTCATTCAATCCCAGCCATTTTCACTGGAGCAACCCCCTCAATCCCAACGTTTTACTGGATTTTGACTGATCTTGCAAGGTGTACGTTCTTGGTAGGCGGGGCCTAATTAGGCGGGGCCTAATTTTAAAAAGACGTACATGTACGTCTTGTGGAATGAAAGAGTTAAAAGAATAAATCCATTGTTACTAAATGACAATGTCAATAGTGTAACCTTGCCAAACAAATAGAAAGCTACTTTCAGTTTGGAAAATAAAGCCAGATTGAAACTACAACCTTGGCTTGGAAAATCATTCAGATTAATGCAGCCATTCAACCCTAATTTGAAACACAAAAGCTTGTTTGAAACCCTAAATCAGGATACAAACTTAAATTTGTAACCATAACCTGAGACCCGCCTTTGAAAGCCCAAGAGTGACGTGAAACTTGTAATTTGCAGCCCTAAGCCTTGAAACTCTTGCTGCAAATCCTACTTTGGGTTGAAAAATCTAACACTGCTGCATCAGTGAAACTCTAATTAGAAACCCCAGGTCTTGCTTGAAGTCCAGAAACCCTCATTTGAAATCCCAACACGAAGGGAGTGCAAAACCTAAGCCTGTCTTGAAATGTTAATCTTATCTTCAAACCCTACTTTGAAACCCCAATCTTGGTTTGAAAAAGGCTGAAATGAACTGAACTTCATTCAGATGAAAAAAAAAAGCATAAATGAAAGAGCAACGAGTATGAGCAGCAAGTAGGCTTGATTTGGAAAAATGATTGAGCTTACTTCCTCATTTCAAGCCGCATTGTGTTAAAATCAATTTTCGGCTTTGGCCGGCAGCACGTGGAAGGCTTTGCATGCGACTTTGATGTCTGATGTGCAATGAAACACAGTCCCCCCCCCCCAATTTTGCTGCTGTAGACTGCAAATTTCCCCAGTGTGGGACAAATAAAGGTTATGTTATTTTATCTTATCTTATCTTAACGCTGCATCACTCGAGCAGCAATCCTTTCTGTTAGTCAACTTGCTGATGCGCCCTGTGGAGAACTCTGTCTGACGGGTGCAATGTGACTTGCATCAGGCTGTGGAAACTTTTCACTGTACGGAATGTAAAGACTAGAACAAGCAACTTAAGAGATGATTTGATCACATTTTGGGCCGCACTCTTAGCTCGTTTTGTGCTCCGCAACTTGCAAGACATTTGGAAAGTGTCCTTTGTAACCTAAAGGCTCCTTGTAATGCTCAGTGGAAACCTTAACTTGAAAGACCAACTCTGTCTTGAAATCCTAATTTGAAATTCCAACATATACCCTTACCCCCTAATTCAGGAATGAAACCTTACCTTGAAACCCGAACACTCCTTTGAAACCCAAATCCGGTCTGGAAACACTGTCCCCGTATTGAAACCCTAACTTGAAGCACTAACCCACGATTAAAACCCAAATTTCAATTAGGGGGTCACGACTATCGGTCCGATATCAGCCAACAAAACAGTATCAGATTATATCGATCTAGATCCAAAAGCTCATATATATAACCTGTGCATTCCAGACTCCGGTCCCAACATATACTCAAAGTAAAGAAGATTTGATTTTGGGTGTACTACAGTTAAAACTTGAATTTTTATTTTGCACTTCAGAGTATAATTTGTTTGTGTTGACTTTATTCAGGTTAAATCTCTGTGTCCTCTGCTTCATTTTGTATCTATTTTATTCAAGTGCAGTACATTCTCATGTTTGAGGTTAAATTTATGTTACCGAAATATTAAGAATAAATGGGTCATACTTCCTCATGCCTTGTTCTTTGTTTGAAGAGTATCACTGGATCAAGTCTCATCTAACATCCATCCATTCATCCATGCATGCATGATCCGAACCACTTATTCTCACAACTATGAAAGCATGTATAATTCCTGCTGATATATATATATATATATATATATATATATATATAAAAATCCTCATCTCACCCCTCGGGTGGTGTCCGTCCCTCATTCAGCTCGGGTCCTCTACCAGAGGCCAGGAAGCTTGAGGGTTCTGCGCAGTATCCTTGCTGTTCCCAGCACTGCACATTTCTGGACTGAGATGTCCTATGTTGTTCCAGGGATCTGTTGCAACCACTCATCTAGTTTGGGGGTCACTGCCCCGAGTGCTCCGACCACCACAGGCACGACTGTCACCTTTACCTTCCAGGCTCTCTCCAGCTCCTCTCTGAGCCCTTGGTATTTCTCGAGTTTCTCATGTTCCTTCTTCCTGATGTTTCCATCACTTGGGACCGCTACATCCACTACAACGGCTTTCCTCTGCCCTTTATCTATGATCACGATATCTGGTTGGTTCGCCATTACCATCTTGTCAGTCTGGATCTGGAAGTCCCACAGGATCTTCGCTCTGTCATTCTCCACCACCTTCGGAGGTGTTTCCCATTTTGACCTTGGGGTTTCCAGTCCATATTCCGCACAGATGTTTCGGTAGACTATGCCAGCAACCTGGTTATGGCGTTCCATGTAGGCTTTCCCTGCCAGCATCTTATACCCTGCAGTTATGTGTTGGATCGTCTCAGGTGCCTCTTTGCACAACCTACACCTTGGGTCTTGTCTGGTGTGGTATATCTGGGCCTCGATGGCTCTGGTGCTCAATGCCTGTTCCTGAGCAGCCAGGATGAGTGCCTCTGTGCTGTCCTTCAGGCCAGCCCTCTCTAGCCACTGATAGGACTTCTTGAGATCAGCCACTTCAGTTATGGTCCGGTGGTACATCCCGTGTAGGGGCTTGTCCTCCCATGATGGTCCCTCTTCCAGCGCCTCATCTTCTGTTCCCCATTGTCTGAGACATTCTCTGAGTACGTCATCCGTTGGAGCCTTCTCCTTGATGTATTCATGGAGCTTGGATGTTTCATCCTGGACAGTGGCTCTCACACTCACTAGTCCCCGGCCTCCTTCCTTTCGGCTTGCGTACAGTCTCAGGGTGCTGGATTTGGGATGGAACCCTCCATGCATGGTTAAGAGCTTTCGGGTCTTAACGTCCGTGGTCTGAATCTCTTCCTTTGGCCACCTTATTATTCCTGCAGGGTATCTGATCACTGGCAGGGCATAGCTGTTTATTGCCATAATTCTTGCCATTGAGCTGGCTTCTTAGGACTTGCCTCACTCGCTGGAGGTATTTGGCCGTAGCCGCTTTCCTTGTTGCCAGTTCGAGGTTGCCATTGACTTGTGGTATACCAAGGTACTTGTAGCTGTCCTCAATGTCTGCTATTGTTCCTTCTGGGAGTGAGACCCCTTCAGTGCGGACTACCTTTCCTCTCTGAGTCACCATCCGACTACATTTCTCAAGCCCGAATGACATCCCGATGTCGCTGCTGTAGATCCTGGTTGTGTGGATCAGGGAATCTATGTCCCTTTTGCTCTTAGCATACAGCTTTATGTCATCCATGTAGAGGAGGTGACTGATTGTAGCTCCATTTCTGAGGCGGTATCCATAGCCTGTCTTGGTGATTACTTGGCTTAGGGGGTTCAGTCCTATGCAGAACAGCAGCGGGGAGAGTGCATCACCTTGGTATATGCCACATTTGATGGACACTTGGGTAAGTGGCTTGCCATTGGCTTCAAGTGTGGTTTTCCACATCCTCATCGAGTTCGCAACGAAGGCTCTTAGGGTCCTGTTCACCTTATACAACTCCAAGCATTCAGTGATCCATGTATGTGGCATCGAGTCATAGGCTTTCTTGTAATCAATCCAAGCTGTGCACAGGTTGGTACGTCGGGACCTGCAGTCGTGTGCGAATGTTCTGTCAACCAGGAGTTGATGATTGGCTCCTCTAGTATCTCTACCAATGCCCTTCTGTGCTTCGCTCATGTATTGATCCATGTGTCCACTTATCTTAGCCGCAATGATGCCTGACATGAGCTTCCATGTTGTGGAGAGACAGGTTATTGGCCGATAGTTGGATGGAACTGCACCCTTTGAGGGATCCTTCATGATCAGGATCGTTCGCCCTTCGGTTAGCCATTCTGGGTGAGTCCCATCCCTCAGCAGCTGATTCATTTGTACTGCTAGGCGCTCATGGAGTGCTGTGAGTTTCTTTAGCCAGTAGGTGTGGACCATGTCCGGGCCTGGTGCTGTCCAGTTCTTCATATCTGAGACTCTTTCCTGTATGTCTGCCACTGTTATGGTAACTGGGTTCTGTTCAGGGAGGTTGCTGTGCTCCTCTCTCAGGGTCACCAGCCATTGTGCACTGCTGTTATGTGCAACCTCCTTCCATATGCCTTTCCAGTACCTTTCAGTTTCCAGTCTTGGTGGGTCGGCTCTGTTGTTAGGACCCTGCCACTGAGCGTACACTTTCGCAGGTTGTGTTGCGAACAGCCTGTTTATTCTTCTGGCCTCATTCTCTTTCGTGTACCGCTTTAGGCGACTGGACAAGGCTTGCAGCCTTTGTTTGGCAGTTTCGAGTGCTTCAGGTATGGTCATCTGGATGTACCTCTCGGGTATCGGCCTTTTCATCACACCTCTCTGGGCCTCTGTCAATTGACTCACATCTTTCCGGGCCGCCTTGATCTTAGCCTCCAACCGTCTTTTCCATGGTGGGTAACGTATCTCATGGCTTCCATGGTTGCTCTTATAGCCCAGAGTCTCCAGGATCACTGATGCTGAAGCGTATATCAGCTCATTGGTTTCTGTGATCGTTACGGTAGGGATCGCCCTCAGTGCTGCATTCACACTTTCTATGAGACTTTCAGATGGTACTTCACATAGCCGTTGTAATCGGTTTCTAGGTTGCCCAGCTTTCATTCTCGCCATGATCTTAGCTTTCAGGTCAGTTGCTGCCTCGCTCAGCATTTCATTCATTGGGGCTGGCCACCCAATCTCATCATCTGCATTCATTGGGGCTTGCCTCCCAATCTCTTGTATGACCTCCTCCTCTGATCTGGCAGCCTGGGGCCCTTCGCCATGGAACCTGCGTTGTACCTCATCAATCTCAAGTTGTGACAGCAGTTGCCGTTTGTGGATGTTGGAACACTGAGCTACTAGTTGTTTCGTGGTCAACCGTGACTGTGGGTTTCGAAGTAACCATTCAACCCACATTCTCTGCATGTAACCCCTCTGACTAGGGTTGCTTGAGTAGTAGCATTCCAACAGAGCCATGTTATCGCCTCTCGCCCATCTCCGCTTTGTTCCAGTAACCCATTTTTCATCAAGGTGCTCTGGTTCCCCAGCACCTGACGCAGACCTTGTTTGGCCGGGCGACGTCTGAGCCGGCATGTCATTCGTTTTATTGTCTCTCATCATTGTATGAGGTAGGCATTAGCGTGAAGGATCTTGCCCAAGGCCCCACACTGGATGGTGTTATGTGCTCATTTTTGCCCCAAGCGGGATTCGAACCACCGTCTCCCGTATGCCAAACCGATGCCTTACCAACTGAGCTATCCAGCCGCTATTATATATATATATATATATATATATGTATAAAGATATTATATTTGTATAATCAGTCTCCAATATCGGTATTGCAAATGGAAAAACTTGTATCAGGACACCCCTAAATGTAATTATAACCATGGCTTGAAACCATCAAACTATTCTTTCAAGCCACATTTTGAAGTGCTAATCCTAGCTTGAAAGGGCAGCCCGGTGAACCAGTGGTTAGCACGTCGACCTCGCAGTGCAGCGGTGCCGGGTTCAATTCCAAGTTCCGGCCTTCCTGTGTGGAGTTTGCATGTTCTCCCCGGGCTGGCGTGGGTTTTCTCCGGGTACTCCGGTTTCATCCCACATTTCCAAAAAATGCATGGTAGGCTGATTGAACACTCCCTTGGTGTGAGAGTGGATGGTTGTTTGTCTCTGTGTGTCCTGCGATTGGCTAGCAAGTGGTTCAGGGTGTCTACTGCCTGAAGACAGCTGGGATAGGCTCAAGCACCCCCCGCGACCCTTTTGAGAATAAAGCAGATCAGAAAATGGATGGATGGATGGATGGATAATCTGACTCGAACCTGAAATTTGAAACCCTAACCCTTGTTTAAAACTGTAACTCTGGCTTAAAACTAGGCCTGGGTTAAAAAAGAAATCTATGAATCAATCAAATTGTTTTTGCCTTTTCACAGCCCAATGTTGAATCATAAAACCATAAATCGATCCTTCCGTGATGTCTTTTTCACAAAATTCACGTGACATGATACGTCATGCAAGACCTCATCACTACGCGACAGTAGCGTTCTTTAATAACGTGGCAGAAGCAACAAAATCCGAGCCAACAAACCTGAACCCCAACTGCCTCCAATTTCACTTGGTTACTACTTCTTCGACAAGCCCCCTCGCCAGCCATCTTTCAAACCCGCCTCAAAACTCACTTGTATTCTTTGGCATTTGACTCAGCATGACTCAGATTTGATCTTAGTTTTACTGTTTGGTGCCTCCCAACATCTTTGTTCCTGATTATTGTTCTATATACGTTAGTTGCTCCATGTACAGCACTTTGTATGCAACAATGGCTGTTTGAAAGTGCTCTATAAATACAGTTGAGTTGAGTTCTTATCTACAAAAAAAGGTAAGAATGGCAATGTATTATTATTATTATTATTATTATTATAAATATTGACAGGCAGAACAATTCAATGCTCTTCCACTAGATGGCAAAAGGTATAGAACTCATCTGTGTCTCAACCTTTGAACATTTTTGTTTGATGGTGTGCATTGTGCTGTGAGAATTTTCAAAAATAAACTATACTGTATGCCTTGGCTCAATAAATGTTTGGGCAACATGATGCCATCAAGAAACACACGATGATGAAAACTCACCATATGCTCCTTGCCTTGGAGAAGGTCTTGTCCACCCTGAAATAAACACATACGTGGACAGCGATTACAAACAAGCATAACTGGCAGCTCATGAGTGATGCATACAATACAATACAATACAATACATGCTGATTTATATAGCGCTTTCACAACAGCGGCAGCTGTAACAAAGCGCTTAACAAAACGAGAAGAACCCCCCCCCTCCCCCAGCCCACCCAAAAAGACACCATAGCTCCAGAGTCATACATTTTCCTGCATTACCTGCTGTATGTATGATAAGCGTGGAAGAAAGCTGCCTGTAATGTGCACTGAATACAGTAGCCTGAAATAAATGTTCTGTTGAAGCTGTGTTATCATCACCAAGTATGACAGGATTGCTGCTTGTGTAGGTTTTAATGCATGCTGTAAACTGCTGACAATGTCCGCAATGCTGGCGTGTGTCCTTAAATCACTCACTCGTAACACTGACAGCAAGAGCGCCTTCTCTCAAGACAATAGAGGGGGCTGTGCTCACATGACACACTTGACTTGCTACAAGGACCAATTTCACATTAACTTTCATTTATTGAACACAGTCAAAGCAATCCAAGAGTGTAGGTAAAGATGGGCAACGCTACTAATCAAAGGTTTGACCCCCGACCCCATGAATAAAATCAAAAAAACTCAAATTAAGTCAAACGGTTGAAGTCCAATTAATAGTTTGAAATGATAAAATCTAAGATAAGTAATGATGAGTTGGAAGTGGGGGAACAAAAAAGGTAAGGTTACCCCAAAAACAATAAAGATTTCAGAATTAAGCAAAAACGTTATTGATCCCAGACACGCAATTCAACTGACAGTCGCTCAATACAAGTACAATAATCAATCGTTAGACATATAAATTGTATGGGAACAAAAAGCACTCAACTCTCAGGTGTCTGTGAATCAGTCGAACTAATGGTTTCCCCAGACACTTTGTTTGGATAAAATGCAAAATATTTTAAATATTGCAACAAGGAAAAAGAATGAATAAATACAATGACAATATCCATCAATGCATTATCAGAACCGTATTATCCTCACGATGGTCGCGGGGCGTGCTGGAGTCTGTCCCAGCTGTCTTAGGGCAGTAGGCTGGGGACACCCTGAACTGGTTGCCAGCCAATCACAGGGCACACATAGACAAAGCAAAATTTGTGCTTACAATCACATCTAGTGACCCCTCTTTTTCTTTTTTTTACAATGTAAAACTCAAGAGTTTCTCTCATTTTAGGGTGGACAGACTTATCACAAGGAGGTTCAATGATAAGTGAAGGTTCACAGTTATCATTGAACTTGCCTTGTGAAACGGACCTCTGCTCAACAGATGTACAACAGCGCCAAAGCTACTCCATGTATGAACTAGTCCACAGTTCATGGATTCACACCACAGCTCGCTGATGCTGCAAAGGCATGGAACACACAATGTTTAGTTTGTCGGGACTCACATGACATGGTGCAAATACTCCACATGTAGAATAGAATTAACATGGTTTTGCTGCCCCACCTGACGATGGCGATGCATAACTTCAGGTTATCAGGAGTTCAATTCTTCCGTTACCAATAATGTGGACAAGTTGTAGCCATGAAACGTAAGGCACGCTTTGAACATTTAATTCAGTTGTTCTTTAGTGGACCACCAGAGGGAGACGACGTCACACCACACTTGCTGAACCATTGTTGTTGTTTTATGCATAATTGTTCTTCATGTGACCCTCCAACTACACCAGACTGATCTACTTTTTTTTTAGGAAAAATCATCAAGGGTCTACCATATAAAATATTTGTCCCCCCCAAACTTTCAAACCAAAATTTCACCACTGCAAGTAATACAAGTGAAGTGAGTGTTAGCGCTTCCAAAACACATGCGCACGCACGCACACACACATGCGCACACACACACACACACACACACACACACACACACACACACACACACACACACACACACACACACACACACACACGGGGTTCTGTTCCACATTTTTGAGGGAATAACAGCAAAATCTCATTTGCTGCTTAAGTTTCTTGGCATTCCTGCCAATTGACTCGACCAATCCAGGACATTTTCATTAAAACGAGTATTTGGTCAAACACTCGATGTACATAAGACCTCCTTGTCCAAACAGTGAAACATACGAGGCTCCAAAGTGTCACAAGGTCATAAAGAATCCGAATGTTTCTTGCTATGACATCATGGGGTGTGTGACATGATCTTAACAAGCCGTTTCATCACACATTGCTATCTTGCATTCCAAACAAAACAGAACTTTTCCAAGTAATCTTCAGCGCACTCAGTACTCAGTACTGGCAGGACTTATGTATAGAGCAACAACTTGTTGAAGTTCCATCTGGGCTATTCGTCAACCAAATTGTAATTGAATTGTAAAACACTGCTAAATGTGTCAAAGATTTAATTTGATTAAAATATGATGATTGACATTTTTAACAAATGTAGATCATTGACCTTCAGTGCAACACTGAACTCAAAGCCAAGTTCAGGGACGTTAGTGGAGAAGCTGACAGGCTTGAGCAATTTTGCAGGGAAATGAACCCCAGCTTCCCTGAGATTTCCCGAATGTTGAAGCGGACCATGTGCCTTTTTGGGAGCACGTACTTCTGCGAAAAGCTCTTCTCCATCTTGAACTTCAGTAAGTCCAAGTACAGGTCCAGACGTACTGATGAGCATCTTCAAGCCCTACTGAGGCTCTCAACTGCTTCCTCCCTCAAGCCAAAGTTCATATTCCACGTTTCATTCTTATTAAGAAACGTTAAAGAATTGTTAATACAGACATTAGAATCTGAAAAAGAAAAGAATTATATTTCTCTCATCAGCAATGACATGGGGTTTCTTCAGTCATCTATATCTGCTGTATCATTATTATTTTAGTTATTTATTCCCGATAATTGATTGATTCTCTTCAAAATCTGTTCATTTATTTTATTCATCTTATTTTGTGTTAAAAAGAGATATTTGAAAACACTTAAATGTTTTTAACCAGAGCTTTTCTTGTGGAAAACCTGATGCGGCCCAGGCTCACCCTGACTATGCCTCCAGTCAAGTACATTGAGTTTGAGCCCCCTACTCTAAATTGTTCATCAGTGTCCGTGTGAGCGTGGGGTTGTCTGGCAACCGTTCAGGGGGTACCCTGCCTACTGCCCGAAAACAGCTGGCATAGGCTATATACATATACACATTATATGTATTAAAAAAATCCTCGTCTCACCCCTCGGGTGGTGTCCGTCCCTCATTCAGCTCGGGTCCTCCTTACCAGAGGCCAGGAAGCTTGAGGGTTCTGCGCAGTATCCTTGCTGTTCCCAGCACTGCAAATTTCTGGACTGAGATGTCCGATGGATCTGTTGCAACCACTCATGTAGTTTGGGGGTCACTGCCCCAAGTGCTCCGATCACCACAGGCATGACTGTCAACTTTACCTTCCAGGCTCTCTCCAGCTCCTCTCTGAGCCCTTGGTATTTCTCGAGTTTCTCGTGTTCCTTCTTTCTGATGTTTCCATCACTTGGGACCGCTACATCCACTACAACGGCTTTCCTCTGCCCTTTATCTATGATCACGATATCTGGTTGGTTCGCCATTACCATCTTGTTAGTCTGGATCTGGAAGTCCCACAGGATCTTCGCTCTGTCATTCTCCACCACCTTTGGAGGTGTTTCCCATTTTGACCTTGGGGTTTCCAGTCCATACTCCGCACATATGTTTCAGTAGACTATGCCAGCCACCTGGTTATGGCGTTCCAAGTAGGCTTTCCCTGCCAACATCTTACACCCTGCAGTTATGTGTTGGATCGTCTCAGGTGCCTCTTTGCACAACCTACACCTTGGGTCTTTTCTGGTGTGGTATATCTGGGCTTCGATGGCTCTGGTGCTCAAGGCCTGCTCCTGAGCAGCCAGGATGAGTGCCTCTGTGCTGTCCTTCATGCCAGCCCTCTCTAACCACTGATAGGACTTCTTGAGATCAGCCACTTCAGTTATGGTCCGGTGGTACATCCCGTGTAGGGGCTTGTCTTCCCATGATGGTCCCTCTTCCAGCGCCTCATCCTCTGTTCCCCATTGTCTGACACATTCTCTGAGTATGTCATCCGTTGGAGCCTTCTCCTTGATGTAATCATGGAGCTTGGATGTTTCATCCTGGACAGTGGCTTTCACACTCACTAGTCCCCGGCCTCCTTCCTTTCGGCTAGCGCACAGTCTCAGGGTGCTGGATTTAGGATGGAACCCTCCATGCATGGTTAGGAGCTTTCGGGTCTTAACGTCCGTGGTCTGAATCTCTTCCTCTGGCCAGCTTATTATTCCTGCAGGGTATCTGATCACTGGCAGGGCAGAGCTGTTTATTGCTTATTCTTGCCACTGAGCGGGCTTCTTAGGACTTGCCTCACTCGCTGGAGGTATTTGGCCACAGCCGCTTTCCTTGTTGCCAGTTCGAGGTTGCCATTGGCTTGTGGTATACCGAGGTACTTGTAGCTGTCCTCAATGTCTGCTACTGTTCCATCAGGGACTGAGACCCCTTCAGTGCGGACTACCTTTCCTCTCTTAGTCACATTCCGACTACATTTCTCAAGCCCGAATGACATCCCAATGTCGTTGCTGTAGAAGATCCTGGTTGTGTGGATCAGGGAGTCTATGTCCCTTTCGCTCTTAGCATACAGCTTTATGTCATCCATGTGGAGGAGGTGACTGATTGTAGCTCCATTCCTGAGGCGGTATCCATAGCCTGGCTTGGTGATTACTTGGCTTAGGGCAGGGGTGTCCAAATTTTTTGCCAAGGGTGCCAGGTTTTATGTGGTAAAATGTCGGGGGGCCGACCTTGGCTGACATTCTTTACATTGAACAACAATATTGTTCAACAAATTTTAGTAAGCCAGTCTGTTTCACATTTCCATTTTAAATTTAATTTCAACAATTTTAAGAATTTCTTTTGGTTCATTTGAAACAGGTATATCACATGCAACTGCTTATTCACTTGACTTTTTCTTAAACAGAAGTCTCCTGAGTGCAAATTGATTGATTTGAAACATAAAATGTATCACCATGACTTTTCAATAGTCACAAAACCTTTGACTCGAACAACAGGGAAATGAACAAGCAATACACATATCCACAACTGCAAGGATCATTTGAAAGATGACATATCAGTCAATATAAACACGGAGTGATGTCTTGTTAACTCGTGAGTGATGCCCTCTAGTGTCTAAATGCTATTACTCATTTAGTGAATGCTATTACTCATTTAGCCACTAGAGGGAAGCAGTACTCTATGAAACATCACTCACCAGTCTACGAGACCTCAGTCAATGCAACACGTGTTCCATTGCGCCCAACCTCCAGGCCAGACGGCACTGATTTTATGACAGGGGCCGAGGGCCGGATGAAATTCGACCGCGGGCCGGATTTGGCCCCCGGGCCGGACTTTGGACATGCCTGGCTTAGGGGGTTCAGTCCTATGCAGAACAGCAGTGGGGAGAGTGCATCACCTTGGTATATGCCACATTTGATGGACACTTGGGTAAGTGGCTTGCCATTGGATTCAAGTGTGGCTTTCCACATCCTCATCGAGTTCGCAACGAAGGCTCTTAGGGTCCTGTTCACCTTATACAACTCCAAGCATTCAGTGATCCATGTACGTGGCATCGAGTCATAGGCTTTCTTGTAATCAATCCAAGCTGTGCACAGGTTGGTACGTCGGGACCTGCAGTCTTGTACGACTGTTCTGTCAACCAGGAGCTGATGTTTGGCTCCTCTGGTATCTCTACCAATGCCCTTCTGTGCTTCGCTCATGTATTGATCCATGTGTCCACTTATCTTACAATAATATATATATATATATATATATATATATATATATATATATATATATATATATATATATTCATTCATTCATCTTCCGTACCGCTTGACCCTCACTAGGGTCGCGGGGGGTGCTGGAGCCCATCCCAGCTGTCTCCGGGCAGTAGGCGGGGGACACCCTGAATCGGTTGCCAGCCAATCGCAGGGCACACATAGACGAACAACCATCCACGCTCACACTCACACCTAAGGACAATTCAGAGTGTTCAATCAGCCTGCCATGCATATTTTTGGAATGTGGGAGGAAACTGGAGCACCCGGAGAAAACCCACGCAGGCCCGGGGAGAACATGCAAGCTCCACACAGGGAGGCCGGAGCTGGAATCGAACCCGGTACCTCTGCACTGTGAAGCCGACGTGCTAACCACTGGACTACCGGGCCGCCCTACATATATATATATATATATATTAGAGCTGTCAGTTTAGCGTGTTTTTATTGGCATTAATTTAAATGAATTTTAACGGGATTAAATTTTTTCTCGCGAGATTAACGCGGCACATGTTACAATCGGATGTTACGTTGCTCTATAAATACACCAGAAACAAAACAACAAGGGCGCTGCAGAAGTCCACGCCCATGTCTGTTTTACCAGCCACGGCAGCTCGAGACACCAAAAACGGAAACTTAAAGAGTTTATGAATGGGAAGTTTACTTTTAAAAAGTTGCCAGATTGCTCCACTGACAAGATCTAAGTTACCCGTTCTCTCTCTGTATATATCATACAGGTACACGATGTATGCCACTGACGCGATTGTTACTTGTTTGGAACTATTTTGTGTGGAAGGTTACAGTGTTCTGTCTCCATATAAATAGAGCTTCTCTGTGTTCGTCTGACAGTGACAGCGCGCTGTAGTGGTAGCGACCTAGCGAAAGTAAAATGTCTCCAGTGTTGTCATCGAACCAAGTGTAGTCATTCGAAATAAGGTCTACACAAAACCGTAGAGAGACTTCCGCGCAAGAAGGACCAACACAATCAACATAGCCTGACTGTGTTAGTGGGAGTGAACCCCCCCTTTCAGAATGGTTTGACCCTGCAGCACGGGGGAAGTGCGTGTGCTTGTTTGTAAGACCGGCAATTTTGAATACAGCGGCACATAATGAACACTGGTGTCCGGTGTCTCGTTATTCTTCAACAAACACAGAAACAGAATGCTGTGTTGAAAGCAAACTTGAGAAAAAGTATGCAACAATGGTTTAAATCCACTATAGGCTGAGTAGTAGTGTACCTTAGATGTGCACTTTATAATGTTATATTGCTCTGTTTTGATTTCATTAAAAAAGCTGTTAAAGCAGCTGTTGTGTGACAAAAAAAAAATTTTCACTGTTGTTGATGGACAGTAATATTGTGTGAGAGATTATGTGTGAACAACTGCTCCAAGTGAAAAATGTTCATGTAAAATTTAAAATTAAAATTGTTATTTCAGTAAATATTTACATATGGCACAGAGAAAACTGATTCATGATTCCAAGTTGATGAGAGCATTAATTCATTCATCTTCCGTACCGCTTGATCGTCACTAGGGTCGCGGGGGGTGCTGGAGCCCATCCCAGCCGCCTCCGGGCAGTAGGCGGGGGACACCCTGAATCGGTTGCCAGCCAATCGCAGCTCTAAAATCTTTGCAGTTATTTTTTCATTCATTCATCTTCCGAGCCGCTTGATCCTCACGAGGGTCGCGGGGGGTGCTGGAGCCGACGTGCTAACCACTGGACTACCGGGCTGCCCCTGAGAGCATTAAAATGGGGAAAAATAGGACAAAAAATGTATAAGGAAAGGAAGCTAGGCAGGGGTGTTGCAAAGCTGAACTCAAGTGGAAAAAAGACAAATTGCATGTCTCTTATCAAATTTGGAAAGACTGCTGGCGTAACTACCAGCTCACAGTAAAAGAGGCCAAAAGAGAATATCTGTCGGACCTTATTCTAGCTAACCGTCATAACCCACGCGCACTATTTAAAATGATAGATTCTGTACTCAAACCCCCTCTGCCTACTTGCTCGGATTCTTCACCCGAGATATGCAACAGATTCCTTCAGTTTTTCATTGATAAGGTCTCTACAGCTAGGACTCCGGTCTCAAATACCGCATCTGACCCTTCTGTCCATGTCCCATGTTCAGCTGTACTAAATTCTTTTGAAACTGTGTCCTTGGCGCTTTTGGAGGATGTAGTTCGCCAGACGAAGCCATCTGCCTCCCATTGCGACTCTCTTCCCCCACACTTCTTTCAGGAGGTTCTCCCGAGTGTTGGCGCATCGGTCTTGGATATCATCAACAGCAGCCTCTCTTCTGGTGTAGTTCCCCAACAGTTTAAACATGCTGTGGTCCAAGGTCAAGAAACCTGGTCTTGATCCAGATGTGCTGTCACGTTTCAGGCCCATTTCCTAACTGTCTTTCATTTACAAAATTCTGGAAAAAGTGGTGCACATGCAGTTGAAACTTTTCTTGGATGAACATAACATCTTGGAGGTCTTCCAGTCAGGTTTCAAGACGATGCATAGCACGGAGTCAGCCCTGTTACGCGTTTCTAATGACATCCTCCTGGAAAATTAATCCGGAGACCACGTGTGTCTAGTTTTATTGGACTTAACTGCAGCATTTGATACAGTGGATCACAGTATTCTGCTGACTCATTTGCAGCACTTGGTGGGCATTGGCGTCAGTGCTCTTGATTAGTTTAGGTCCTATCTAGCTGACAGAACTTCTTGTGTCAGCCTTGGCTGCTCTGAGTCACGCACTGCTCCCCTGTCATGTGGTGTTCCACAGGGCTCAATTCTGGGGCCTCTGCTGTTCTCGCTGTATCTGCTCCCATTGGGTTCTATCTTAAGGAAACATGGTATTCCCCTCCACTGCTATGCAGATGACTGCCAGATCTATGTCCCACTGAGCAAGAAAGACGCCTTCTCATTAATCAGAATCAGAATCAGAATCATCTTTATTGGCCAAGTATGTAGAACACACAAGGAATTTGTCTTCGGTATAACACGCTGCACTAGTATCATCGTAAACAACAAAATCATTGAACCATTTTAGAGTAACCAGTAGTTTTGTAGTACCATTTTGTGGTGCAAGAAGAGTGACTATGTCAGTGACTGTTTAAGGAGTTAATGGCTAGAGGGAAGAAGCTGTTTAAGTGTCTACTGGATTTGGTGCGCATGGATCTGTAGCGTCTGCCTGAGGGGAGTGGCTGAAAAAGGTGGTGGGCAGGGTGCGGGGGATCCAGGAGGATTTTCCATGCCCTTGTCTTGATTCTTGCAGTGTGCAAGTCCTCAAGAGTGGGTAGGGCGGTGCCAACGATTTTTTCTGCCGTCCTAACTGTCCGTTGAAGTCGGATTTTGTCCTTTTTTGTGGCAGCCCCAAACCAAACCGTGATGGAAGAACACAGGATTGATTCGATGACTGCCGTGTAGAACTGTCGTAGCACCTCCTGTGGCAGGCCATGCTTCCTCAGCAGCCTCAGGAAGTACATCCGCTGCCGGGCCCTTTTCAGGATGGAGATGGTGTTGACTTCCCAATTCATGTCCTGGGAGACTGTGATTCCCAGGAACTTGAAGGTCTCGACGGTTGACACAGGGCAGTTGGATAGTGTGAGGGGCAACTGAGGAGAAGAATGTTTCCTGAAGTCCACGATCATCTCTACAGTCTTGAGCGTGTTCAGCCCGAGGTTGTGTCGGCCGCATCAGAGCTCCAGCTGCTCCACTTGTTGGCGGTACGCAGACTCGTCGCCGTCTTTGATGAGACCGATGACCGTGGTGTCGTCTGCGAACTTTATGAGTTTGACAGCTGGATCTGTTGAGGTGCAATCATTTGTGTAGAGAGAGAAGAGCAGTGGCGAGAGGACACATCCCTGTGGGGCTCCAGTGCTGGTGGTGCGTATTGATGATGTTGTTGCTCCCAGTCTCACCTGTTGTGTTCGTCCCATCAGGAAGCTGAGGATCCACTGGCAGATCGTAGGGGACACACCGAGGTGGAGTAGTTTGGGGGTGAGGAGTTCCAGGATGATGGTGTTGAACGCAGAGCTGAAATCCACAAACAGAATCCTTGTGTAGGTCCCTGTGCTGTCGAGGTGCTTGAGGATGTAGTGCAGACCTATGTTGACTGCGTCTTCCACAGACCTGTTTGCCCGGTAGGCAAACTGGAGAGGGTCCAGCAGGAGTCCAGTGACGTTCTTTAGGTGGTTCAGCACAACATTAAGGCCACTCCTATCCTGTCTGGAAGAAATCAAAACCTGGATGGCACAAGATTTCTTGAAATTCAACGAAAAGAAGACAGAGGTGATATTGTTTGGTCCCAGTGGCCCTTGTACATTCCATCCTGTAGACTTGAGCCCCCTGTCTCCTTATCTGAAATCAACGGTCTCAAACTCGGGCCTTAAACTGGACAGTGATTTCAAACTCGATCGGCAAATTGGTGCCGTTGTTAAATCCAGCTTCTTTCACCTTAGACAGCTGGCCAAAATAAAACCTCTCTTCTCACATGAACAGTTTGAGACAGTAATTCATGCCTTTGTCACACCCCGGCTCGATTACTGCAATGCCCTTTACTTTGGAGTCAGCCAGTCCTCCATTAAGCGCCATCAGCTGGTCCAGAATGCCACTGCTCGCCTCTTGACTGGTACTCGTAAGAGGGAGCACATAACTCCTACTCTGGCATTTCTTCACTGGCTCCTCATTCATTTTAGAGTTCTTTTCAAGATCCTCCTCTTTGTTTTCAAATCTCTGAATAATCTCGTGCCACCTTACCTCTCTGAGCTCATCCGGCCCTACACACCTGCCCGGCGCCTCAGGTCTGTGGACCAGACATTATTAGAAGTACCAAGAACTAAACTGAGGCTCAGAGGGGAGACTTTTCTGTTGCTGGTCCCTCTCTCTGGAATGACCTCCCACAGAACATTCGGCAAGCCTCCTCGCTGCCCATCTTCAAAGCCCTCCTCAAAACTCACTTGTATTCTTTGGCATTCGACTCAGCATGACTTAGATTTGTTCTTGGTTTTACTGTTTGGTGCTTTCTACCGCCTTTATTACCGATTTGTCTTACTTTTTATTGTACATGTTAAATTGCTCCATGTACAGCACTTTGTATGTAGCAATGGCTGTTTGAAAGTGCTCTATAAATACTGTTGACCTGACTTGACTAAAAAAACACACACACACGCACGCACACGCACACTTTCGACCGCTTATCCAGGGTCGGGTCGCGGGGGCAACAGCATTAGCAGTGAAGCCTAGTCTTCCCTCTCCCTCAGCTGTTCCCAGGGCTCTACTCTGAGTCCCTCCCAGCTTCTCACCTTGTCTCTAAGGGAGAGCCCGGACACCCTGCAGAGAAAATCCATTTCGGTCGCTTGTACACGGGATCTTGTTCTTTCAGTCACAACCCACAGCTCGTGACCATAGGCGAGAGTAGGAACGTACATCGACCGGTAAATTGAGAATTTCGCCTCTCGGCTCAGCTCCCTCTTCATCACGACGGATCAATACGGAGTCCGCATCACAGTAGACGCTGCACCGATCCACCTCTCGATCTCACGCTCCATTCCACCCTTACGCATGAACGAGACCCCAAGATACTTAAACTCCTCCAGGTGAGGCAGCATCTTATCCCCGACCTGGAGAGGGCATGCCACCGTTTTCCGACTGAGGGCCATGGTCTCAGATTTGGAAGTAAGAGATGCAATACTAAGGTCTCCAAAGCGGCCCCACTCATATACATACAAATGTGAAAAGTAAAAATCCTAAATTATGCTAACCCTGATTCAGACAAGATAATAATGTAATATTACTAAATATCTTGAAATGACAGGAACTTGTAATGTCTAACACTTTCCTTCATTATTCATGTTGGGTCTTTTTTTGGTCTTTCTTGTTTCCTGTCTGTTATACATAAAGAAGAGTTTGTTTGATATGCTACGATGGAGAAATGTAGGTTAGAACAAATGTGCATGTGGTTCATGTGTGATATTTGCACAGTGCAAACGGTGTGCGTTGCCTGCTTTTCGCTTGAAAAAAGTAGATCAACTTGATGAACTGGTTCATTTGTGTCAAAGGAGGAAGAAATATTGCTTCTCGCTCTCTCTCCTCTCTCAACTCGTGATCAAACATGAGCCTGTTTCCATGGAAATGAATATCAGGAAACTCTGGGCCAGCGCTTCTCAAACTGGTGTCCCCCCGTAAAGCCATTTTCACTTCATGCGAAACAGCACTGCAAAAAGCCAGAGAGGGCAAGCTAATAGCATTGGTGTTGTGCAGTTATAACAATGTCTAATTGAACACAAACAGCGCAGCAACAAATGAGGCAGACAATACAACAATACCCACAGGCATATACAGTATTCTTTATCCTTTTCCAAAAAGCCATCATATAACTGCAGCTGACTGAGGCCTGTCTCCGTGTATAGCCGCGCGCGCGCACCATAAGGAGCAGCACAATGTCCACTGAATAGAAGAAAAACAATGTTTCCTTATATTGCATTTCAATACTGTATTATGTGATAACATGCAATTCGATAGAGTGCTATTTTTCCTAATTTAGCCAAAAACATATTAGAAAAATCTGCGGATTTTGTTTTTGAGAGATCTGAATGGATTGACAGCATTTCCGTTCATTTCAACAAGAGTGATGATTTCAGAGACAGACAGACACGCACACACACAAACACGCAAACACACACTTGACATATTAGACATAACGACATCTATCTTGAAAATAGGAATTTTGAATTCCTGCGGTCCTTCTACAGTATTTAACTGGCATTCAGATTATGAGGTGACTTGGTGTCCCTGGTCCTTAAAAGTCGGATGTCCCCTCTGCGTCCAATTCAACATAAGAGCAACTTTCAAGGTTCTGTTTCCTGCTTCACACTAATTCAACACTAATATAAAATTGGAAAATGCACTCTCGGTAATACACTTAAACAGTAGAAGTCTCTATAAAAACTTCACAAAAATTAAAGCATACCTGACTAAATTCAATAAATTTAAAATAATTGCCATATCAGAAACTTGGCTTGATGAAGATAAAACAACTGAAATGGAAATAGAAGGTTATGAAATGTTTGCAACTAATAGAGAAAACAAAAAAGGAGGGGGGGTTGCAATATATGTAGACAAAGCACTTAAATGCAGTAAAATCGAGAGATTGACAAACACAATAGAAAACCTAATGGAATGTCTAACCATTGAAATACACAATAAAAAGGCATCAAATATCATCATAAGTTGCATCTATAGGACACCAGGAACATGTATTGACACATTCAATAAAAAACTAACAGATATGCTCAGTTACTGCAACGATAAGAAAACACGAATAATGTGTGGTGACTTTAACATTGACTTATTAAACCCAAATAGACACAAAAAAACAACTGACTTCATAAATATTATGTACAGCAACAGCTTTTTCCCAGTAATCCTGAAACCTAGCAGAATAACAGTTGACACGGTCACATTAATAGATAACATATTTATAAATAAGATTGATCATAAAATGGAAAGTGGACTTCTCATAAATGACATAAGTGACCACCTGCCTGTTTTTGCAGTTTTTCATAATTATTTCGATAGAAAAGCTAAATCAACAACTTGTATAACAGAAATAAGACTAAGAACCCAACGTTCCATCGATGCCTTTAAGCAAGACCTAGAAAAACAAAACTGGACCGAGGTCTACTCAAACGAAGACCCAAATACAGCGTTTGAAGTATTTCAGTCTACCATAATCTTCTTATATGATAAACATTTTCCATTAACTAAAGTTTCCAAAAAGTATAAAGACCCAAGTAAGCCATGGATAACGAAAGGCATAGAAAACGCATGTAAAAAGAAAAACAATTTATATAAATTGTTTTTAAAATTCAGAACTGAAGAAGCAGAAAAAAAATATAAGACCTATAAAAATAAATTAGTAAATATTATAAGAACCAGTAAAAGAGATCATTATCATGCACTATTAGAGCAGAATAAAGGTAACACACAAGAAATATGGAAAATACTTAACCAAGTAATCAGAAATAGTCCTAAAAAAATGGATTATCCAGAGTATTTTATCAAAGGCAAAAATACTATTTTGGAAAAAACTGCAGAAATAGCAACTGAATTTAATGAGTATTTTGTCAACATCGGCAGTAACCTAGCAAAACAAATTCCTGATCCAACAGACCTATTTGAAGTGGATAGATACGTAGAAAAAAACTCCTCCACGATGTTCCTTACTGCAGTAAAACAAGAAGTATCAAATATTATAAAAACTTTTAAAAATAAAAAGTCAACTGATTGCTTTAATATTGATATGACAATAATCAAGCAGATTATAGAATATGTAGTGCGACCTTTCACACACATATGCAACCTGTCATTCAAAGCTGGTATCTTTCCATCAAAAATGAAAATTGCTAAAGTTATTCCAATCTATAAAAGTGGAGAAAAACATCTGTTTACAAATTATAGACCAATATCACTACTACCACAATTTTCAAAAATATTAGAAAAACTATTTTCTCGCAGACTTGATAGTTTTATACAAAAGCATGCGCTGTTAAGTGAGAATCAATATGGCTTCAGGGAAAAACGGACCACCTCAATGGCACTTATGGAGTTTGTGGAAGCAATAGCCACTAATATAGACAACAAAGAATTTACTGTTGGGGTTTTCCTAGATCTAAAAAAAGCTTTTGACACAATAGATCACAGTATATTATTGAAAAAACTAGAAAGATATGGCATTAGAGGTGTAGCTTATAAATGGATAAAAAGTTATTTAGAAAACAGATATCAGTACGTGCAACTCAACAATAAAAAAAACGAATCAACTGAAAATCACTCACGGAGTACCTCAGGGGTCAGTGCTTGGTCCAAAACTATTCATCTTATATATAAATGATATCTGCAAGGTCTCAAAACTATTTAAATGTGTCCTATTTGCTGATGATACAACTTTCTACTGTTCTGGAATAAATCTGAAACAGCTCCTGGCAACCGTAGAAAACGAATTAAACAAATTAAAAAACTGGTTCGACAGAAATAAATTGTCACTTAACCTGAAAAAATCGAAGTCAATTGTTTTTGGCACAAGACCAATCAAACACCAAGCTAAAATTATGGTAAACTCAATTGAAATAGAAAGAGCGTATGAAACCAAGTTTCTCGGATTAGTAATAGACTCAAAACTATGTTGGAAACCACATATCGATAACGTAAAAAGAAAAATAGCCAAGACCGTAGGGATCCTCTACAAAACCAAGGAAGTGCTAAATAAGAGATCCTTGTACACATTATACACTTCATTATTATTACCATACATGACCTACTGTGTGGAAATATGGGGAAATGCCTGCAAAACAAACACACTCCCTATTCTCAAACTACAAAAAAAAGCAATTCGAATTATTAATAGATCAAAATATACGGAACCCACAAATCCACTATTTATTAAATTAAATACGATGAAATTTTATGACCTAGTTGACTTTAAAATCGCCCAATTAATGTACAAAGCACACAATAACCTGCTCTGCCAAAACATTCAGAAGTTTTTTGAAATTCGAGAAAGCAACTATGAATTAAGAGGTACCAACTTATTCAAAAAACTCAAAACAAGAACAAACATCAAGCAAAGAAGTGTATCTAGCAAAGGTGTTAATCTGTGGAATAATCTCGAAACGGACCTAAAAATGAGTAAATCGCTTGCTGAGTTCAAAAACAAATTCAAAAAAATAGTACAAACAACCTACACCAATCAGAGTTAAAATGATAAATTCTAAACATTAAATATAATGATAAATCAGAACTAAGTTGATAAATAGAGAAAGGTATTGCAATATCCATAATGAATACAAGAGAAAATTGACACAAGAGTGCCAGGGTGAGGATGTATATAATCCCGATACAAACCAAAAGTTGTGAAAATATCACGGTTAAGGGTAAAGTATGAGCCTTAATGGAGACTTCTTATTACTTTTTCTTTTCTGATTGATATAAAAATGATTTAGTAGATATAAACACATAACGGGGTAGGACTAGATAAGTTTTTTTACTTCATCCTACTCCCTTGAACATAATAACTGTGTTGAATGAAGACTGATTTCTTTCTTTTACTTTTTTATCTACCTTATTTTCTGTCAAATTATTACTGTATATGTTTTATGTTCAATAAACAAACCAAACCAAACCAAACCATGTCCAGTGAGCTGTGATATGTTATCAATTCAGCAACAGGCTCCTGAATAAATCATCTTAAAGCAAACAATTGTGTTGTTCATCTTGCAATCAGCTGGGCTGACTAGGCGTGGAGGCAACATTCTAAATGTGAATTTCAAGTAGTAGTCCAAGTGCAAGCCGCGTGAGACAAACATATCATTCAGTGAATCATTTTCAAAAGCAACTTGAGATAGTGTTTCACATTTCGCACAACCACGAGATCCTCCAGAAATTTAAAGCATTCATCTCAAGTCAACAAGCTGGACTTTTTTTTTCTGACGATTGATTGCCGGGCTTCATCACAACAAAATGAGGACGCAAAACCTGTTGGCTGCATTTACGTTGGTTTCAAAGCCGGCATTAAGTGAAGCTGTGAAAAATATGTATAGACGACTCTTAAGGGCCGCCTTGACCTACTGATAGTCCCCGGGGCTAACACCCAAATATAGGCCCCACACCCCAACCCTGAGATGCTCAACTCATTTTTTCAACATTGACAAACAGATCAGAATCATCTTTATTGGCCAAGTATGTAGAACACACAAGGAATTTGTCTCCGGTATCAGCAGGCATATTTTTGCATTTCCTCAATTTAAACAAATACAAGAGCCAACAAATCAGAATTGTGACACGTTCTACTTTTCATAAACCAACAGTTGTATTTTCAACCAATTCTATGAGTAAAAAAATATATTTGAGCAGTATTGAACTGACATAACAAACAACCACACTTTACTTACAACCACTTAAAAAAATAAATCACCAATTCACCAAGGTCTGTTACAGGCTTCCTTTCTGGAAGAATAATGTGTACTAAATATAGAAACTAGTGTTACTCGTGTACAACTAGCATCGGCTATTTGTTTGGCCAATTTGGGCCGGCTGATTGATCGGTTGGCCCCTTTTCATTTTATGCTTCACAAATTCATCTTGTGGGCCAGGATAAAACTGCTTGTAGGTCTGATCCGGGCCGCGAGCTGTATATTTGACACCCCTGTTGTTCTGTAGCCAATTTACAGTTAATCTAAATTTGAGTGTTGAATTTAAGTTACACTAAGGTAACGTTAATATTCTGGTGCATAGTTAAGAGTATTTTCTATATACAAGGTAACTTTATTGATTCATTGCAAGCAGCGTAGTTCACAACCAGGCGCGACGTCATGAAAGCGGAAAACGCGTAGGCGGAAGCAGGAAGTAGAGCGATAGATCGTCACCAAGAGAGAAACGCATGGTAGTCAAGTTTAATGCAGCACAATCCACAAACATCTCACGCCTTTGGTAGCATCGTGGTTTCACCTTTTTCTCCATCATTAAACCTGTGGACTAAGAATAACGTCTTCAGAGTCGTGGTGTAGAAGATGAGTTTAGCTGACTGTCCAAATCTGGCCGAGACGGTACACCTGTTTTATCGCGTTTAGCGGGCAACCCACAGCGTTTAAAAGTGGAGATTTTTCACTGTTTTAAAGCCCTCATTTAGTATACTCAGCAATATTTCAATAAACTTTGGCACGTTTGTTCCCAACACTCTGTGCTGTGGCAAATTTAGAAGACTTTTAAAGGGACTTTAAAAGATCTACAGTCAAAATCCCAAAGTGTTTTGACTGCATGCGACATGTTCAAATGAAAATAACCCACGCAAATACGAACTACTTTACTATTTATGACTGAGAAGCGAACATACAATCGATACCGTCAGCACACAGAAGGAAAACAAGCCTGAACTGTACAAGAGACTGAATGAGCCTTTTGACAAACGCGTGTGTCAAAGAGCAGAGTGTTCTCATTTATCTCCACTACAAGTTTGAGTACAGTATGCAGCGAATCTGCACGCACACACACACACACACACACACACACACACACGTCAAAGAGCCATCCATCAGCAGAATCACAACAAACAAACTCATTATGCGGCCTGCGACGTGGGCAGGTATCAGATGTGATAGTCAATATTGATACGGTGCATTCATATTGAATGCACCGTATTCATACATCAGAAAGCATTTAAACGGCTGACACCGTAAAAAAAAGAAAACGAAAACACTAGTATTGCTGTTTCAAATCCATATTATTCCTTTCATAAATACTTTCCTAAAACAAGTGTATTTCATTACTTTAACATGAAAGTAGTGGTGGCTTTTTTTGCGCATCAAATTGTTTGTCTTTTGTGCCAAGAGATCCTCATAATTATTCGACACAATTGACAGTGAAAGTGTATTTTTACTTTTGTGCTAAAGTACATTTCAGGTGTGTATTTTTTTTTTCTTTTACGTAAGTACATGAGTTGAATCAGTTTGTCTACTTTTACTGGTCTTTTCTAGTATCTTTAGTACAGCGCCTCAAAATAAATACACATTAGCTGTCAGAAAAAAAAAATATATTGTGTCACATGAGGATGTAAGGAAATATGTGTTGAGCACTGTTACAATCTTTCAGAGATGCGAGAACCTCCTTGCTGTAGGGAAAGCAAATCATCCCGTTTTGTCTTGTGATACATATTCATATAACACAAAGGATTACTGTATAATCGAATACCACCTAATTAGCAGCATGAAAAAGATCTGAATCTGGCCCAATGTCTTGTTCATCGGCAGATGCTTTGAAAAGCATTGAAGAGCGTAAATATGCAAGGTGGACTGCCCGAGTAGGCGCTTAAGAGCCCTCCACTCGGCCTCCATCTCCTGTTTGTTTGGCCTCTGCCCTTGGAAAAGCACTTGAATGGCCTCCTGTCCTCAAGTAGCCCTGCCTCGCGGTCCAATCAACTTTTGACATACAAAAAAACAAAAAAAAGACCCCCCCAAACACACAGACGCGCGCGCACACACACACACACACACACACACACACACACACACACACACCCTTTCATTGCCAGTACAATAAGTGTAAGGCCGGAGGACATCAAATCTCTCTCAGCAACAGCCGCCCATCTTTTCTTTCATACAGCAGGCTCATATGAACTTGGTGACTTTTGAATGTGAGTTACTTTATTTTGAGACAGCTACAACATACAAACAGCAGTGATTTGGTGGAATGGCTCTAACGGTAAAATCTTTTCTTGTAAAAAAAGGTCAGATTTGATATATATATATATATATATATATATATATATATATACACACACACACACATTTTTTTGCCTTACTTTAGGAAAAGTCACCCTTCAATGTACCTTAAATCTTTTCCGTGCAAGGATATCTTTTAATGGCCCTCGGGTGTCAAAACAGGTCAAATTTGACCAAAGAAGCGTGTAAGAGTTAAAAAAAAGTTTTGTTTTTTGGGCATTTGAATGAGACAAAATTCTTCCTGTACGTCATCATGATGCCAAGCATCACATTGTTGATATCGCCTGACGGTGTTCCCCTCCCCGCGGCCACAGATCAAGCATTGTGCTCTTCTGAGGACAACGCTCATCCATCTAATTTAGTTCATCAGCAAATGCGCGTGAGGGGAGGAGCAACAGAGCATATACTGTAAACTCCTATCGTGCAGGCATGTGACAGGCTTGATTTCGCATTGCATTAAAATGTCCCAAACTGGGACTAGCAACTAATACTGTGATTGCAGGCGACATTTGTGCTAAAAAGTAGAAAATGCAAGTGCACAAATCGCCTCTGAAACAGTGTCTCAGTCACGCTTTCCATTTTCAATGGGAAATCCAAAATGAAAAAACTGAAAAGTGACTGATTTTTACTGGTCAACTGGGTGGAGATAAACGTGAGTCCAAAAGCAAATCTATTTTTAACCTTGTCGCGTGAGCAGAATGCCTTTGAGCAGGTGGATCTTCCGCCCCCATACCCTCGACCATTCAATAGCGTTTGTGTGGTTTTGTGATTGGCTGGTAAAAAGTCAGAAAAACTTTTCACTTTACTTATTTATTTATTCTTTAAATGTTTCTCAAAGCTTTTTTAAATAAAATTTATGAAATTATAATTATTTGTTTTACCCACTGCATTTCAACAGGCATCACTTGTGCATGGATTTTAGCTTTGTGGACTGGGAAAGTCCCTATACCCCACGGGGGTCGACTGTAGAATAAATATACAAGTGGTTTAAATAGATATATCACTCCCTCTACTTGATCAAATATCTTCAGAGTTTCGAGTTAATGGTTAATTGTTTAAAAAAAAGCATTTAATGCATCTCTCAGTTGTAATTTACTGCCAAATTAGGCCAAAAATATAGTTATAACTTGTGTATTTAAAATAAACATACATTTTAGCTCTTTACTCTGCTATCTCACTGTCAAGGCTAAAAATAATCTATTTTGTGGTGCTTTAACAGATTTGATGTAAAAAGTGCAGAGACAATATAACAATGTGAACGTTTATAATCTTTATCCTCTACGTAGAACTAATTTGTGCCTTACTGATGAGCACACAACAGCTGAGACATCTCAATGAACAGTGCCATATTTTCACGACAATACTGCGCAATGCGTCAAGAGACACAGTGTCAGTTATGGGTGCTGTTTCCATATTTAAAACATACACAAGACGCAACGCATTAATGGACGTGGGCATGGTAAAACGTATGCTAGCTTAAGAAAAATACTGTAGCATGCATGCACGTAGCGTATGTTTTTAAAAAGGCAGAGGGAGTAAAACTGAGTTTGGTTGTACTTTATTGAAGTCTTTAACAATGTACTCATGTTATTTTTTTATCAATCCTCATCCACAAATCCATCAAAGTCCTAATCTTCTGTATTCGAAATGAACAGCTGGGCAAGTTCTCCATCAAACAAGGAACCAGGTTCCGTTGCGTCTTTGTCAGAGTTGGTCTCGTTGCTGTGCGGCTCCTCAAAAATGATGCCACCTTTTGCGAAAGCTCGAACAACAGTGCAAACAGACACGTTAGCCCCAGCATCCACAATCCATACAGAAATTGTGGCGTTACTTGCCCAGCGCTGCCTCCCACTTTTAGTTAAGGTGTGTTCGGCATTGTTCCCGCACCACTCGCAACTTCACTTAGAACTCCCTGTTCCCACCGATGTCCAGTAGTTGTAGTTCGTTTGTCAAACGTCATCAATCTGGGACGTTTGACAAGGTCAGAGTTCATTTGCTGCACTTGTTTTTTTTTTCACAGCAGCTGTGAGATGGCCGTGCATGTCTGTGTTTTTCTGCCGCAAGGTGACCAAGACCAGGCAAGATGCCCATTCACCTTATAAACCCAATTTTATTGCCATTGCTGACTACATACATCAAATGCATTATTATGGGTGTTCATAGCAAGACTTCAAGTAGAATGCACATTTCCAAATGCATTAAATAGGCACAGATAAATTAGTGCCCCTGTTCACTTTCTGTAAAAAGTGAATCATGAGTGTCCAGTATACCTGTCAACTCATACGTTTTAGCCATAATTAACATGGATTTTGTGGTGAATTTTATGTATATGGCCGTATGGCACAAATCATACGGATACTGAACATTTCCGGGGGGGTTTCCCCCCTAACGGGTAGTTCCGTTTGCTTTTGCCCAGAATGGTGCTAGTCTACTCGAATGCTTTCATTTCCGGTAACTTTCTCCTCACACAGATTTCCGAAAATCGCTTGCCCCAGAAACACTGACAGCATTATTGCAGTGCAAAGTAGATATGAATGGATGCTGTAACATCGAGCCGATGGGTCAGTATTTGGAGTTGGTGAAAAAAATAACGCAGGAACACAACTCTGAACACAGTAATGCCACTAAGTAGAATGATAATTAGACATTAACCAGACATTGTATTATGGAGGGCGGCCCGGTAGTCCAGTGGTTAGCACGTCGGCTTCACAGTGCAGAGGTACCGGGTTCGATTCCAGCTCCGGCCTCCCTGTGTGGAGTTTGCATGTTCTCCCCGGGCCTGCGTGGGTTTTCTCCGGGTGCTCCGGTTTCCTCCCACATTCCAAAAAAAACATGCGTGGCAGGCTGATTGAACACTCTAAATTGTCCCTAGGTGTGAGTGTGAGTGCGAATGGTTGTTCGTCTATGTGTGCCCTGCGATTGGCTGGCAACCGATTCAGGGTGTCCCCCGCCTACTGCCCGGAGACGGCTGGGATGGGCTCCAGCACCCCCCGCGACCCTAGTGAGGATCAAGCGGTATGGAAGATGAATGAATGAATGTATTATGGAGATATACAATAAATACCATTGAAAATTTCGTGGGTGTTTTGCTGCCGTTATTTTGACATATAAAATGCTTTTGTATGTTATAAGGATTTATTGCTCTTTATAAGGATTTTTTGGTACTTTATACAGGTTGGCACTCCGAAAAGTTGACAGGTTTGGTCCAGTCGAAGCTTGTGGCACACACCTGTTTACATGGCTTGAATTTGCAGTACAAGCAGAGAAACAGCAAAATATAATTAATGAAATCTCAATTAAACATAGCATGTTTCCAAATCAAGAGTGACCCATTAATTCCTCTGGGTTGAAGCATCAAAAAACTCAAGTCAAGCCAAGTAGAACAGTATTGTCAAATGCGCTGTATGTGCAATATACAGCACAGATGAAATTTCATCCCTCTCAACCGGACTATAAGACAGCAAGCGGAGCCGTTTAATCATCATTAAACGGCAGTGATAAATACGACGGCAATCCAAAACATGGAGCCGACCACGCACACGCATGCACACAAACGAGAATGTGCAAAGTCATCAAACCCGGAGTCAGTCCGAGCTACAAAACCAAACACGTTCTACCACACGTTCGTATCATCACGTCCTTCAGGAGAGTGAACTAGACCCTTACCCTCCATAGGCTCCAAAAGTGAAACTCCTCTTTCTTTGCGGCATACCTGCTGTGACTGAGTCCACCGAGAGCTGAATGGACTCGTCACTTTATTCTGACGGAGCTTGTGTGTTAGTCCACTGCCCCCAACTGCCTCTTCTTTGCTTACACGCCTCCTTCACAAACAGGGAGGGAAAGACACAGGCTGAGCGGCATGGAATAGACTAGGGTGTGCTGACAATGTCAGTCTCCTGCGAACCGCCAAGTGTAGTGGCATACAGTCGTACCCCTTTGGTGGACGTTCCTAAATGTGTATAGGAAAATGAATTAATTTATTCCCAGCAGTCACCTATGTGTATTTCGTCTCTGCTTCCAGGACTTGAATGTTGTTTATTTGTTTATTTTCTCCAGTCAGATTTTAGACTGTATGCGTTCGCATCTGAAAGCAATCTACAATGGACAGTTTCGTTAACCAATCAGATTTTAAATTCTTCACAGGGCCATGACGTCGGTATTTTCCACCCTTTGATTGGTTGGTGGGAGCAGGTGTTATCACAGCCGAGTTGGAGTAGCAAAACACGTCATTGTGACATTTTAAATTCATGATGGACAGAGAGAGAGTTAAATCGAGCCACAAGCCATGTCGTGTTTGCTTTTAAGATGTTTTTGAAAACTGTTTCCTGTCAATACATGTAAACGCTGAAATTACCACTACTTTGTCCTATACACAGTGGATTAAAGAACATGTATTGCAGTATTATAATAATAATAATACATTTTATTTCTCCATCTCCACTTGTTGATGGTGAGAAGCAAAAGATATTTCTGGAAAAGCAATGTCATGCTCAGAAGGTTCTGCAACACTCACCTGGTAATCTGTCATTGTTATTGTAAATAATGCCACGTGACAACTGGGACATGTCTTTGTCTCCAGTGATCCGGGATGGCTAATGGTGCTGTGATAAAAAATATAAATGGTTTAAATATTTTTTATTGAGTAGATGTATCAACATTTTTGAATAGATATATTTTTGGAGGTGATAAAAGAAAAGTGCTGACAATTATATGCAGATGTTCACTATTCGTGGGCCAGCCCTGTCGTCCCACACACCACAAACCCCACAACCCACAAATAAGAGGGGTCCACCTTAGTGTTAACTTATGGTATCACCATTCACGAATGGATGGCAGACATCACTTAGTTGCACTTGCACCAAGTCTACAATCCTCTTTACTACTTGTACAACGTGAGTAGGCTTAATATTTTGGGTGGATTTGGAATGATATGTAGGACAAATATAGAACCTGGATAATATTACAATACTGAGTGAGTTGATTTTTGTGAAAAAATGCACAAAATGACTTTTTGCACTTAAAGTTTGTTTGCTGTTCAACAGTTTTGTGCCGTCCTGTAATGTTGATGCATGATGCCCTTTGCACTGAGAAAAAAGAAATCACAATATGTGTTTATTTTTTTATTCTTCAGACCCTTTTTTGTTGAAGGCTGGATCTTTTATACAAAGTACAAGCACTAAGCATGAAATATAACGTTAAATATTAAGATACTGTGATGTACAGTACGTCAGTTCAATGAAGAACAGACATTGGCATATTTTGTCCATTGTGGGACCTGATGGGCTACTTGTTCAGCTCTCTGAAAGACAAACCGTCAAACATAGGCACTGTAATCACAGCTTGCCCTGCTCCACACCTGCACACTGAAGAGGAGGGCCACTGAACAACTTTCAAATCTCTTCATGCATTGGCCTCACATTGCTTTCTTTTGTAAGATTTCCCGAATGCAATCAAGAAAAAGATTTATGAGGGATAGGATGACTTGTGTCACAGTCACTGATGAATGCAACAAGTCCTGAAGTCTTGTTTCTTCCTGCTCCTAGACCCCCCTTACAGTTGAAAGTGTTATTTACTTTTAAGATCAGGTGATGTCAAGGAAAGTGATGGCCATGAGTATGTCAAAAAACAAAATGACAACGTAAGTCAAAGATAATGGCTTTCTACTTATTTATTCATTTTCATGACATGACTGCAGTCACTGACGACAGTGTATGTTGTTCGTCAGACCGGACGTTTTAATCATTTATTTGTATTTCTTGATGAAATTTTCTTCAGGGTGATTTTTTGTGACAATAATGTGCTTTTTGGGTCCTGGCCATGAACCAAAGAGCTGAACTGTAAAAACGTGAAAAGCACGCAAAGAGCCGCTTAAAAGGAAGGAGGGTGCTTTCCCCCATCAATATTTATTCTATATATCAATGAACACACTCCCCATTGCCGCTGTATACTTTCTAAATATTTTCCAGATACTTGAGTGAACAAGACTTCACAGAGAAGCGGATATTTGGAGAGTTTGCAGAGGAAAAGCTGCCGTCCAAATATGTACAAGTGTCCAAGTATTCAAAAGCCAATTTTGCTTTGAAGTCACTGGAAAGAACCAGACCTTAACTCACCTTTAGCTTTCTTTTGTGTCATTATGAAAAACACATCAACAACAAAATTACGGCTTAGGAGAATTTAATAGGATTGCTTGGTCACCTAGTGCTGCTTACTTATTTGTGTGTGGAAAATAGCCCACTTTCACATCCTTGAGACAAACTCAGTATGTAGACTACAAATAACAGTGTTGAAGAGATCGCTTGTTGCTTTCACTTTTACCCTAACAGCCGCCACTGTTGCATACACTATTGCCTTTCACAGCGTCTTATTCCAGGTTCTGCATATGATGTTAGGGAAGTACTTTTTACTTTTTACTTTCTACTTGTCTTGAGTACCATGCTGCCTTGAGATACAAGTTCACATCATTCTGTGTCCATGTTCTGGAATCAAATCAATCACTTATGTCACAAATCATCATTCGCTGTAATGAACAAAAATGCCATTGATCTGTTGCAAACTCCCAATATAAAATAACAAAGGCGTTTTCATATGTGTTGTTTGAATGAGGAAAATAGGACTCGATAACTCGATGTAGAGTAATTACATAATAAAACAGAATGTAAAGAATGTTTGCCTTTTTTATTTTTTAATTTTTTGCTCCAATGCAATGCATATTTGGCTGCTTCCTTCTTTTGGCCATGTCAAGTCAAGTCAAGTCAACTGTATTTATAGAGTACTTTCAAACAGCCATCGCTGCATACAAAGTGCTGTACATGGAGCAATTTAACATACACAATAAACAGTAAGACAAATCGGTAATAAAGGCAGTAGAAAGCACCAAACAGTAAAACCAAGAACAAATCTAAGTCATGCTGAGTCAAATGCCAAAGAATACAAGTGAGTTTTGAGGAGGGTTTTGAAGATGGGCAGCGAGGAGGCTTGCCAAATGTTCAGTGGGAGATCATTCCGGAGAGAGGGACCAGCAACAGAAAAGGCTCGATCCCCTCTGAGCCTCAGTTTAGTTCCTGGTATGTGGAGGCAGTATAATACATACATACGCGGCGCACACACACACGCACACACACACTCACACACACACACACACACACACGCTCACACACACACACACACACACACACACACACACACACACGCACACACACACACACACACACACACACACACACACAAAGGTATGTTTCCTGTGATTCTTTACTGCAACGATCTAGTTCCCTCATGATGGAGCATCAGGGTCACAGATAGTGTGCCCTGGAACACACTTCTGGCTGTAATGTACGGTTCTAAGAGCGAGCAGGAATTTTCATGAAAGCTGATTAATAGACAGTAGCGGCGTTGCGCTCAGGTTCAGAGCCTTTGCGTGATGATGACAATATCAGAAACAAAAGAAGAAAACTGTCATGCAAGAAGACAAAATCAATGGCCCAACATAACAAGTTTATCAAAAAGATCATCGCTGAGTCGAACAGGCAGGCAGATAGACAGACATCCCTGTGAAGGACCCGCGACAGATAGATAGATGCTGGTTAATAGCGCCCTCCTTTGGACAGCTAGAGAGGACCTGAAGAGTGCATTCAGCATCAATGGAGAATGAATGAATGAACCTTTCTTTGCATGAAGTGAAAGCATGATTTGAAAGCATCTCAAGGGGAGTGAATACTAAGGGGTTAATACTGGTGCCTGTCAGTGTTTCTCAACTTGGAGTCCGTAGTGCAAGGTGTGATTGCAAAAGGGCCGTGAAATTAAAACATCTCTAAAAGGGTAACAGGTAACAGATGGTAACAGGACTTCTTTACCTTTCGAATTCCATCAGTTTCACAAGTGTAATTTGTTGTATTGTAATTAGATCTTGCACCCATTTGCACTGTTAAAATGACAACATGACGGTGTTATTCCAAACATATTCGGCATTCTTTTCGAATTATGAGGCTTTTGCATTTCATCATCCTAGCATCGTTCATTTCTTAACAATGTGTTTATCGTAATGTAACAGAAAGTTTAAAAAGTTTGCCTCAAAAAGTAAATGAAGACCAAAAGGCTTGTGGTCTGACGTGAGAACATCTAAACTCCACACAGGGAGGTCGGACCTGGAATTGAACAGTCGACGCGCTAAGCACTGGACCACCGGGCCACCCCCTGTGGTAATCAGTATTAACAACTCAACAATTTGACTGAAAGTCTGATATTGCTGCCTACACGTGTTGCTCCACTGGCGGACTAGCTAACCGTTACAACCCACGCGCACTATTTAAAACGATAGATTCTGTACTCAAACGCCCTCTGCCTACTTGCTCGGATTCTTCACCCGAGATGTGCAACAGATTCCTTCAGTTTTTCATTGATAAGGTCTCTACAGCTAGGACTCCGGTCTCAAATACCGCATCTGACCCCTCTGTCCATGTTCCATGTTCAGCTGTACTAAATTCTTTTGATACTGTGTCCTTGGCGCTTTTGGAGGATGTAGTTCGCCAGACGAAGCCATCTGGCTCCCCTTGCGACTCTCTTCCCCCACGCTTCTTTCAGGAGGTTCTCCCGAGTGTTGGTGCATCGGTCTTGGATATCATCAACAGCAGCCTTTCTTCTGGTGTAGTTCCCCAACAGTTTAAACATGCTGTGGTCCAAGCCTTGATCAAGAAACCTGGTCTTGTTCCAGATGTGCTGTCACGTTTCAGGCCCATTTCCTAACTGTCTTTCATTTACAAAATTCTGGAAAAAGTGGTGCACATGCAGTTGAAACTTTTCTTGGATGAACATAACATCTTGGAGGTCTTCCAGTCAGGTTTCAAGACGATGCATAGCACGGAGTCAGCCCTGTTACATTTTTCTAATGACATCCTCCTGGCAAATGACTCTGGAGACCACGTGTGTCTGGTCTTATTGGACTTAACTGCAGCATTTGATACAGTGGATCACAGTATTCTGTTGACTCGTTTGCAGCACTTGGTGGGCATTGGCGGCAGTGCTCTTGAGTGGTTTAGGTCCTATCTAGCTGACAGGACCTTTTGTGTCAGCCTTGGCTGCTCTGAGTCACGCACTGCTCCCCTGTCATGTGGTGTTCCACAGGGCTCAATTCTGGGGCCTCTGCTGTTCTCGCTGTATCTGCTCCCATTGGGTTCCATCTTAAGGAAACATGGTATTCCCTTCCACTGCTATGCAGATGACTGCCGGATCTATGTCCCACTGAGCAAGAAAGACGCCTTCTCATTAAGGCCACTCCTATCCTGTCTGGAAGGAATCAAAACCTGGATGGCACAAAATGTCTTGAAATTCAACGAAAAGAAGACAGAGGTGATATTGTTTGGTCCCAGTGGCCCTTGTACATTCCATCCTGTAGACTTGGGCCCCCTGTCTCCTTATCTGAAATCAACGGTCTCAAACTTGGGCCTTAAACTGGACAGTGATTTCAAACTCGATCGGCAAATTGGTGCCGTTGTTAAATCAAGCATCTTTCACCTTAGACAGCTGGCCAAAATAAAACCTCTCCTCTCACATGAACACTTTGAGACAGTAATTCATGCCTTTATCACATCCGGCTGGATTACTGCTATGCCTTGTACTTTGGAGTCAGCCAGTCCTCCATTAAGCGCCTTCAGCTGGTCCAGAATGCCGCTGCTCGCCTCTTGACTGGTACTCGTAAGAGGGAGCATATAACTCCCACTCTGGCATCCCTTCACTGGCTCCCCATTCATTTTAGAGTTATTTTCAAGATCCTCCTCTTTGTTTTCAAATCTCTAAATAATCTCGCGCCACCTTACCTCTCTGAGCTCATCCGCCCCTACACACCTGCTCGGCGCCTCAGGTCTGTGGACCAGTCTTTGTTAGAGGTACCAAGAGCTAAACTGAGGCTCAGAGGGGATCGAGCCTTTTCTGTTGCTGGTCCCTCTCTCTGGAATGACCTCCCACTGAACATTCGGCAAGCCTCCTCGCTGCCCATCTTTAAAGCCCTCCTCAAAACTCACTTGTATTCTTTGGCGTTCGACTCAGCATGATTTGTCCTTGATTTTACTGTTTGGTGCTTTTCCACCGCCTTTATTACCGATTCGTCTTACTGTTTATTGTGTATGTTAAATCGCTCCATATACAGCACTTTGTATGCAGCGATGGCTGTTCGAAAGTGCTCTATAAATACTGTTGACTTGACTTGACTTGACTGTTTATGGTCAAATATGAGTTGCTTGAAGGGTTATAACTCCAAAACTGTCACTGCTCATTACTATCCCGGCAATGGCGTTTTGTAACATGTGTCAACGTAAAGCAAGTGGGGCATACTACAGAGAAAGTTGTTTGATTGTTTTAAATAAGCAGGTGTTTGACACCATTCAGCTCCTGAATGGTTCTTAAATCAGGTTTGCCATGCGACGACAAAGGACACACAAACACCTCACGTTCATAAGTGTCGCGCATCAAACAAGTACATACAAGTACAGTACATGCAAGTACAACTCAATGGGTGAAGGTGAGAAAGAGAATACATTTCGAAGCAAGGGTGACTAATTCAAAAAGCATCAAAGAGAAGATATACTTCAGATCTAATAATCTGTTTCCAGTAGTCTTGCCTGACGTAAACACAAAAACATGAATAATTCAACAGGGAAAGAAATTATGAATAACAGTTCTGCGAATAGAAGAGGGAAAATACGTTTCACCCTGGGATCTTACCACTGCGACAATCCAACAGAAAAACAGCAAAAACAACGCCGCATAGTCTTTGTTAAAGCCATCAAAGTATGAGCATGACTCTCAAGATGAGTGACATTTGTCAAACAACAAATAAATGAACTGACATGCAAATGCATTATAGAAACAGTCACTGAAAAGACATGATAGGTCCAGGAAATTATTATCATAACGCCAATCAAACAGTCATAATCAAAAACAGGACATTTTTTCAAATTGACTGTGCAGAAAATGCAAAAAATCTGAATTGATTAGGATTCAGTCACTGGTTTGGTCCCTAATATTTTTTCAAAGATGTTGATTGTTGTTTTCCAAATTAAAAGCAGATGTTTGTCTTATTAGGACTCAAGTCAGTCATTTTGTCATGCAGTCTCTATGCAGGACTGGAAAGCTACTGTACTGTTTTTAATCATTAAGTGGATGAAATTCCGAAGATTTGGCCAATTTTAAGTTGAACGAGGTCTCTAAATGATTAATTGATTATGTCATTTATTCTTATAAAACAATTAGTAGTTGAGTTAATCATTGCAAAACATTAAGAAGAGAAGAAAAACAACAGATTTCATAAATAAAAGGTTAGTCTCGTAATAATACGGATTATATTCTGGAAAAGACACCTTTGCTCTATGAAATAATTCTTGTAAAACTACCTGCTTTTTGTACCTAAAACAAGGACTTTATTCCTGGAAGAATGCAACTTTATTAAAGAAAAGTAACCAAATACGAAGGATGTCAGATTAATGTGTTACATTTGTTACTTTAATTAACAGAGCTTTTAATTGACCCAAAAATGAGGTCGATAAATTCCCCAATCTGGAGGTCTGCACTACTTTAAGTCACATGACATAAGCATTTCTTGTAAGTTATTTTGTGGACCCCCAAGGCTCAGTTTTAGAGCCACTGATCTTGATTATTACCTCATTTTTCATGCCAGACACTATGCTATCCACCGCCCCCTGATTGTGTTCATGTTCACACCATCAGGCATTTCTCGTGCAGCTACATGGCTGTGGAGGTGGTCGAAATGGCCTGTGCCAACACATCAGACGTCAAAGTGGAGCACGAATTCACAAGTGCAGCGAATTACAGAGCAACAAAGGCAACTAAGCCGAAGCGGCTCGCAGCATGTTTGGCAATGAAAGAGCGATACGGCCCGCTGGCCTCGCATAAACCCGCCAATAAATAATCCATGGCAAAGCTGCCATTGCATGTGTCCAAGGTCGCTTGCTCACATTCTCAGGGTCCCAGTGCTCTCTATAATCCTTGCATATACTGCACTGTTTTGACAGCAATCAATATACCCTCAATGTTATTCTTCCGGTGAATTATTTTTTGATAATGTGATCCAAATAAACAAAAATGAAGGGGGAAAATATTCTTTTCTACAAGTGGTACAAAGATTGTCTACACTGAGCCCGTGTCCGGTCAGATTTGACACTTTGACAAAAATTTTAATTTTAGAATTTAATAATCCATCCATTTTCCGATCCACATATCCTCACAAGAGTTGGGTCAATTTAGAGTGTTCAATCAGCCTGCCATGCATGTTTTTTTTGAATATGGGAGGAAACCGAAGTACCCAGAGAAAATCCACGCAGGCCACCCATACAAACTCCACACACGGAGCTGGAATTGAACCCAGTACCTCTGCACTGTGAGGTCAACGTGCTAATCACTGGATCACCGGGCCGCCCAGAATTTAATAGTGTGTGTTAAACTGAGGAAAACTGTGGGAATAGTTGGAAGTTTTGAAACTCCACTCTGAAAATTGGATATGTTTCATGAGACAGTGAGGCTTTTTTTAAGAGGGAGCTTTAAGATAAGATAAGATATCCTTTATTCGTCCCACACTGGGGAAATTTACAGCCTCCAGCAGCAAGAATGTATGTAGAAAGAAGAAAGGAGAAAGAGAAAAAAAAACAACAAACATCTTTCAATTAAATACAATATGAACACAATGGATAAATCACAGTACTATTTACAATTTTCCTTCACATAATTTAATTATTATTATTATTATGATTGTTATTTTTTATTCATCAGCCTGACAGCAGTCGGTAGGAACGAGCGTCGGTATCTCTCCTTCTTGCAGCGCGGGTGTAACAGTCTCTGGCTTTAGACATTTATGTAAGCTGTCTATGTCACCAGTCCACCAGATTTCTTCAGTGTTCCCACAGAAATGTTGACCTGTTGTGGTCTTTTAAAGGATCAAGGGAATTGATGAAGGAATAATTATCTTTTATTCATGTTGGACAGCCAATCAATATGTTTTGAAAAGATCTGTTGTTCATAGACAATTATTAGTGTCATGTAGCAGGGGGTGGACCCCAAAAAGCAGGCAGGAGGGAGGAGCGGGATGTATTTGAAGAATTGTATTTAAAACAAAGAAAAGTAAATCCAAAACACAGAAAGTCCAAAGTATCAAACAAAAACCATGACTAAATCTAAAACATAACAATGAACTAAACATGACAGAAAACAAAAGCAAACAGCAACACACATGACAGTAGCGAGAAGCAACAATGACCCGACACCGAGCAGGAGTCCTTTTATACAACTAATTACCAAATGACCAACAGGCGTGCAGCTGCCGGGGGAGCCCTACAGTGCCACCTGTTGGTCCCTAAACCGATCATGACAATTAGAAGTATGTGTATTATATTGTGTGTTCATGGACAATGAACTGCTTGTGAGGGGTAATAGACACTGACCTGGCACAGCATTGTGACGGCCTTGCAAACTTTTTTTTTAAACTGCTACTGTTTGACAAAGTCATTGTGTGGGCATGTTTCAATGAGTATGCATTCTGTAAGTCTAACTTGAGGAACTGGAAGGACAGGTTGGAAATTACATCAGTCAAAAAGCCAAAAGATATTGTGTCGAGAAGAGCAGAGATTTGGATGAAAATAGTCTGAAGGTGTATAAAAAAATAAATACAGTGGCACCTTGAGATAGGACTTTTTTTCAATATTTATATCCATATTTCAAATCATCTTTCCCCAATGAAGTGAATAGAAATCCTTTTAATCTATGCCCCCGGCCCCCCCCCAAAAAAAACAACCAAAATGTTTGTTATGTGTTTCTTAATCATAAAAATAGCACCCTATACTATTTTACATCAAGAACACATGGGGTAGTAGCATAAGAGAATAATGAATAGAATGTAGCTTATGTAACAATTTTTGCTATATTCGTACTTCACTTCAATGGACATTGTGCTTCTCCTTCCGGTGTACACATTTTGGCCACCTTGGGACAGTCTAATACACGCATACTGATGTACTGTACATGGAGGCAGCCTTCAGCTACTCAGTTAGCTGCAGTAATATTATTAATTTTTCACTGAGCATGAAAAACATATAGCTGTTAGTATTGTTACACTGTGTGCGCACGTGTTGCTCCACCGATTGTGTTTGAATGCCTATCACTTAAAGCCAAATGATCTCCTCACAAAATCACCATGACCCAATCGAGGTGGAACGCGCTCAAAATGGACTTGACTGTTTGACACAAAAGTTCTTGAAGACATGAGACAACATTACTTTTGTGAAATAATAATAATAAGAAGAAGAATGACTCATCCCTAATGCTGTCGTGCGGCATCTGATTAATGATTGCACAACAACTGCCCCGCTGCAGCACACTCAATTAGTTGCTGACTGCAGGGCCCTTCACCATCATGCTCATCTCATCCCAAAATGTAAGAATGTCATGCATAAAAACAGTCCAATATGACAGCCAATGTATGGAACGGGACTTTGGACAGCCGTCGTGGCTTTAGAGCGCATCATTGTCATGGTGTGGAAAACGACTACCCGGTTGGGATATACTGTATTGCAGCCACAAGATTCTTGAAATTCTTGAAGATTCTTATTTACACAGCTGATTGGGTCCTGTCTACTCTTACACTGATTTTTTGTGGTCGTGCTCACTCAATCATATTGCAGACATATACAGTCGAGTGAAGACAAAACGCGATTGAAGACAACATTTCTGTGAAATCTTACTCTGCGTGACAGTTGTTTAGTGTGAAACACACGACAAGAAAGGAATATTTGTAGTCTCCGCGGCCCTCCGTGGGGAACCCTACCTACGATGTGGCCTGCGTGACGCCATGCAGCTACACAAACAATGCAAATGTTTGCTTTATGGCTTCCTTTCCGTGCACATACTCTTTCCCCAGGGAATACTTCCATCATTGCGGGGCTATAAAAGTAAAGGTGCTGTGACATTTAATAATACAGGAGGCTACTGGGAGGAGGGATTCTCTGTGCTGCCAACACAGCATCACTACGTAGATGCACTCAACTGAGACCGATGAGAAGTAAAAACGGCGAGGCGTGAGATTTAGCAGCCGAGCACATGACGAAATGGGACTAGGATGAACGCATTTTGAAAAGGAAAGAAAGAAGAAATCAAGTTCCATATCAAGAGACATTCAAGAACGAGGCATGGAAGGAGGAATGCTTACATGAGCAAAAGGTCCCAAAATATTTTTCCATTACAAAAACAGCACTCTATCATATCATACTTTGGAAAAGATAGACAGCAATGTTAGAATGTGAAATAATGTAAAGAAATATTGATTTTTGCTCTGGTTTTTATTTATTTTTTATTTTTTGCTTCACCTCACTGGACATTGTGGTGCTTCCTCTGGTGTGTATATATTGTTCACTCTGTGACAGGTTATTAGAGACGGATATACAGTGGTACCTCTACTTCCGAACGTCATACAAAATTTCAAGTTACGAAACGTCCCACCTGGAAAATATTGCCTCTTGTTACGAAAGAAATTTCAAGATACTAAAGGTAAAAATATAGCATGGGCTGCTCCGCGCAGCTTCGAGTTTCCTGAACGCAACATACTTAGAGCTGCTCTGCCATTGGCTCTGACCTAGCATTTTCCTGGCATTGGCTAAGAGGGACCTCTACAGTTTGTGTAGATAGATAGATATGTGTCCATGCAGCCTCATCACCATTCACCCCTGCGAGCCATGAGGGGTTCTGACAGTTTCACGTAAATGTGAATCACCCAGAAAAAGTTTTGACCAGTCGGGAGATCGCTCACTATGCTGATGTTTGCCTTGGATATTTTCAAAAGATTGTAAAAAGCCGACAAACGCAAACATCCTTGGATCAGTTCTTTCAAAAGGCAAAAACCACTTCTGAAAGATAACATGGACTAAAGAGGGGGGAAAAAAGGATGAGGACACAGCCAAAAATTAAATGACCATCATTTTTATTCTTTACTCTGTTCTTTGTTTTTTTACATTATGCACAACTCACATTTATTGTGCAATAATCTAATTGTAACATGTATTTGTTACATATTTTGATACATTTTTATACTTTATAAAACATTTACATCTGAATTTTGGGGTGCTTAGAATGAATTAGGGCATTTACATGGAAAACACATCTCTGCTTACAAAATTTTCTAGTTCGGAAACTTCTTCCAGAACCAATTAATTTTGCAAGTAGAGGTACCACTGTACAGTCTCAAGTGATTCATTTGCACGTTGCAGTAATATTAGTCCTTCTTTGCAAGGAATAAATATACCTGTAAGTATTGTTATATTGTCTGTCTATATGTGTCGCTCCACCATTTTTGGTCCGATATCCGCTAGTCCAGGGGTGTCCATTAGGTAGATCCTGATCTACCGGTAGATCTAAGGCAGGTCCCAAGTAGATCTGAAGAGTGTCGAGGAGAAAAAAAACCAAACAACCATTTGTGTGTCTTTGTACATGTTCGTAACATATTTTTTTGTGTTCATGTACGCTGCATCCTAATCATCCTATCAGTCTCATTTTCACAAAATAAATATAAAAAAAATAAAATAAAGCAGGTAAATCTTGAATTTACGGTGGCGCCTGATTACGTCACCGGAAGTTGTTAGCGCTCAGCAGTCTGCAATTGCAGCTTGTGATCAGAGCTGTTGCGCTCTATCTTGTATCATCATTCTTCTCATTCAGAGTTTACTTCGTGTCCAATTCACCGAGGGCACGGACAAAGAATAGGAATCCAGGAGAGTCCAGGGAAGCACTTTAAAATGGTACTTGTGAGCTACGATAGTTAACAGGCTGCAAAAGTGCATCGCATGCCTCAGTTTCAGGCTGTTTCTCATCATGGCGTGTGTGTGTGTGTGTGTGTGTGTGTGTGTGTGTGTGTGTGTGTGTGTGTGTGTGTGTGTGTGTGCGCGCGCGCGTGCGCTCACACAAGTCGGTAAGGGTAGATCCTGTGAGGTTAGTTGATCGAAAAGTAGATCTTCGATCCGAAAAGTTTGGGCACCCCTGCGCTAGTCTATAACACCGTGACACGGATGCCATTTGTAAGCCAATATATGCTGTTTTGTACTGTTTGTTAGAATAAAGCTACATTACTTTTCTCACCAAAAGTTATATGGTTGTTTTAAATTTGCAAGATCTATTTTTCTTTGTTTGATGCTTATGACGGTAAACTAAAAATGTGTGTGACAATAAACAGGTGGAATGCCCTTTTTTGAAAAATTGCATGAAGAACAATGGCTTCTAACTGTAAAGTGAGTAGAATTTGCTGCCATCATGCAGCATTCGTATCTCGAGTTTGGCCGAACAATAGCGTGTAGGCGGGCTGAAAATTAAACAGCAACCATACTTAATGTACTGTACTCTTAAACTGGCCCTCTGTGACTGTTCATTGATATGATTCCTGCATTGATATTTGAATGAACAACACACAACAAGCACCATTCAAGCTACGACCGGCCCTGCGAGGCACACGCAAGACAGGTCAGCACGAGCATGTACCACATTGTCATCAATAAACACGTTTCGCAACCCGAAAAAATATGCAGCAATGATGTAAGAGCTTGGTGGCAGAAACAGGTCACGCAACTAATGAGTTACTTCATGCAGAGAGATTTGCATTCATTATTAATACGTGCCCATGTCACTTGTGAAAAATAGCCTCTGAAAGTACCGCAAGATCTCTGTACTCTGCACGCCAAATTTCACACGCGCTAATATGCTTTGTTACCACAAACAAAAGCAAGCAGACTAACATTGACACATGAAAAAGAGCAGCATGCAGAGAACGTTACCTTTTTCTGCTGTCTGCTTGCAGGCGGGTGGTGAAGTGAGTGAGTTTGTTGTTCAGAGTAGTGCGGCGACGGATGCTGCACTGCTTAGCAACCGCGCAGCCAATGAAATACACGAACAAAAAGTGCCCCGACCTAGACTTCAATCCCACATGCACAACTCACAAGCAAAGCTGAGATCACCTCTTTGGGTCCAGGAGACTTGTGCAGGTCATGTAAAAGCTATGCAGTAATTTCCATCCATCGAAATCTGCAAAATAGAAATACACCAACAACTACGGAGGCATGGTTTCACAGCATTTGCAGCACTTCTTTTTTGAAGGTCTTTCAATATATCTGAAAATAAGAAAAACACATTTAAATACATATCTCAGTAATATATTGGGAGAGCAAGGTTGTATTGTACAAACAGTGCTACTACTGTGTTTACAGTAAACAAATCACTTTTTTTCTAACTAATAAACTTGTCATTGGACACTATACATCCATAATAAAATGCAAAAGATGTATATTATAAAATGAATCGACAGCCATTGCTTTCTGTAGGTGTAAAACACAGGACTAAAGATCTGACAATCAATAATCATCAGCAAAAAATAGGCTGAGTTCAAATACTTCCAGTGTTCATTCTTCTTTCAAATCTAATGTAAAATTAGTGCGCTGCCATTTAGTGGTCAATTGTGGAATTACACCCAAAATAAACAAAGTAAAACAAAAGTTATAAATTGTACAAAAAAGAATCGGTGAATGGAGGTGGAGGAATGTTACTGTACTTTCTCTTTTTTTTAACTTAAACTTACATAATGTCACTTTTTTATGCACACAAAGCTAAGGGCAAATGTCAAATTTGTTATTGCATCACTGGTCTTACCGTGCTTGGGTACCTTTTTTAAGCATAAATCACAACAGGTGGTGTAATTAGAGTACGTGAGAAGCGACTCCAGTCTGTCTGCTCAAGAACAATAATGAAAGGTGGAGGTGAGGTTCCGACTGCATGCATTTCCAACTGTCCTTTTGAGACCTCATTCTTTCTTTGACCCACCGGCGGGCTAGCTGTAGCGTGTGTATTGATTGGCTCGTTTGAAAGCATTTACGATCAAACTATGTGATGTTCTATTTACATCTGAGTGTTCTCATGTGATACTCTTTCAATGTTTCAAGAATCCTCCATGACCCTTGAAAGATCAACGGGGGCATGTATCTGCAGAAAATTGTGCAAATGTGGTGAAAAAACACAGTCAGTTCTCGAGACAGTTTCAAACTCGCCCATGAACTCCAGCTCACGGTCCAACAGAAATACAATTATAGTGTACGACGTGGACTCTTCTACTGTTTTAAGAGTTATTTGAGACTTCAAGGACCAGCAGAGCCAGATTTCTCTGGGAATCAGTGCAAATGGGTGGTGGAACTGCAGACAGTTCACTCACTTGTTTCAAACTCTCAAATGAACACTGTTCCATAAAAATACAAGCATTTAGCTTCAGTACAATTTAAAAATTCCCACCATTTTCCTTGATTCACTAACACTTGTAAATCTAAAATGGATTTTGGTCAGTGTACACAAATTATACCTGTAAAACTTTCTTTGCCACGTTTGCATATTTTGGCTCACTTCACATCATCAAATTCCAAAGTATCAGAATAACATTAAATGTATGTTTGATTGCTGACAAAATAATGTGGACATGACACTCAAATGTTTTCCTGCTGAGACAGTTTATTGAAACGTACATTCATCAGATGCATTGCCACTGAACTCAGTCGTACTTGTCTTTGAGATAATACTCGTACGATGCAAGTAAACATGAACAGCAACTATCTGACACGATTTGAGACAAGTCTGAAGAGGGGTACGCAGAGCCCAGAGGAATCCACCTCTTTTTTTTAAAGCTGTTTGAAGTTGCCACCTATTCTATTTCCTGACCTAAACAACACCAGCATTACATTACAACGTGCAATTACTTGAGTTTGTGATCAGGAGACATTTGGACTTTGCAATGAACAAACCAAACTGTCTGCAAAAAACATAATGACATGATTATACACAAAGACATTTTTCACAAATAACTATTAAGGCTGCACAGAAACTAAATAGTATGAGAGGGAAAAAGTTTTAATTTTACATTAAAGTTAAAACAACTACGTAGGGCGGGGGAAAGGTATCTTCCCTCTGAATAACCTTTCGCAGAGTGATTAAGTTGATGGCTAGACTTGATTCTCGCATTATGCCATTTTTTTCCCTTGAAAATATGACTGCACTTGTAAGATTACAATTTGACGTTCCTGCAGTGGTGCCTTGAGATACAAATTGAATTAATTCAGCGATCTGGCTCATATCTCAAAACACTCATGTCACAAATCATCTTTCCCCGCTGAAATGAATGGTGATGCAATGAATCCATTCCATCCAATTTTGCTTGTACTGTATATTAAAAAAAAACCCAGCCAAATGACAACTCATAAAACTTGCAAGTCAAAGTACCATTGCATTCAAATTTTTTCCTTAATAGTGTAGTCATTCAATGCTTCATTATTTTCCCCATGTGAGTTCCTTCATGTAAAAATTATAAAAGCAATGAAAGATGTAAACGCCTACTTGAGATGAAAGAGTGAACCGCAGTCCACTATTTATGCACACACTAGTTTATTGCCACAACTACTGTAAATAGGAAAAGCTACTTGTGCGTATGTAGTTTTTTTGTTTTTTTTTTGATGAGTTGAAGCAGCCCAATCAGCTTTACTTTCTTCAGGCTGTTTTCCCATCTACTTCTTTGGCGAAACTGGTCACAATGTACAATTTTGTGGCGCTTTGCCGCACCCAAACATATTTGTTGTAAAAGGCAATCGAGTGTCTGAAAAATCCATGCGCTCATCGAATTTGAGCCATTTCCTCCAGAAACGGCGTTTTCATGCATCCGGTGCAGAGCTGGTCCATCCACAGCGGCGACTCGTGTTGCAGAGGGGTGCGGCGTGGGTAGAAGGTGTGAGAAGGGTCGTAGTTCAGGAGACAGCTGAGGGAGGCCATGTAGAGGTCGGAGAAGCGAGACAGGCGTCGGGAGAAGTACGTGGGGTTGTGGCACGTTCGAAAGATGCTGCCGAACTGAGGGTTGAATAAGTTCTTTGTCATCACCCTGGGAAACAAAGTTAGTCAAGTCAAATGATTGAGCAACATTTTTGCCAACTTTGTTTTGGTGCCATTTTGATCATTTACAGACAACGTAGACATATACAGCGTATAGTGAGCAAGATGACAGCACCAAACTTCCAGCAAGCAGCAGTTTGGCCACTTTGAAATTGCTTAATTTTAACCAAGTGAACATCAAGCGAATATTAAGTGCACTGGGTGGAATTCCTGATTCGCATTATATTATTTTATTGGTCTATTTTGACCAAAGAGTGTCAAAGTCAAAGCGTAAATTTCAGACAGAAGTGAATGAGACAACCCCCGAGTGAGCTTGAATAGCGTATGAGTCACACACCTAAGTTCGTCTCGCTCCTTCTGCCACTCGTCTAGCACCTGTTTGGAGTCCGGGTCACGGTGCGTCTGGGGAATCGAGTACGAGTCAAAAACATAGCCAAGCACAACTTTACTAGCACTCTGCTTTTGGTTTGACGTGAACGTTTCACCTGTAATCGTTCCATCAGGCCAGTGAGGGCCTGCAGCCAAGTGAGGCTGACAGAGTAGCGCTCAGTGCTCACGACTTTGGTTTCATGCTCCAGTTCGGGTACAATGGCGCCCGTACGCCAGCCGTGTCGCAGCGTCAGGTCCTGCCGCAGAAAAGAAAAATGTTTCTCACCGTTGAATGGGTATCTACTGTACGTCACTCCGAGTTTGCACAAAACAAAACTTGAAAGGGAAACAACATGGCATCCAAAACTCCCACCACATTGTGCGAGCACTGCCCTCTAGTGGTGGATCTTTGCTTTTTTTTCAATGATATATTTCGAGTAAGCCAAAAATCTCAGGACATCTTTAAAAAGTCATTATTCCAACCTACTTTATGTGTTACGTTTGTGACAATTTTGTTTGGCGGTGATTTTCGAAATATGAAAGATCTACCTCGGCAAAAATAGTACTGAACGAGAATGTACTTCTTGATGTTAGCAAATAAGAAGCTAACAGAGGACATGAGGTCAGTTCAAGATGCCCATCAGGCTTTGACACTCACAGCCAAGTCGCTATAAAGATGGTCTCCAAAGTAAAGAACCTTCGATCCTCGCCAGCCCGTTAACCTGAGAAAGTCAAACAGGTTTCCCTGCGACACGAAACAAACATGCAATGTCAGTGGGTCTGTGATTGATGAGGAAATGCCACATTTGCGCTCTCCACCTTACCTGATGAAAGTCGCCTCGCATTGTTTATTTACCCGCAGTGTCAAAGCACTGACCTGTTTGTAGATGTGGCCTTTGTCTAAACTGCTGATCTTTTCCCAGCGAAGGTCCCCATTGCCATCCAGACGACGGAAGGGTCTGCAATGCACACTTTGAACATTAACACTGCCCTTCAATACATGAAAATACAACATGCCCTGAAATAATGATTCAATTGAAATTATACTTAACATAAAAAAAATTATATACTGTATATCAAGAAAATATTTTTAAAATACTTTGTAAAGATTTAATACAACTGAACTGAACTTAGGCTGTGATTTTTTTGCACCACTAGAGGAAGCCACACTACCCCTTGCAATCCCACATTAAATCAAGGCTAGCCTGATTCGCGAGATGCTGCTTTTATGCACACTAATACATACAGCAGCAGGCCCCAACCAGCCATTTTTGTGCCACGGACCTGAAGAAATATATTGACTACCCCTTGTAGAAAATATACAAAAAAAGTTATAAAAACACAGCTCACCACTACGCTGAATGAAATGGTTAGAATTAGCTCATGCTCACAATCTGCATACACCACACCCCAGTTTTCTGATAAAAGGACATCCGTTTGATGCATCAAAACGAGATTGTCAAAAAGAATTGAAGTTGCAAAAAATGTCGCCAAGAATTACATTCAAATATACAGTACGATGGTGGCAATTTCGTTTTTTGTGTCCGAGTTGGGGACAAGAAAAACAACACTTTTAAAGCAGCTTCCACTAACATGTTGATGACCCAAAAAACGATACTTGAGCCCTTATCAGAGAGGCTATCAATGCTGTCTCCTGAGGTCCGCACCGTGGCTCAGGTGAATAAAAATGGTTTGAAATTCAGGTGGAGGCAAAGAAAAGGATATTGAAGCAGAGGGGAAAAAAATGAAACTGGAGGAGGTCAAACACCAGGACCAACTGATGTCACTCCACAAAAGGAGGGATTGGTGGCTATAATCAGAAACTCGGCCATCTCTGACATATGTAAATGCAACCAGGGCGGAAGTGATGACGTTAATTAATAATTTACAGACCATTAGTTATTTGGAATTCTTACTTGCAATGCATATGTGTGTGTGTGTGTTTCATAATGGCTTGATATAGGCGGGGAAAAAAACTGATGAATCAAATGTTTATGTTCACAGTGTAAGCGCCAATTTGTGCATATGCACTGTTTGTGAATGAGGCCCGCCGTTTTTAAAATGCAACTTTCTTTGGATTGTAAATTGTAGGTGTGCATTCTATCTCATTATTGCCCGATTACAAACATCACTTTTTTTTTAACCGAAATAAGTGGTTTGACATGGACAGAGGCACAGGCAGATGCAGCTGATTTCAAAATAAAACATCAATTAATATTTTTTGTTCGATCTGTCTGTGCGTCTTAGTGGTTGCACTACAGGACATGTCGGTACATTACATACTTGACACAGTCAGTGAAGAAGTGAGGTTTGTCTGCCTGCACGATGATGACATCAAAGAAGTCTCTCCACTCTTTGCCCACCATGTGCGTCATGCCTTTATCCCTACACAAGAAAGCGAAAGAATCACTTGGGAAGGTACTTCACATAAAAGGTAAAAAAAAAAATCTACAGTATATAGCAAGAAAATATTTTGAAACTACTTTGTAAAGATTTAACACGCTTGCAAGCCCAAATCCTGGGCCACACTTACACAAAGCTGAAGGGACTGTTGGTGATGAGGAAAAGTTTCTTTCCATGACTGACGAGTCGGTGCAAAACAGCATCAGTCTCATCTCCTCTCAGAATGAACTTGTCTAGACACAAAGAGGACAACTCACAGGTAAATGCCGCGTTGTCCCGACTTGAAAAATCTTACCAAGGTCTTGCATGATCCATTTGTACATGAAGCCTTTGAGGTGCACCATGCCGATTGCTTCCTGAAAATGACAAAAGGGGGAAAAAGGTCTTTAGACAAATTGATACTTTGTGCTTACACACTCAGACGCATAATCGTTTTCATCTGTGACAGACCCAGCACATACAGAGAACAAATCAGAATTCAACAGCTTTGCTCGTATTGTGTTCCCATCATCCCAACACAGAAGACCAAACACATATTAGGATTCTGTTCCGCCATCGATCACGAAATGAAGAGATCTCGCGAGATCACACGTGACCTTACAAAAATGAATACAGACATTCGCCAACATGTGCTGATGTTTGCCGAGTGCTTCTAAAGAGCACACGAGTGGGGAGCGGTGAAGATGTCTTCAATAAAAACACTTGCTTTGGAAAACAATTCCTGCTGTCTGGGGAAGACACATTTGTGCAATATATATATATTAATAACATCAAGTAGGATACATTTGGTTTTGTTTATCGCCGCTTCCTTGTTTGTCAATCAGTGCACTTCTTCAGTGCACCGAGTTAAATGGGCATGTCTGCTTTCCCCATACATTAAGATTTATGGTCATAAATCCTGAACACGTTTCATATTTTATATTGTCGAGACGATCAGTTTCAAGCACTATTATCGAGACAAATCCACTCTTAAAACACTTCAGGCAGAAAAATTAATCATATTAATAATAATAAACCTATAAGACAATCGGGCGGTCTCGTCCTTGGTCAGGGACAACAAAGAGGAACAAAAACAGCCTGATTGTCTTGCTGTGTTCACCCGCCCTTAGTTGTGTGCACTGCAAGTGGAAAGTCTCGTTAGTCAAGGCCAAGAGTTATTATTCTTTGCCCAACCGGGTTGTTTCACTCAGCGGATTCCTGTGCTTGCAGCTGAGGAGCGTCAAAGGATTGTTTCTTTAAACCTCTCAGTAGGAGCCAAAGGCCAACGAAAAGAAGGTGCGGCAGACTCGCACCATGCCTGTGAGACGCGGCTGAAGCTACGACACCAACCGAGGAGATACAGTGGTGTCTGCTGACACCATCTTAATTCGTTCCCAAAGTGAAAATACATTAAATCCAAATCCAATTTAGAAAAACAGAAACAAAGAAAAGTGTCACTGCTGACTCTGTAAGCTGCATTTATCTTAGTCATTTTTTTTCCACAGAGGATAAGAGAAAAATATCCCAGGGAGTGTTGTCTGTCTGTGTGTCTCTCCAGTTTGTGCTCAAATACAAAATTGCTTAAGGGGTGAGAACCGCAACAAATGCTATTCGTTAACCCATCAATGGTGTTATGCATCATTTGCTAGCATTAAGCTAAATGGACTTATGTAAAGCGAGTCAATTTTGCATACACATTGTGTAGTTCTCTCTGTTTTATATTTCGTTTGACACTTCAAGCTGGAAATCCAGCTCTCCAAGCACCACTGTGGTCAACAATATATTTGGAAGCAAAATCTGTAGTTTGGATAAATGAATGAATGAGGGAAAAAAAACCAAAACATGGTCAACTTCATAAAACAGGTTGAAGGCGGGTAGGCTATTCTTGCTTTTCAATGTCCCAAAAACACTTTTATTTATATTTATGTCTTGCACCCTTGACGTGACAAAACCTTTAAAAAGTTAAATAGCGTCTTAAGTGCATTTCTCCCGGTGTGTTTGCAGAAGGCAAAGGATTTTCTTCGGTATGGGAAGTTTCCACAGACTAAAACTGCGGTGGGGAGTTATTTTGAGAGGGCAGTTCAGCGACCCGGTAAGATGACGACTTTACATTGTAGCAAAGTGTGAATCTTCCTTCAGTGCTGTCCCAGAGAAAGAATGAAATATTTCCAAATATGTGAGGGGCTGATTCACTTTGGTGAGATACTGTTTAACACTACGTCTTGAGAGGCAAAGACGGAAATGAATACGGGTCGAATGAGCCCTCATCCCAAGTTAATACACAAACAAACTGCTCAATGAGTATTGAGTAGCAACAGGAAAAAAGACTTTGAAAACTGCCAGTGACGGTGCACTGACAAAATAATCTTTACGGCCTTTCACCTCATGAGCATCTTGGGTCCATTATATAGTACTTTCTGATCAATAGGGTTTTAACAAACATGTATTATTGTTCGAGCTAAAAGCAGATGTACGGTGTGTTTTACATTTAGTGTCAAATGACAATAGGTTTTGAATAGAAATTGCACCAGCGCAGATGACTGCCAGAGTGAACACAATGTGGGGTGGTTTCCATTCCAATTCACACAGCCCGTAAAAACTTTCACACATTTCACAGTCCAAATATGTTTACTCACGGAGACGTCTTTGGAGAGGTGAACCGGATCGTAATCAATGTCGTTGGTGATGAAGAAATCATTTGCCACAGCCAAGAGGGTCATCTCAGGGATGGAGAAGATGTCCATGAACTGTTTCACCTTTGGGCCCTGTTGCAAAGTACAACAGCTCTCATCATTCACAGCCAGATTTGATTGCGATGTTTTTTTTCCAGCATTCATCATAGCACGGCAAAGACGGGGCAGCCTGGGTTGGGACCCATTTGACTGAGATGCTTTTGAAAGGGACGAGAACTTAAAGCAGGAAAGCATCTTGGCAGTTCCAAATATCAGTGTGAGCTTCTGCTAATGAGCAATTGGGACAAACTAAACTTTGTGACGTCAAACACACTGGATGCAGGGGAGAGAATCATCTGATCTAAAAATCATTATTTTGCAGAAAAATCTCAACATTTTTTCCGCTTCATGATGACAAAGACCCAAAATGAGATTATAAAACAACCATGATCGCTTGCTTATGTAAGCATTCATCTCAGACTGGATAGTTAATATATTTATGTAATCTTTATGACATCAGAGTTTGGGATAAAAACTGGATTTGTTTTTGTGCATTTTTTGAGATTAACTCAAAATACAAGAATCTCAAATCATTTTCCCCTGTTGACAAGAATGGAAATGCCATTGACCTGTCCCAGCCTGACTCCCACCGCTCCTAAAAAAATTAATAATAATAATGTCGTGGCTTTTAATTAAAAAATAGCACTATGTAGAATTGTAGTTTACATCAAATATACTGTAATGGCATGATTAAAAAAATGTAAAGAAATTGTATTATGGCTGACATTGTTTTTTTTTTTCGGAGGGGGGCATTGTGCTGTTCCTTAAGGAATACGTGGAGCTGGTCAAAATTCCTCAGCAAGCTGCAGTAACATGAGTAGTTCTTCGCAGAAGAAAAAGAAGTATACGCCTGTGAATGTTGTTGTATTTTGTCTACAAGTGTTGCTCCACCGTTTTGAGTTGAAGTATTTATTGCTTAAAGGGCTGTCACACCATGATAATGCCAATCATTATTCCGCCTGTGATATTTTGCATTGTTTGCCAGCATTAAGCTAACCTGACTTCTCTAAAGCAAATTTAGGGGGTTGGTTGAATTTCAGAATGCTGTCATTTGTTTCAGAGTACACTTTAGCTGGGAGTATCAAGAGAGTTGAAGCTTGTTTTTGTAGAATTCTTCACTATCTGCCAAACTGTTGCTTGTTGTGAAATGAGTTGAGTTGACGGCCAGTATACAGCGCTCGTATCTCTTTGCTCACAAGACAAAGGAAAAATCATCTGAACAACGGCTCTTATCTCAAAAAAAAAAAAACACTTAAGTCAAGTCACTCTTCTCTCAAGGCGCCAATGCATTGTAAAACGTATATTCACTTTTCCATAGAAGCCGCTATCCAGCTGCAGAGGGATGTGGTAAGTTCCCCCGTAGAGTTTGAGGACCTCCTCGTCTGGCACGGGGCTCAGGCCCCTAAAATCAAACATCAAAAATGAAATGACAGACCGTTTCAAAAGTCACTGGACACTTCCTTTGCTCTAGTTTGTTTTTGGACAGACATAAATCCATCTGCATTTGTCAGCTTAGATGTTGCTCTTTCTGCAAGCATATCACTCCTTTGCTGGTGGCTCGCCAATTGACGTTGGACCAGCGTTAACAAGAAGTTGCGCTGCCCATGCCAGCATTTCGGCGCCAATTTACGAAGATTTACGGCCGTCACAAACAATGCAATTTACGCTATCCATGACAAGTTTCTCAAGAACGGCTGTGTGCTGGACAAACACAAAGCGGAAGGCTCGCTACGACCAACACTGATGAGAACACCAAACTCCGAGAGCAGGCGTATCCAGCCGGCCGTAACTTGATTCCAAAACTTGATTCGGAGGATGCTTCCGAGAGTGATAAATCTTTCACAGACAGACTTTGGGTTGCTCAAATGCTTCGAGCTTGAAAATTACAGTGCTCCACAACCTGAAGTCGAAATGGGTAAAAGTTTATCACTCAGCGAAGCAGCCGCTGAATGGAGCTTTTGTGAAGGCCGGTCCTCAGTGCACGCCTCTGGATAAACTCCCGGGCTTCGCACGAATGCCTGCTCTCTGAGTTCAGCGTTTTCATCAACGATAGTAGTGGCAGACCTTCGCCTATGTGTTTGAACTGGCGCTAAACTGCGGTCGGGGACATATTCACTTTTTGCCAGGTGGCAATTTTGCAACACTGTTCCAATCTCAAATGATGAGCCAGAGGAAAGGGAATGCTTACACAATTGAGTAAAGCATAAGCCAAGGCAAAAAAAAAAAAAAAACATGTCTGGAGTAGCAAAAAATTAAAAGCCTTATGATGAAGGAAACATGCTGTACTGTAGCTATATTAGCCTCCAATCAAAATTACTAAGTTGGCAACAAATACACCAGTGTTTTTCAAACTTTTTTGAGCCAGGGCACACTTCTTTCATTTTTGTATCCATTAAAAAGTATCTGGTGAATTAATTAGAATGAGATTGCAATTCACATAAAATGATCATAAATTTCCTCTGTCCTGATGTGGCTTTTCTGTCCGGTTTAAAAATTAAATGTTTCCCGTGAACACAAAGATTTGCTCACATGAGTAAAACAATGAAAAAAACCCCGCTTATTTTAACAATTAACCTGTTATATTGTTACTATAACCGTTTTTAACATTTAAGAATGACGTTATAACAGCTCGAATTGGAATCAAATGAACACAAAGCATTTGATCATCTTTCATATTTATTGTTTCACCGTCGTCCTGCATTCGTGCGTCACAAATTCGCTTGTCTCGTCTAAACACAAGGCAATTGGATAGCTGTTGCTGCTCCCTAGCGGTATGGGAGGGTACTACACGAATACTTTCTGGGCGATAGACCACACAGGCATACAAATTGGAATACACAATGAGCCTTCATGATATTTTTTTCCCCTGCAGTGCATCCTGTAGAGCAGGGGGGCCCGACCTTTTGTGACCGAAGATCCACTTTTCAATCAACCAGCCTCCCAAAATCGACCCGTTACCGCACACGCGCATCCCGAGGTATGGGACGCACTTTTGCAGCGCGTTAACTATTGTCGCTCATGTGTGCCGTTTAGAAACGCTCCTCTCTGCCCTCCAGATTCCCATTCTCTGCCAGTACCCTCTGCGAATTGTACATGAAACACCATTATTATATTATATATTTATTTTTTTTAAATAACACCCACCTGGCTGGTATCCCACCCTGCTAATAAAAATGTGTGTGGTAGGCTGTGATGCAAATCTTCATTGACAGAAATGTTGAAATGTAATATTTATTGTACACATTTTTACAGCATTGGAAAATGTTAAGAATGTTTTTGTCATCCTACAGAAACCATATTAAAATATATTTCCCTCTCCCATCTTTCTCCATTTTCAAACATTTTGGGAAAAAAAGTTCCAGGGAGCCGCTAGGGCGGCGCAAAAGAGCCGCCGGTTGCCGACCCCCGGTCTAAACTGTCAAAAGATGATGGTCTCACATCTGCCTGACTGATTCCCAAAATGGGATTTTAAAAGGATGAACTGTGTAGTAACTCGTCGTACGCCCTGCATGTGCAACACAGCAACAGCAAATACTTTTTCACCTGTATACTGTTCCTGGCTGGATGTAATGGAAGGCATCTATCTTCATCAGGAGGCCCTAAAAGGGGAAAAGTAGTTTCACTTCAAGGAACTTGACTCAAGGAACTTGAAGTTCATTTACCTTCTGGATATCATAGTGAAGCCCCCGAGCCGCAAAGTTGGGAATGTAATCATAGTTGAGGATTCCCTCGGGGTACTGGAGACCAGAAGGACAAAATGGAACATTTGAATGCATTTGTGCAATATGACATTTCTAATATCCCAACTTCAAACTGGTACAAACCTTGAAGTGCTCAATGAGAAAGTCCCTGGCTGTGTTGTAAATCATTGTGTTGAGCGCATTGGAATACAGAGCCAGCGTGTAGTCGTAGTCAAAGCCGTAGATGTCCACTTCGGCCAAGCTGACTTCATTGTTGGCGTAGATGGCTGATGAATTGAGGGACTTGCACGCTCCGGGTGGAATTAGATCTGACCGAGAAAGGGAAATAAGTAGAGGTGCAACAGTTCATTGATTAGTCGACAACTAATTTAAGAATGGATTCACGGAGGTTTAACTTTTAATGTCCAGATCCTTGGAATTTCACTCGCTCAACAGGCAATACGATTTCAGGCATTTTAATGCCAATTAAGGCCTTGCTTTTAGATTCACGGATTTAATGCTTTTTATGGAATTCTGGATCAATATTGTGTGTGAGTATGTATATATATATATATGGGAACATAAAATATAAAGAATCGTTAGCTGCAGCCCTATGTATTTTTTTAAACAGAACCGAACAAGGAGGGACTGAAGGAAGCGTAGCTTTTGACATCCTATCTTGGATACAAACATAACAACTTGGGAAATTGCAAGTACCGGTACTGTAAACCTTAAAGGAACGAAAAGAAAAACACATGCCATGTACAAGCTGTAAGAAATATAGATTGTATAGTAATAGAAAACAACAAAAAGTGCCGTTTGTCCCAATTATCTACCAGTGCTTGTCCAACTCCACTTTGCTATGATGATCCATTAAAAATGGTTTTCAATTTTGTTTCAGTCTTGTGATGTTTGCACTCAATTTCATCGTCATTCAAGGAGCCCAAGCCTGAACTAACACAAGAAGAAAAGCAGTTGTAAAATAAGTGCTTTCAATCACCACAAAATATTGAAACTTGCAAAAGAAACAGGAAGCCAAAGTAGCTCAGCGGCGAACCCAGCTGACTTCAATTTGGAGAGCCTGGCAAAATGGCAGGAAGTTGCATAATGACTGTACAGATTTCATCGATGGTATATCCAGCTAAATGACATTCCATCACCCTCTTCTAGATTCAGTTTTGTTTATCACATAAACAACATCCTATAGATTAGGGCCCCCCCCCCCCCAAGTCCGGTTCTCGAGAGCCCCTATCCAGCCTGTTAGACGTGTTTCCCTCCTCCAACACACCTGATTGAATGATCAGAATCGTTATCAAGCTTCTCTGAAACTTGATGATGAGCTGATCAGTCGAGTCATGTGTGTTGGAGGAGGAAAAACGTCAAACATTCTGGATCGGGCCTCTCGAGGACTGGACTAGGGCAACCCTGATGTTAGAGAAACAGCACAATCAGCATTTGCAGTCTTGTATTTGCACAGGAACACAGGAAAAACAGATTGCACGAGGAGTTTACAAAGTGTTCCTGAGTGATAGAGTGTGGCTGAGGGCATTGGGAGATGCAGCTGCACATGCACCCACCACATTTGGTTTCATACTATAATCCAAAAGCCAGAGTCAAAACACCTCCAAGCATTTACATTATCAAGTATTTGTCCCATTAATTCAGTTGATTTATACCAGTTAACACCCAACACTTCCCAGGTAGTGGTAGCAGCACGCAAATGTCAACTAGCACACAGTTTAGCCTCACAGATAATATAGTCAAAATTGTCCTCTTGTTGTGCAGTAATGTCATGTGCTCAATTCTACCAGTTGCATGTAACTAGTAGTACATTTGACATCCACCTTAGAGGAACAAAAACATGTGACTAGTAAGCAGAGGTGGGAAGAGTACTGAAAAATTGCACTCAAGAAAGAGCAGATAATGGGTTAGTGGTGTGTATATATATTTTTTTAATCAAAAGTATGAATGTGAACAAGACAAAAATAGTAATGGGCCAATTTTCAACATTCAACGCAAAAGCAGAACAAGTGTGCCTTATTCGTGACGTTTGCTCCACTAGTGTTAGTGTGACATTTCTGCAAGCTATTAGATATGAAGCACTCGATGTTAGCCAGTCGGAATTGTATCATTAGTATTGCCACTCGCAGTACGAACATTTAGTTGTCCTACTACTAGTGTGCCAAAGTGTCCAGAAATGTCATGCAGAAGTGGGGAATTTTTTTATGAACAAGTCGTTCTACTTGTGGGGTCCATTAACTTGCCAGTGACGATCAGAAGCGGAATATCACGGCTATCGAACAAAAACGCATATACGCGTCTATTTGCCGTGCTGGGAGAAGTTACTGACGGTTCTGGTTTTATTTTTCATTGAGGGCTCAACAACAATACTAAATCAAACACTACGCAAGGAATTCAAGTGGCAAGGCCAGAAGAGACGACGGTTATTTCGAGATGCGATGGACGATTATTCATGTCACCCAGTTTCTCATCCTACTGACCGTGAACCAGCCGTCTCAGATCAGCGTAACGAGCCCACATGTAGGTCTTGTGGTCCACGGGATCCGCGGTGGCAGAAGACGTTGACGCCCGTCTCCTTGCGCCAGTCACACCGGGCGCACCCGCGGGCTCCTCGGCTCGCTGTCCGGCCGCCGCGTGGAGCGTTTCGCTGCACGGTTGCACGTCGCCACTCGGCCCCCTGGAGCCGCCGGAGGAGCAACTGCTTCGCTCCTTTGTCCCATCGTGGCCAAGTAACGTGACGCAGCACGCGCGGTTTATTTTGGCGGATTGTTTTCGACTTCGTCCGCTCCCGAGGCTGCGAGTCAGCGACGTGGCCGCGAATTTCAGCGACATTGCAGGAGCCTGAAAAATTGCTCAAGCTTACTGGGCGTGAACGTCAACAACGGGTGAATCCACAAGTAAGACTGTACTAATACTCTTACCCTGCTTCAAGTCCGAGCACGTCCCCTAAATGCAAAAGAGGGCGGGGCGTCTGTTCGAGCAGCCAATCCTGAAGACAAAGTACATTTCCACTGGAAATAGCTGTTTACCCGAGCAGCGATGGAAAGTAACGAAGTACAAATGCCACAGTTACGTACACTTCAGCACAGTAATAATGAAGTCAGAATCGTTTGTTCCAATTGGGAAGAAGTAACAAAAATGTTTTACTTCACAAAAAGTTGACTTCTGTATTCCTTACTTTTTAGGGGAAGTAACATTAGACTACATTATGACCGTAACACTTTTCAAATATTTTGTTACCTGTAAAGCAAAGTAACGAGGTACGAGTACTTGGTTTCGTCCTTCAATAGTCAACATATTAGACTCAGTAAAAAAGTACAAAAACATTTTTTGGGGGGAGGAGGGCGATGACAAACGAAGTATAAAAAGTCTTAAAACACTATAAGCTATATCAATGCAGTAAGAGGGTCCTAATACTTAGTTACCTGCCCCCCCCCCCCAAAAAAAAACTTTCCTTCAGTACAGTAACAAAGTACATCATTAGTTTTGGAGATGCAACTAAGTAGAAATACTTTGCTTGATTACAAATACTTGGTTATGTCCCCGAAAAGTGTACTCTAATACAACAATGACATGCACTATCACTTTTCGAGGGTAGTCTACATAGGTACAGTAACATAGTATAAATATTTTGTTATTGAATTAATGTAGACTTTGGGTATGCATAATTAAGTATTTAGTAAATTTACGTATGTTGTAAAGGTAAATAATGAACAATTGTTAAGCGCCTGCTCACACAACCTTTTTCCCCTTATAAAGCATTCATCAATAGTTTTCTTTTATATTATTTCTAAAAGTGGAGGGAGACTAACAAAGAAATAATTTTATTGCTCAGTGCTACTGTTATGTGTTTACAGTGCATATGACAAACATCCTGACTCTTGACAAAGAATTCAGTCGGTGTACACTGTACCGTGTTGGTTTGCTTTATTCTGGTTTGCAGGAGAATGAACAGACTGGGCGTACAAACAAAACTGCAGGAGTGTGTGCATAATGCACTTGGGCTATTTATACAGAAACCAGAGCACATAAATACAGCAAAAAAATCCTCAATAGAAATTAAATTACATTGATTTAATTAAATAGAATAACAAATTCGTTTTGCCTTCAAAAGTTAGAACACTCTTGTCAAATAATTTCACTTTTTAGCTAGAAGTTGCACAGATGAATAAAACCAAGTCCCCCCTCGAAGCAAATATCCTTACAATGCCTCCCATGCCGTTTGTTCTTGTGTGTAATCAGGATCACAACGGATTCAAAATATATAGAGATCATTCATTTCGTCAGTCATTGCTTTGTCAGCAAAAACACACCCAAAGAAAAGTGGTGAAAAGTGAAAATATAATATCTACCATATTCAGTGCTGCGCAGTTTCCACGTCATGGGGGGTGGGGGGGAGAAGACTTCAATCTTCAGTATTGCAAAGCTATATTAAAGGAGGCTACTCTAAATCTTCAAGTGCAACAAAAACAAATGGAGTGATGGTTCACATGTTTATGTCAGACAATCTCCAATTTAAAAAAATCCCTGATTGCTCTGGAAAAGGAATCATTTACCACCTCCTCTAGTGGGTGGTGACCTAGCTACAAATGTGGTGAACTGCAAGTTTGTGTTGGTGCTTCAGAAGCAATTGAACAGATTGATTCTTCGGTTCTTTACAACTCTGGGTGACCATTTCAGTTCAAAGTTACCAGAATCTCAATTTGATCTCCCAAATCATTTGAGTGCAATGATGGCAGTACAGTAGTTGAGGGGGGGGGAAATATCCCATGGGTGAAAGTTTTGACACAAACCCATCACACCATTCGCATAGCAATTATTATATGTGATTAAGTGGAACACGTGGTCTTCATTTACAGGATTAAATGACAAAAAGAATTCATAAGCTCCAGTGATACGCTGAAAAACACACACACAAAAAAACAGCAGTCTCAAACAGCAGACAAAAACAAAAGGCACAAATGAAAGAAATTAACAGGAGGTGGCCTCTATTGGCTTTGCACTCGGTTTTTGTTGTAACAGTTATTCCCAGGTGAATAATTGTGACGTGTCAACATGTACATTTACTGTGTGTCTAGTCTACCTTGTGACTTTTACTGCATTTCGTGATCTGAGCTCCAGCCAACAAAGAACCATTTCTATTTTCTTCCACGTACTTCCTTTAAGTCAGACATGCTCGGCAACAGGGAAACACTAAACTTGACCGCAAAACTGTCCGCAGCTCGAATTGTAGATATCTGTAACTTCTCCTCAACTAGTTGAAAGCACATTTGGAATACCGTAGTTGGATTTGTTTTAATTCAAGATATCTATTAAGTAATTGTGACTACTAAATGGGCTTTCACTTGTATAGCGCTTTTCTACCTTTGATACCAAAGCACGATTCGCTCATTTACCAAGTGATGACGCAGCATCAGGAGCAACTGGGGAGATCAGTAACTTGCTCAAGGCTACCACTGAATCAACAGATAGAGCTATTCAAGACTGAATTAGAGATATCAGCCATTTAGTTATGTAATATCCTATTCCAATTTGAGCGATCTACATCCTTTTGAGTGGTCATTCTATCTGAAAAGGGACATGCAGAGAGATGCTTGACTTGAGGGAAATTCATTATTAAATCGCAAACTGGAGCTACAGATATCTACAAAACTGTTGCAAATATCCCTAATTAACATTGGAAATGTTCTTGTTAACATGGCAAAAGTGAATTGTGGACATATGCGACACATGAAATGTCAAGAGGGCTTGCTTGTTTGCCTTAGTCGTCGTCTCAGTGGACGGAACTGAAGATACTTTTCCTGACCTAGATGGTGACACCGCATCTCCTCTAAATGCACATCAAGCAACATCTTGGATGTTCAGAGGCGGGAGAAAAGGCAGATAGGAGACTCTGGAGATAAAATACAGCCGAGAAATGAGCAACATTTGCTCGACAAAGCTTTATGAATGGAGTCAGGAAAGTGAAAGCTTGCCCTTAACGATTCTGCTACAACCTTTGACGAATTGCAAATTGTGGGAGAACCTTCATGACTTTTACCAGTAATGGTGCATTTCAGATTGGAGACTGCCTGCAAAATAAAATGCGCATCTAAGATTTTCCTTATAATGTATCACAATGATGTATTTATTTATTGATTGATTTTCTACCTGTGGTGGAGAACTTTATGGCTCACTGTTCAAGAAAAGATTGTTTGCAGACAAATAGTTAAAAGGTTTGTGGGTCAGGCCACAGACGCATAACCAAACATTTTAAAAATGTGATTGGAACGCTTGTTTACTGAAGGAGCCCCGAGATAAATAACAACAAGCTTGTGACTTATTGGAGAACAACAGTGTCAGTAAGGCTGCATTGCCGTGTAAAACAAACTTGGGGCAGGGTGGCGGGGGTCACATGGTTAAGCTGAAGGCAAGATTGCAAAGACGTATCTCACTTAAGGAGATTTTGGCTTGAATGGAAGGACAGTCAACACAGTAGATGAATGGAATAAATACTGTCGATGGTAACTCACAGCACAGCCTTGATACACAAGACCAGATGGAAGTTGAGACCACATAGGACACGACACAGTCAATGACTTCACTTAATAATAATATTAAGAGTAAGAATAAGCAGCGCATATTTCTCTTCATCCTCCTCCAGGCTGCATGCAAGCGAGTCGGATGAGAGCTGTATTTTACTTTTTAAAAGTCCATCTCTGCGGGGAAAGCAGCAGCACATCTGGGATGAACAGGATGTCTCGAGGCAGGAAGGGAGGAGGGAACCGGGGAGTCAACATGAAGACGGGTCCTTGCGGAGAACACAGGGGTTGGTGTAATGGAGTGCTTCAGCGCTATAGAGACAGGATGAAACACACACACACACACACACACACAAAAACAGTTTGTCATAAAACACTTATTTGTTTAACACTCATTCAGGAGTCTAACGCAAAGGGCTATAATCACCAAAGTTAAGATTTCATTTGAATCTACATTTCTGAACAATTTATTTCGAAAGATCTTAGATATTCTTAATATAACTAATTTATTAACTCATTCAGTGCCGTAGCTGTTCCAACCGGTGACCGCCACTGACATAATGTATTTGTCATGTATATTTTTCATGGGGTAGGCGTGTGGAATAGAGTTTCCTCTGGTCACTGCTTCTGTTGCTACAGACCACAATCGTTTGTGCATCTAGAGAGGTCAAAATGCTCTAAAACAGCTCATGATATGGGGAACCCTGCTTTTGAATGGATGCCATTACTATGAGCCCATGTGGCTGTACTTGGATCACAGGCGCGAACAGTGGGCGATGGAAGGGGCGTGTTGCGGCCATTTAAAAGGCTACACGGGTTCGCGTCTTATGTGCACACATTAAGGATGTCAAACGCCAGACTATCTTCGATGTCTGATAAGATGATCTTTTGGTCTGAGGCAGGTTGAGAGTGGATTTGTCCTAATAATTGGGTCCGACCAATCTGAGGTCTCAGTGAGTCAATGTCTCTGTGAACTCTGATGTGAACGTAATGTAGCCAATTAAACAAGTGCCTTGATTGACGAACGAGGACGCACCAGTAAATTAAACTAAACATGTCTTGACTGATGTCACTTTTTTTTTGTCTTTTTCCCAGATGCTAAGATGTATTTTCTCAGAGGCATCATCATCTCACAATGCTCCAGCCTCCGGTCCTCTTTAGAATCAGTGAGGTGCACATCCGGGAGTGTCTGTTTTTATTCACTTTTTGTGAGCCCGCACAAGATTTCTGCCTGGGAACACCTGTTGTGACATGGATGGTGGGACATAATCTTAATGTGTGAGATGCTCTGTGGAACAGGCTGCATACAATGTGACCCAAACTGTTCACGGCCTGATTTTCTTATTTATATTCTTCTTAGATTTGTGGGGTCTGTCACTGATCTTTTAAGATCAGCGAAGAATCCTTATGAGCGTACCCGGGCTAAGAGAACTGCGATTTTCGGCTTAAATATTGTATTGACGCATCCCTTACGAAGGAACAAAGAACATTGATAGCTGCACGAGTTCCCTGACACTTGCTGGCTCCTTAACATCATCGCCTGCGAGCCAGTCTTGATTGCGAGCTGTGTGCCCGAGCAGAGGGAAGCGCCTCTGCTTTGCTACTGGGGCGCCGACTGGCACTCACATGCAAGTCTGACGAGCGCCGATGCTCTCTACAGACGCCAGGAATCCTGCTCCTGCCTGTTGGATCGCTAGCAGGGTGCGTTGCACCTGTCCGTGTCTGTGGATATTTCGCATTTAAATGAGCTAAGAGCGCATCTGACTGAGACGCTGCCGATGGGTGTGCCGATTTAGACCTGTGAGCCAACGGTTGCTTTCTTCGCACAGAATTATCAAGGCGGGGCTTTTCTCTAGGTTCACTCCATGCTTCGAGCGTGTTAGGAGAAGCATGCAAAGCTTTAGACGAGGTTAGATTCTGGACAGCAAACAATGACGACTTGGGCCTGGCGGAGAACGCGGGTACGACACGGGTTGTGATGAATGTGTCCTGGCGCGTGGGGACCGACGCTCTTCGGCCTGACGCGGCCTTTCTCACGTTTGTCTGAACCACCGACTCGCTGCTCTCAGAGCTGATGGAGCTCTTACGCGTATGGGAGGAACCGGCGCTTAGCTCTGACTGAGAAACATCACTGACACTCCGACTTCGAACAAACGTGGCGTCTCGGGGAGGAAGACACTTGCTTGTCTGACCGCAAGGAGTGAGCGGGGTTCTTACTGGGCTTGTGTGGAGGCTTCGCGTGAGAGCTCGCAGGTGGTGCGTGGCCATGACGGGAACGCTGCTCCCCAGAACGGGACTAGCGCGAGGGCTGCTCCTCAGGGGCACGCGCGCCGGACTGTTTCTGGGGCTGCGTGGCGCCCGTCCCGATTTGGTGGCCAGCTCCTTGGCTCTGGAGCGGCGAGGGCTGCTGTTCAAGCTGTGAGGAGAGTGGGGGGCCTCCAGATCCTCCAGGCGCTGAGTTAGGGCCAGTTTCTGCTGGATGGCCATGCGAAGCAGGGAATTCAGTGTCTTCTTCTCATCCTCGGCGGCTGCTAGCTGCCTCTGCATTTCATCCAGCTGGGTGACATACTGGTCGCACCTGAGAGACGCACACGCCATGAAAAGATGCAACATGCACAAGCGACACAAAGCTGTTGTTAAACAACACACACCTTAACCACTGGACCGTGAGGCATGCGCTGCATGGCAAACCTTTTTAGATTAGACATAAATCGCACAGTTATCAAAAGTTAATAATGAACGTTAATGGGTTAAAAAGGAACAAAAAGTTGTTGACAAACTGTGTAGCATTCCTTCAAAACCCAAAAGAGTGAAAACTGACCGATTACTTCCTTACTGTTTAGATTTCTTTTTCAATCCAACACCAAAACAAGAACAAAGAACAGATTTTTCACATTTCAACTTTCGGCTCAACTCAAGACTATGAAATGAAAAACCGAATTTGAAAGAAAAAAAAAAAACACCTGGTCGGGTTTCAGTGACACGGAAGGTTGGTCACCACCAGCATATGTAAACATATGTTTGATTTTTAGCCACCACACTTAATGTTGTTTAGACAGGAATCAGCATCCTTTTAGAAACTAAACTGAGAGCTACTTCTTGTGTACTGAAGAATGAAATGGGCAAACAATTTGAGGCACACACACGCACACAGTCAGCCAGTCCTCCATTAAGCGCCTTCAGCTTGTCCAGAATGGTACTCGTAAGAGGGAGCACATAACTCCTACTCTGGCATCCCTTCACTGGCTCCCCATTAATTTTCGAGTTATTTTCAAGAGCCTCCTCTTTGTTTTCAAATCTCTGAATAATCTCGCGCCACCTTACCTCTCTGAGCTCATCCACCCCTACACACCTGCCCGGCGCCTCAGGTCTGTGGACCAGTCTTTGTTAGAAGTACCAAGAACTAAACTGAGGCTCACAGGGGATCGAGCCTTTTCTGTTGCTGGTCCCTCTCTCTGGAATGACCTCCCACTGAACATTCGGCAAGCCTCCTCGCTGCCCATCTTTAAAGCCCTCCTCAAAACTCACTTGTATTCTTTGGCGTTCGACTCAGCATGACTTAGATTTGTTCTTGATTTTACTGCTTGGTGCTTTCTACCGCCTTTATTACCGATTTGTCTTACTGTTTATTGTGTATGTTAAGTCGCTCCGTGTACAGCACTTTGTATGCAGCGATGGCTGTTTGAAAGTGCTCTATAAATACTGTTGACTTGACTTGACTCCTGAAATTAAATATCTGCTCAAATGCCTTTACGTTCTTTTTAATAATGAATGATATTTATCTGTGTGCAGACACTGATCATCCATCCATCCATGATCAGAACAGCCTATCCTCACGAGGGCCAAGGGAGTGCTGGATCTTATCTCAGCCGTGTCTTTAGGCAGTCGGCAGGGTACACTCTGAACTGGTAGCCAGCCAATTGCAGGGCACACATAGACGAACAAACCATTCACTCGTAAATTCATCTCAAGGACAATCTAGAGCAGTGGTTCCTAACTTGGGTTTGATCGAACCCTAGGGGTTCGACAGAGTTAAGACACAACCGACTCAACATGTCAATTAGTTATGACATATCCGCTTGGCCATCACTGGCTGGTTCATTTTGTGCACAAAAAAAAAAAAAACTTCTACATAAGACTTATACTAAGTGTATTTACTTTTTTTCTGTTTTTAATAAATCATTTTTATGTCTTAAATTTGTTAAAAAAATAAATGAAATAAAATAAAACATTTTTATTTTTCACGGATGAAGGGTTCGGTGAATGTGCATATGAACTGATTGGGTTCACTACCTCTAACAAGGTTAAGGACCACTGATCTAGAGTGTTCCATTAACCTAACAGGCATGGGGAGAATCTGCAAACTCCACGCAGGAAGGCCGGAGTCGAACTCTGCACCTCTGCACTGTGAGAGGGACGTGCTAACAAGTCGATCTCCGTGCCGCCTGCCACTGATCACATCAATTATTTTTCATAATAATCATCAACAATCACTTCACAATGCAGGAAAACAAGTTGAATATAAAGTGCAACACTATTTCGACAAATGTTCGCAACATTTCTAGGAAATTTCAATGTTCCATTAATGGTGAGCTATTTTTAGAATCCTCCCACAGGCTACTCATGTGGCATTGTGTTGGTGACCGCTGATTTAAAGGAACAAGACATGCGATAAGCACAATTTTCCAGGTAGATATTTGTCACAAATAACAATTTCTGTGAAATTTACTTTTAACCACAAAATGCAACCTAATACATTACCGAATCATCCATCCATCCAAACATTTCCCATGTTTTTGGAATTTGGGAGGAAACCAGAGTGCCCGGAGAAAACCCCGCAGGCACAGGGAGAACATGCAAACTCTACACAGGAAGGACGGAGCCAGAATCGAACCCTATGCCTCTGCACTGTGAGGCCAACACGCGAACCACTCGATCACCGGGCCGCCATTACCTAATCAGTTAAACATTTAACTCACATCACATTCAGTCCTGTGGTCTATTTCTCTCTCTCTCTTTTTTTAACATTTATTTTTTTCAATCTGAGCAATAATAATAATAATAAAATAAATATGTAGAAAAAAACAGTCCTTTCTTTGTTAAATTATTTTAAAAAAACAGTATGAGGCATGCTTTTAATACACATTTTTTGATTGCCATGTAAGAGTGGAAAAAATGAATAATACAAGGATCCCTTGCACCAAATTAGTCTGAACTATTTTCAAATTGCATTAAAGCAACAAACACTACTCATTCACAAGAGGGCGCTACAAAACATTTTAGCAAACAGGAGGCTCATTCTAAAACGTTGCGTGTGTCAGGAGACCTTGACAACTGTGTATGCTCCAATCCCTCTTAGGTGTAATCAAAGACACATCGGCAATGTTATGCAAGGAAAGTCCGAAAATGATTTGAAACTTTCCAATTCACACGACAGCAATTTCAAAGCACCATGCCGATGGATTAACAGAAGATGCTCGTGATTATCGTCTAAAATATTGCACTGATTGTTGTAACACAGTGCCTCACATGAGGCCGCTCTCCCGTTAAGGTGACCTGGCTCAGAGGGACAAATCTGCACACGGCAGGGCATGTGGTTTGTAATCTTCACGTGAACCAGTGGATTGTCCATACACGAGCGTAACAAGCATCATAAGCTTATTACACAAGTGGTGCAAAACGCTGCACCGCAACCACACAACCATTACAAAGCAAGAAAAACTCTCGAGAGGCAGCCACGACAGCGGTAGTGTTATTCATAAATGAAAAGAAGATTCTTACCGACTAGCAAACATGACTCGGAGTGAAGAGAAGGTGGCTGCATCTTCTTTCAATGCTTTGAGTTCATTGCGGAGTTTCATCATGGTTTCAGACACCATGCTCTTCTCGGTCTCATACTTGCTTTTTAAATTGGACAAAGCCAACTCAGCCGTCTAAAATAAAAAATGCAAATGCACAATCGCGTCACCATTGTAATACAAGAAACAAAGAATGCATTGACTGGTGTTTTTGCTTTCCTGTGCAACGGCAGTGCAGGTTTGAACACGAACAATTTGTGCACGCAGTTGTGCTCCCCAGCGGACAACTTTGTGTTCTCTAATGCAGCACATACGACACTTCTGAGGGACCAATCCGGACAACTAATTGAGCATGAACAATTGTTAGTACGGCTGGCTTGCCGACTTGCCTTGAACACGGTCAATTTATGAAATGAATCATGTTGCTAAGTGAAGATCCACAATTAGCCCAAACTGTCCATTTTGTCAGCAAGTTGCATTGTCATTGTCTGCTTGTAGTTCATTACTATTCATTCATTCATTTTCCGATTCCGCTTATCCTCACTAGGGTTGTAGGGGGTGCTGGAGCCTATCCCGGCTGTCTTCGGGCAGTAGGCGGGGGACACCCTGAACTGGTCGCCAGCCAATGGCAGGCCACACAGGGACGAATAATAATAATAATACATCACATTTGTAAGCGCCTTTCACAACACTCAAGGACACTGTACAGCCAAGACCAATAGTAAAACACAGATAAAATAATAAATAAAGAAATCAAGATTTAAGGCGGGTAGGCAAGTCTGAATAGGTGGGTTTTGAGCTTTTGAATAAGGAAAGAGAGTCAATATTACGAATGTTGGGAGGAAGCGAGTTCCAGAGTTTGGGGGCAGAGCGACTGAAGGCTCTGCACCCCATTGCACTGAGACGGGCAGATGGTAGAAAAAGGTGGAGGGAGGATGAGGACCTGAGTGAGTGAGAGGGAATGGAGATTTGAAGATCTGACAGATAGGGGGGCGCAAGGTTATGGATGGCTTTGAATGTATAGAGAAGTAATTTGAAGTTGATTCTAAGTTTGACAGGAAGACAGTGGAGCTGTCGGAGGATGGGGGTGATATGATGGAAGGAGGGGGTTCTCATGATGATCCGGGCTGCTGAATTCTGAACAAGTTGAAGTTTATGGAGGAATTTTTGATGGACACCGAAGAGGAGTGAGTTGCAGTAGTCAATACGGGAAGTGACGAGACTGCGAACAAGGATAGCGGTGGTGTGCGGAGTGAGTGAGGGACGGAGGCGGTTTATATTGATGAGCGGACCGGGTAATGTTATTGATGTGGGAGTGAAAGGATAGTGAACTGTCAAGGATGACACCCAGACTCTTCACCTGGGGGGAAGGAGATATAGTGGCATTATCAATTGTGAGGGAGAAACTGTCGGCTTTGTTTAGAGTGGATTTGGTACAGACGAGTAGGAGTTCAGTTTTATTGCTGTTTAGCTTGAGGAAATTGTGGGTGAACCAAGATTTCATTTCTGAGAGACAGTGAGAGAGGGACGAGGGTGGGAGAGAAGCGTCGGGTTTGCTGGAGAGATAGAGCTGGGTGTCATCCGCAAAGCAGTGAAAGTGTAAGCCAAATTTGCGGAAAATGTTTAGAGTGGAAGGAAGTAGACAATGAAGAGGAGCGGACCGAGGACAGAACCCTGGGGAACACGAGAAGAAACGGGGAGGGATTGTGAAGTAAAAGAATCAAGTTGAATGAACTGAGAGCGGCCAGTGAGATATGAGTGGAACCAATGTAGAGGGGTGTTGGTGATGCCTATGTTAGAGAGTCTATTGAGGAGGTTGGGGTGAGAGATTGTGTCGAAGGCTGCACTCAGGTCAAGGAGGATGAGGATGGAGATAAGGCCAGAGTCTGCTGCCACGAGAAGATCGTTTGTGATTTTTATGAGGGCTGTTTCAGTACAGTGACGGGGACGGAAGCCGGACTGGAATTGTTCATAAAGACTATTGTCGGTGAGGTGGGAGTGGAGCTGAGAGGCGACAGTTTTCTCCAGAATTTTCGAAATGAAGGGAAGATGGGAAATGGGGCGTAGGTTATTGAAGTCATTGGGATCTGAACCAGTTTTTTTTTCAGGATTGGGGTGACAGCTGCAGTTTTGAAGAGCACAGGAAAAATTCCAGTCGACAGAGAGCAATGGATAATGGCTGAGATGAAGGGAAGCAGAGAGGGTAGGCAGGATTTGACCAGAACTAGCTGACAGGAGGAAGTCTTGGATTTAATGATGAGGTCTGAAATTAATGAGAGATGGGGGAGTTCAAAAGAAGAGAACAGTTTGCAAGCGGTGAGAGGGTCAGATGAGGGGAAAGGTACAGACGAGCCCAGATGCTGGTGGATTCTGTTGATTTTTTCATTGAAAAAGAGGAGAAGTGCGTTGCAGGTGTCACGAGAGTAAAAGTGAGGTGGTAGGGAGTCAGGAGGTTGAGTGATTCTGTTCCAAAGGGAAAAGAGAGTCTTAGTATTTCCAGCATTGGAGCAGATGAGTCCGGAGTAGTAATGTGATTTTGCTTGAGAGATGGAATCCTTGTAGAGGGATAGTTGAGCTGCATAGATCTCCTTGTGAGCAGTGAGGCCGGTTTTCCTATAAAGTCTCTCAAGCTGCCGGGTTTGGGATTTCAAGGAACGTAGATGAGGGGTGAACCAAGGGGCAGACCGAGTAAAAAGGACAGAGCGGGACTTGACAGGGGCGAGCGTATTGAGGATGCTGGTGAGACCAGAGTTATATCAGAAAACCAAATCATCAGGAGTGGAGTCAATGTCCGGAGTCAGGGTGGTCAGCCATGCAGTGAGAGAGTCAATCTTATTGTCTTTAATATTACGGTAAACGGGGTGAAACGGAGCAGTTGAGAGCTGGAGTGTAATGTTGAATGAGATAAGGAAGTGGTCCGTTATTGGAAGTTCGTCAGCAGTACAGTTGGAGGGGAAAATACCAGAGCAGCCGATCAGATCCAGGGTGTGACCTTTGATGTGTGTGGGAAAATCTACAAATTGATCAAAACCAAGACTGTTAATTGAAGAAGTGAAGTCAATGGGGAGAGGAAGAGCAGTGTTGTCCATATGTATATTAAAATCTCCCAGGATTATTACATTTGGTGACTGAGAGGAGAGATGGGTGAGGACAGTAGACACTTCATTTAAAAAGTCGCGGTGGGGTTTGGGGGAGCGGTACACTGTGGCAATAATCGTGGGGATGGGTCCGGATATTTGACAGGCAAGGCATTCAAAGGAGGAAAGTGGCGGGAGAGAAACCGGAAGTACTTTCCACTTCTCGCGGTATACTATCGCGAGACCTCCTCCGCGACCAGAATCGCAGGGATTGGAAATGTAAACAAATCCCGGGGGAGTGAAATCGTTCAACTGTGAGAAGTCCCCGGGAGTTTGCCAGGTTTCATTCAAGCAAAGAATGTCAAGCTTACGGTCCGTCAGGATATCTTGAATGAGATTACCCTTCCCAGTAAGCGAACGGATGTTAAGTAGCCCGAAGTTGACGGCGGCAGTCTCGCTGCTGCGGGGGCCGTTAGCCGACCTAGCCAAGCCGGCTAACGCACGATGGTCGATGGATCGGCCGGCGTTTCTGGATGGCCGACGGGAGGAAGACCAGAAGGAGATGATGGTGTTGGATCGGTTGAGGCAGAAGCCCCAACGAGACCCACGATGAATATATTTCCGGGAAGGAAAGCGAACGATGTCCGGGAGCCGGTGTAGAGCAGGAGGGGGGCCCAGCCATTGGAAGCGGAGCCGAAGGAGCTCGGCCACAGAGTACTGGAGCAGACCCTTGACAGGTCGATGGAGGAGCGACAGGTTGACAGGTAGGACGCTGAGACGCCGGGACAAAACAGTCGAAGACAGTTGAGAGTGCGAGGCAGGCGTGAATGGGGGCTGGGTGGAATGACTGTGAGATGATGATAGTGATTCCATGCGAAACAGTAAAACAATCGAGCTTAAAAACACCGTAAAACACAAACGTTTGTGGGAGAGCAGCGGCAGCCAAAACGCGCCAGCGTTCACTCTACCCGGAAGTCCCAGCAACCATCCGCGCTCACACTCACACCTTTGGACAATTTAGAGTGTCCAATCAGCCTGCCTCGCATGTGTTCGGAATGTGGGAGGAAACCGGAGGCCCAGGGAGAATAGGGAGGCCGGAGCTGGAATTGAACCTCGTACCTCTGCACTGTGAGGTCGACGCGCTATCCACTGGGCCAATAGGCCGCCTGTTCATTAATAAGAAACAAATAATAATAATAATAATAATAAAATCACGGGGACACTTAACTAATATGCATTTCCAATCGTAAAACACCCTTTATACAATGAACATGAAGTTCCAACAGAAAATATCCGATTTTTAAGAGGGTGAAATGGAGAAGTCTCAAGTGTCGCACCTGATGGTCTTGCTCCCTCCCTGTGAATGTACCTGTTTGTTGGCCTTGAGCACCGTTCTGAGAGTAGCAATCTGTTCTCGCTTGGTGCTAAGAAGGGACTTGAGCTTGAGTACTTCCTCCAGCAGGCTTTCAGCATCCCTCTCCATCTCCACACTGCTACTCAGCCCCGAGTAAGGCATGGCACCCCGCTGGCGACACAGGTCCACTGCCACCTGAACGTTTAAGGGCAGGTTCACATCAAGTCGTACACGAGGGTCCAGAGGGTATTCAAATCAATCTCAAACAAACACACAAATCCCAAACTCTGTGTCAAGGTGAGAAGACCCATTAAACCCTTACTGTAGATGTTATTGTGCTTGCCTTAGCATCAGTTTACGTGTGGTTTTGCAGTAATGCCCAATATCCAGTGGAAGCCGCACCGCTTAAGCGCAGTAATCCATTCCATTCAAACCCACACACAGCCACGTGTCAACAAGGAATTGGATTTGGGCAGACACGAGCTATGCAGCTCCATTTAACAGTCTGAGCTGAGCATTAGCAGGACGGCACTTGTGAATGCGTAACCACTTTTGCTGAGAACAAAAGCCCTGCTTTCACTGAGAGAGCATTTCAACACTCGAATATCAGCGAAGCATCAGGAGACAATTGGAAATACTGCGCGTCATAGGGTTGCATATTGTTGAAGATCTCATAAATCAATTTGATTTCAATTCTTTATGTTGTGATTTAATGTTGATTATAATGTCTAGATCTCTCTTCCTCAACTGGCGGACCACGATCCACGACCGGACCGCCGACCTCCTCTGTCCGGACCCTCTGCAAATTGTATAAAATACAAAATTATGAAGTGATTTTTACGTTATACATTTTATATTTTTGGACTATAATCTGCGCATTACCGCGATCGCTTGTTAAAATGATCCGTTTTATTATTTGTGTGCACGAACAGATGTATTGCAGAGGACGCAGCAACGCGACTGTGTGTGTATGTTTGACGAACTGGCTCATGCTCATGGCTGAGCAGGGCATGTCGGCGATAACGATGCGCTGATTGGCTCCTCTGAACTTAAGGTGTGCCCATACGTAAGCGTCACGCATTCAAAATGGATGATTGTGTCAGGAAACAGACGCATGCGCGACACCACAGTGTGCTCACAGCTTCAGCACAGGAGAGCCGCACACATACAATTAGACGAGACGAATCGCGGGAGGTTTCGATTGTGTGCAGTTTTGCTCCCCTTTACCCGGGGATCTTTGCAGCTGTTTAACAGCAGAACACCGCAACATGGTAAATGAACATCACAATGGCCTTCCTCAAATAATATTTGCATGCCTCAGACATTGCATTCACCTTTAGTGGAAGAACAGCACTGCACATTCCTGTGCTCCCTTGTGTCAGTATTTAAAATGGTTCTTAACTCCTCTTCTGATATATTTTTCAGTGATTTCAGAGGGGATGTGAAAAGGGAATTGTACAAATGAAAATAATATTTTTGTTTTCATGTTTAGTATTTATTTTAGTAAAATGAGTATTTTGTTTTGCTTTTCTTAAATTAAGGGAAAAAGACAACTACTGTTTAACAAAGTAAAAGTAAAAATGTCTTATTTCCCTAAAAGGGCTATTTCTATTATTAAGCAGGCACAACTTAACAAAATAAAAGAGTTCCTGTGCCTCAACACAATACCTCTCATTATTTGCTGTGTACTGGCAAAGTGAATAATTGTTATTTTCACGCACCCCATTATTGGTTGGTTGTGAGGAGTGTTGATTTGTATAAGCTTGGCTTGACCGTACTAAATGGGCATATAGCCCTGCTCCCCATGACAGCCGTGCATGGGACCGGACCTTGGTCTTACAAAAAAAAAAAAGTGGACCTACAGCCTTTCTAGTTGAGGACCACTGGTCTAGATGTCTATTCAGTAAGATCGATTGATTTTTATGCCCCATCTAAATATGCGGTACGTCAGGTCACATTTATCAGGAATAAAACATCTGAAAAAAGACACAATAATCACCTATTTGTGGATATGGCGCAAAACATGACGGATTGTCAACTTCATATTATTTTTTTCTTCCTGGAAAACATTAAACACTCCGTTTTTGGTGCACTCTGAATAACCGAGCGGCACATTTGAAAAACGCTCCGAATTTCCCAATGGTCTGAGTGAACCAGTGCACGCTTGGAGCGTATTGCATTCCCATTTATTTCAAATGGAACATTCCCTCAATTTATGGATGTATCAGTTTACAAATGGGCTCACGGAACCAATCAAGTTCATAACTTGAGGCTCCACTTTAATCGTTAGTTGCGGCTCTCATTTCTACCCACCGATAAAAGCGTGTTATGAAGAGGGCCGCCTTACCCGGAGGTGTTTGATCTGGCATCTGATGACCGCAACCAAATTGCGGACATTGGAGGGGTCCCTGAAATCCAGATTGGGGGAACCGGGGCAACTAGGAGAGTCAACGGAGGACCCCGAACTGTCCACCTCGCCCATAAACTGCAACGCCGCCGCTTTGGAGATGAAGGTGTCATTGGCGCGTGGCTTCTTCTGGGAGGTAGGCGGGGTGGAGATGTGGAGCGGCCTTCTTGCGCCAGCTCCGCCATGTGCCCTGGCGCTTTCACGGTAATAGTCCAGCGTGACCCGTTTGGGTGTCAGGTTGTTGCACACGCAAATGTGGTGGTAGAGGTTGGACAGCTCCTCAGAAAAGGCGAGCAGCTCTTCCTGCGCCACGCTCAGATGGCCTTCAGAATCGCTGGCCACTTTGCGTGTGGCTCCAATCTCAACCTCCAGTTCACTGATCCGCTCCTGGTCCTGTCTGCTGGACTTGATGCACTGGCGAATCTTGTCAGCCAGCTCCTGGGCCTCCGATCGCCAGCGGTCCTTCTCCTGTTTGTATCGTTGTTCCAGGGTGTTATAGCGAGTGCCCGCTTGAGACAGTTCATCCCGCAGCTTCAGAAGCTCTTCGCTGGCCGAACGCATACGTGCCTCCAGCACTTCTTTGCTCTTTGTGTCGACCTCGTAGTCAAAGACGACGTCAGCAGCATCCGCAGTCCTGGCCTCCTCTTCGTCTGCCTCCTGGTTGTTTTGTTGGCGGCTCTGCACAGCCTCCAGCTGTTGGGTGAGAGACCCGACTTTGTCTTCGTGCTGACTCAGTGCTTGCTTGGACATCACCAGCTGCATCTGCAATTCTTCCACCTTGCTGACGAGACTCGACTTTTCTCTTTCTGCCTGTGTACACCAAACAAAAAAGGGCAAGCAAGAATATTAAGTACAGGACTTGCTGTATGCCCACTTCAGGAGTTGTGATTAACTGGAGACAAGACATGTCCACATTGATCAATCATATCAAGATTATGCAGTGGAAGTAGAGAAAAAGGATAAGTACACATGCAAGACATCTGTGTTTTGATGACAAATGGACCTCATAAGCAAACTAGCAATTCACTCAAAGGGTCAGTTGTAAGCGGAGAACAGAATTTTACGTCAATCATTTATAACAGCACAAAAGAAGAGGCTTCTGCGTGACACGCTTTACCCCCCAACCACTTTTACACTCACATGAATTTTTAATGTGAAACAGTGGCTGACCCCATTCGCTCCAAACGTCTGCTAGTTTGCCGCTTGTTCACCCAACCCCCACTTTCAGAGCCTCATTAAAGATGGATTTCCTTCACGGCGAGAGGGAGAGTAACTCCAGACGTTAAAGTATTCTCCAACATCCTTTTGTTAATTAGAATTGCGTTGCGAATTGACATTTCTGGCCAAGATGTACAATATTAATCTGCATGTAACCCAAACACAATCTCTTTTGCTCTCTTTTACACTAATGCACAGCGGATGTGGGCTAAAGCAGGAAGTAAGTTATTGTTGGCACTTGAAAGTTCAAGACAAGAAATGCCTTTCATGTGAAAAAAAAATGAACTGCACTTTGAGTTCATTTTCTGCTTAAATTGGCATTTCATCTTTTTACAGATTAGGTATTGAGAAATGGGTGAAAAATTACACAACTAGATGCACAGTTGACATCATGATTGGCCGGAGAAGAGCCGAATCAAATATGTTGCCTCTCTGGCAGAGTCAATCAAAGTATACATTTTTAACACTTTTTAACTTTAGAGAGACGAGAGTGTTTTGTGTGTGTGTGTGTGTGTGTGTGTGTGTGTGTGTGTGTGCGTGTGTGTGTGTGTGTGTGTTTCCAATGTGAGTGATCTGTCAAGCCAGATTCTGGACTAGTTGTCGTCGATGAAATGTGCAGCAGAATCACGAGGAGACAGAATCTTGGTGGGGTGCTCATTTCGTGGAAGAAGGTTACTGTTGAAGCTCACACAATTTTGCCAATGTTCCCTGATGAATATTAGTGAACCTCTTCTGATAAGTTGACATGGTAGTGTGGAGGGAGGAGTTAGAAGTTCAAATCATGATCTTTTCGGCAAACAAACGGGCAAAGACGTTACTGACCGCATGGGTTATCTTGTTGATGTAAATCATGAAAAGTAGGAAATATCAATGATAAATAGACACCGGATAATTTAGCAGAGCATACAACTACAGCGTTCGACCAGCCGTCGTCCTGAGCCACGGCGACAAGCGAAAACTGAAATGCTGTTGACAATGTCCGCTTCCTTACCTGAAGGAGTTGCTGTTTAAGTTTCTGGCTGTCTGAAAAGTGGAGCTCACTCAGGAGGTCGGAAACAAGACCAGAAGCTGGAGCGCGCAGAAATATGTCACTGTTGCGTGGAGTGGCATAACGTTGTGTGACGCCATTAGTTTTGGCGTTGCCGACGTGAGCCGAATTGGGACCGGCGTCCTGGTCATTTGCCTGAACGTTAGACTCTCCGGTGCGGCCCTCCTCCTGGCTGTCATTCAGGTGGTCCAAGTGGAGCTCCAGGTTGCCCAGAGAATCAAAAGGGTTCAGAGTCAAAGCCGAGAGTTCTCGGCGGAGACTGTTTTTCTGCTCCCTCTCCTCCTTCAGGGATTCCAGGACCTCGTCCAACTGATGCTCGGCAATCTCGCGCAGCCTCGCGGCCTCCCCCATCTGGGCCCGCAGCTCCTCTTGCTCTTCGTTCTTTTGGTTCAGCTCAAGCTTTAATGATTCAAACTCCACCTGGAATCCAAGTAGTTGGGCTATAATGAACATTTATTTTAATAATCATTGATTATTTTGATCATCAATGAATTGGTTGATTAAAAAAAATATCAACAACACGCTTTCATGCACCCTGTAACCTGATAACATGATCTGCGGCCCACTGTCGTAACCCCATGTGCCTGAAAGGGTTAAATGCCATTCCTTTGTTCAAAAACGGGACATTATCAAACTGGAAGTGCAGAAAATACAGAAACAAAAGTGATGATGATGATTCAGCTACCAGTTTGGCACAGGTAACGTTTCAGAAAATGGGCAGTGATGTTGATCATTCTTTTCCAATGAAAATTTCTCGTTTAACACAAGGAGAAGGAGCCCTTCTTTCATGGACGATGACAGAAATCAGAGAAATTTCAGAGTTGAGAGGCTGAAATTCCAAAGATTTGGATGATTTTAAGTTAAACAATGTCACCAAATGATTGGTTGATCATCACATTAGTTGTAGATTATTTTGATAATTGATTAGGCGTCGATCAGGCGGTTAACTTTCGCATCTTCACCAATCAAATATTTCGGCACGCTCAAAGAGTCACGTATTTAGGCGCTAACGTAAAGGCACAACATGTCAAATTTTTAAACTGTCAATGTTGCACTTTGTGGAACATTACTATCTTTATTTACTGTTCAACTCATTCAGTTGCTTAAAAGAAGACACACCATCGATGTTGAGTTGCACGAAAAAGAAGAGGAACATTTATGGCTGAATGGACATTTGAGAATCTTTCATTTGAGGGGCAATTTCAAGTGATTATGCATCTCGTTTTAAATGTCGTTAAAGGTGTTCCTGTTCACACAAAAGAACCGCAGTTTGTTGTTTTTACATTTTGTTTTGCTTCCAAAAATAAACCAGTGACATTTAAGGGTAGGAAGGCCATGTCCCAAGCTGTGGTTTTTAGCATTGTGTTACACCCTTACCTGTTCAGTTGGGTTTTTTGCGTGTCACGTTGGACGTAACGATTGCAATGTGGTTGTCATAGTGCTCGTACTGGAGCTAATTACTTTTTTCCTAGCCTGGAAATAACTCTCAGCCAATAACTGGTCTGCCAGGTGTCCTTAACACAAGATAAGAACTCAGCTGGTTGTGAGGTTGTGTCAACAAACAATGTGCGGCAGCGATAGCAAAGCAGGGTAAGAGCAAATCAGCTTTGCATTATGAGAGGAGTGGAAGAAGAAAGTAGCAACTGAACTCTAATAACTTTAAAATCACTCCTTTTTTACAGATATGGAAGAATGTGTGCCCCTGTGTATTATATTAGCTGTCTGTCTGTCTGTCATTACTGCATCTTATGTTTGTGAATTTTTTTTTTTCACTGCCAACATCAGCACTGGCGATATTTTGAAAATTATGTCTTGCACTTAAATATACAACATGTGCAATTATTTTTGTTGAGCATTTAGTTTTATGGTAAACTTTCACCAGGGTGTCACCAAACATCTTAAATCTCGTTCAGGGAAGGCAGAACAATATACAGGTACACGTCACACACTAGCTGCAATCAACAGGGGCACTCGAGTTGCTTTCACAATGTAGGAACATCCAAACACACACGACACTGTTGAGTAAATTCATCTTTTGTCTTTGATTACAATATTTTTTATGAACGGGAGAAGTCAAAGTCCCATCCCGTATGTATACGCAGCATAAAATGTAAACGTAAGTGATCGCTGACCTGGTTTTCCTTGAGCACAGACACTTGCTTTTGAAGAGATGTGTTCTCTTCCTCCAGCTCGCCATTGTCCTGCAATTGGCGCAGCTCACGCACTTTAAATTCCTTCATCTCATCCCTCAGGTGCCCTTTCTCTGCCTCCAAACACGCACAGTCCTGTGTAGGACAAGCCACGCTCCAATCATTTCTGAGTATGACATAGTAGCACAAGGGACTTACTCTCACTTGTAAACGGTACCTTCTTTAGCTGAGTTGAGACAACCCCAAGCCTTTCAATCTCCGCATGGGCATTTCCGAGTGCCAGTCGTGCTTGCTTGAGTTCTCCCTGGACTTCTTCCAAGCGCGTTGCCATGGCAGCCTCCTTCGATGCCGTCTCCTGCAGCAGACTCTCCTCCCGGCATTCTCCATCCGCGGCTGCGCGCTTCTGGCTACTCACAGAATCTGCAAAGGCCTTTCAACAAACAAAGAGAGTTGCAGAGCGAACATTCAACAAGGCAAGTCAAACATATTTCATCGGGCTGGAGTTGAAGGTTCTAAGAAACCAAATTTAAGACCACATCTATCAAATTTAAGACCCATCATTCACACTACATGAAAATTCAGAAGCTCACCTTTATATCACAATACTTACGTGTACCACTACAACATTAGTGAATTTCTCTAATTATTATAATTATTATTAATAAATATTTTTGGTTGCAGTGACTGATGGTGTAGTGGTACACTCGCTTGACTTGTGTGCGAGCAGCGCGGGATCGGTTCCCACTCAGTGACGGTGTTATTGTGGGTGTGAATGGGTGTCGTTCTCTATATCTGCCCTGCGACTGACTGGCGACAAGTTCAGTTCATGGGGTTGTTTGGCTTCCGCCCGAAGTAAGCTGGGATAGGCTCCAGCATCGTCGAGCGACCTTCTTCAGGATAAGCGGTGTTGAAAATGTATGGATGGATGAATGGTTGGATTTTTGGTAGCTGACAAACTTGTGCTCCTCACTTCAACCCAATTGTTGACAATAATTTACAAATGAGCTGTTTTGTCAACCAGAATTATCCAGGATATGAGGCTCAAAATACTTTTTACTCACCCTGAGGACAAAAAAGAAAAAAAAGATCAGATGCTAAGCGCTTGATCATAATATCAAATACCATATCAATAGCACTAGGGTACTCTGCCACACGTAGTAAAACATAATACAACACATATCAGTTTCTGAGGCTGAAAGAACATTGGCATCACTGCTAACTGTTAAGTGTGCTCAACTGTAAACTGAGAAATGGTGATATAAAGATTTTAATTCGCAACATACGAGCACGCACTACTTTATTTAAGCCATGCCAAAGCCAACACACATTATCAGCCCGGATATCAGGTTATTTTAAAAAATATATGGAATTCTTTCGCGCAGCACATTTTAAAACATAAAGAGCTCTGCAGAACATGCTATGCTGGAATGTAAACCAAGTCTTTATTCCTTCACGTTGACTATCCAGAATGATGCCATTTCGATCTTTCATGTTATCAAAAGAAGAATTTTGTTATTTTTCTCACTAACTGACAGCTGATCATCATCAGTAGCAGTCCTTGCTTTTTAATGTCCTCAGCATCTCACTAGGAGTGTGAAAATGAATCTGAAAAATGTGAACCTGAAAAGACCACGATGCATGCTGATCAGGATAAGGCTCATAATACAAATGCCATTTTTTTTCCGACAATGATTTCTGTTTGCGTCATGCAGTTGAAAGGTAGAACATCGGTATATCGAATAATGCGGTCTAAAAACAAATCAATTGTGTTTGTATTATAAATAAACCAAGAGGCCTTAGGCACTCCTACCTCTTTGAGCTGCTGCAGTTCCACTTTGAGGGCTTCAAGCTCCTCTTCCAGTTGCTGATTTTTGATCTTGAGGGCTGAACTCTCCTCCAGCACCACCAGCCCATAGCGGGCGGCCTGCAGCTTCTCCTCTGTGGCCTCCTGGAGCTCGAGAGTCAGGCGTACCACTTCAGCTCTGAGGTCTACGCTCTCCATCCCTGCTCCTGTGACCTCCTTTACAGCCTCACTCTCATTACTCCACCTTAATACAAAAGCAGAAAACACACGTTAAATGACTTGAAGACAAGAAATGTAGCCTGTTGTAAAAGAAAATTAAAGGGTGTCCCCACTATTCTCGACACCAAGGAAATATCTTGACATGAACAGTAGGTTTTTACATCCACGGATTAATCATGTAAAACTGATACAAAATAGCAATGGGGAAGTACTGATACCAGTTATCATGACAAAACCAATACTGGGCCCTTTTCAAATGTACAGTATTGGTGAAGGCTGTTGATACCAGCTAATGGGTCAAAAAAATTACATTGAATAACTCCCTTTTGGCAGTAGTTGGTGTCACACTGTGGCAAATAACCATGTGTCAAAAAGAAAGAAAGATGTTTGCTCAGAATTATCTGTCAATATGTTCACTGAAACTGTATGGCTCAAAAGCAATAGTGGTATCTCGTGCTTGCCGATAGAGAAGAAAAATATTCGATCATGATATTGGCCATTTTATATTATAACCAAATACCAAGATATATTTTCAGGTATTCTATTTAAAAATTATACTACACACGACGACTACTTACCTTTTTCACTTTATTTTGAAGTGACATTACACAGAAATTACCAAATGAGAAATGCATCCAGTAGTGCTGCTATATAAAATTATCTTTACATTATTATTACTAGCAGGCTACTCAAGTAAAGTACAGTAACCTAAAAATGCACTTAAGTACTGGGGGAAATTATTTGTATTTCCACAGCTGCAAAGCGTGCACCTTGCAAGTAATGGGCATTAAACACAGCGAGTATAACTACTACTATCCAACAAGACACATTATTTATAGTACAGAAATACGCATATTTTCCATGCCATGACAAAAAAAAACGTCCATGAACGTATGCCATTTGGGTGGGGCAGACGGTCACAATTTGCTCACATCCTCAGGATTCACCGAAGATGGAAACGCCAGCTGCCTACTCGTTGTCCGGCAGTCGAAACCCGCTCGTGTGTCCGGTGGTGGTTTCCCCTTTGCCACGACCCAGCTTCTCAAATGGCTGCTGTCATCGGAGGACATGCCGAGCTGCGGCCCTTTTTAAACACACTAGGCCAGTCTGTCCGTCCGTCTGTCTTTCCATCTGAACTATTCGACCGGGAAAGGGAGCGTGAAAGCCCGACGCGGAAACGCATGCTGATCGGACAGCTAGCAAGTAGATGTTAGCCATTACGCGACGGAAATACTTGACGCTCCAAGCAGAACGCGCTGCGCGGATGGAAGTGCAAAGTGGGTGTGCAGGCGCCATTGCTTTCTGCTGTTTCTTAACGTAGAAAACGCCGACAATTCAAGGGATTCATATTGGCGTCATCCCGCTCCGACACGCTCATTTAGCAAAGGATCGATACAACATGGGCCAAACAGAATGTTACAAACCTTATGTTTCCCCCCACCAAATTGTGACTCGGGTCAAATTGGTAATTGCTCGATGCTCCCGTGGCGTGGAAGCTGTCAGCGGGAGATTATCCTACGCCGGGGGGCCGGAGCTACCGCGTATCCGCTGAGGTCCCTCGTTTTGCCGGGTTGGGCTGGAGTCTCGCGGCGAGGTCGAGCCGACTCGAGTGAGCCGAGTGCCCTCCTGCCGCGTCAGATGCGCGCCCAAACGTCAAGGCACAACTGCTCCATCTACCAAACATTCGGGGAGTTGCACCTTCACAGCGACGTGCATAGTACAGTACAGTGTAGCCACATCATTTTATGTGGGCCGCGAAAGCACAACAACCAGGTAACTTCCACGACGCTTGCTGAAATCTGTACCCAAAGTTCAAATTGTCATTTGTAATAAATAGGCATGTTGATCTATTGCAAACATTTTCTTGTTTTACATTAGTACAGAAACTTAAACAGGGGAACAAACTACTCTCCTTGACTTTTGATTTCAAAATTGGTTATATATTGATTGCGTACTTTATATGTAATAAATAATACGAGGAGATGATTCAATATTTATACAGTTTCACAATCTTCCTCTTAAGGAAACTGACCACAATGTGGCCCGCGACAAAAAGTTGACATCCCTGGTCTACAACGATACTGGTAGTGAAATGTACTGTGTGTTGGAAGGTGTTGTATGAATTTGGTTTCTAAGTCTGCTTGCTTTCTGGTTTTCATAGTGAAGTTGATGAGAGAGAGCTGCAAACAGTGGTGTCTACAAGAAAGTTTATGTTCCATGGTCTTCTTTTCTGTGAAAAAAAAGGTCTTATTTATTGTTCACATTTTCTTGCACATATAATTACCGGGGCGGCCCGGTAGTCCAGTGGTTAGCACGTCGGCTTCACAGTGCAGAGGTACCGGGTTCGATTCCAGCTCCGGCCTCCCTGTGTGGAGTTTGCGTGTTCTCCCCGGGCCTGCGTGGGTTTTCTCCGGGTGCTCCGGTTTCCTCCCACTTTCCAAAAATATGCATGGCAGGCTGATTGGACGCTCTAAATTGTCCCTAGGTGTGAGTGTGAGTGCGTATGGTTGTTCGTCTCTGTGTGCCCTGGGAATGGCTGGCAACCAATTCAGAGTGTCCCCCGCCTACTGCCCGGAGACAGCTGGGATAGGCTCCAGCACCCCCCGCGACCCTAGTGAGGATCAAGCGGTTAGGAAGATGAATGAATGAATGAATGAATATAATTACCGGTACTATGTTCACGATTAAACATGTTTCCAGAAAGGCCACAATGAGGCAATTTAACTGATTACACAGTTGTGTTTTTTTATCCCCGTGTTCACAGGTACTTATTTTGGGTGTGCGATATATGTACTTGAAATTTATGAATGATACTGGTGTCACGTGATGAGGTTTAAAGTTTGGAACGCCATTGCCTCCAGCAGATAATTGTCACTTTGCCACATCTAATATGGGGACAACGTTCACGCAGGATTCTGGTGGAGGCGGGTTCAAGGCATAATTCATGCCCATAGTGACGATGGCCTCCACGTTTTATTAAAATTTCACTGGTATAATTTTCACGTATAGAAATATAAAAGATTTTATTCAACAACATATGATTGCAGCATCCAAATATAGACAAAGGAATACACTTCCGTTTGTGCTCGCTCAACTTCCTCTGTACTTCCTGGTGTACGGGAAAACTTTCCGCTCGTAATTACGACCACTTCTACTACTTCCCAGTGGGGCACATATTTTTAATATTTTATAAAATGAAGATAGTCACCTGGAATATAAATGGTATACGGTCGTTCAGATGTGGGATAAAAAAGACGCTTGACGAGCTGGACGCGGATATCATATGCGTGCAGGAGACCAAAGTGACAAGTAAGCAGAGAACACGCGGGCTAATTAAAATAGTTAATGCAACTGTTTTATTTCAACAAATTCGAATTGTGCATAGGAGACCTGCTCGATGAGAGAATTGCCATCGTTGATGGTTATAACTCCTATTTCAGCTTCAGTCGAGGACGCAGTGGCTACTCAGGTTTGGTATCCTGACGTCACCGTTTCAATTATATTTTCAGGCTTTCAAGCATGCCAGCAGTTTAATGTACGAAAATAAAAAAAATCCGCTGAGCCTGACTTATTAGATGATTAACCCCTGCAGTGTGACAGAAAAGGGGAGCCAGACTCTCTTGATGTTACATTGTACTCGTTGTGTGTAGGTGTCGCCACTTATTGTAAGGACATTGCCACACCTATAGCTGCTGAGGAAGGTCTCACCGGTCTGTTGACCAATAACGCGGGGGCTATTGGTTGTTATGGTAACCAGTCCGAGTTTACAGACGATGAGCTGCAGCTTTTGGACAACGAAGGTCGAGCTATCGTCACGCAACACAGAGTACAGTAAGAACATTAACTCAGTTGGACTGACTCGATGTTTATGTATGGCTGTATTTTCTAGTTACCGTTGCTGTTTGTCCTGACAGGTGTTCGGACAAAATCCAAACTATTACTGTGATAAATGTTTACTGTCCGCGAGCTGACCCGGAAAAGCCAGAAAGAAGACAGTTCAAACTGCAGTTCTACAAGTTGCTTCAGACTCGAGCTGAGGCTATGTTGAAGAACGGGAGGTGTGAGGGGCATCTTGCATTCATTGGATCAAACTGGCTCAAACTCCTCATTTCTCATTTCAGTTGTTTTCTTTTCTAGCTCTGTAATCCTTTTAGGGGATGTAAATACCTCTCATCGACCAATAGACCACTGCGACCCGAATGAAATTGTAAGTACTGGACATGGATTAAATTGGCCCCAAAGCACACAATATTTGACATTAGAAAAATTTCACGGCTGATCAAAAATAAAATTTAAAAAAAGTCACAAAGGTTATATTTACTGAAATAACGAACTTGTCGCATATTTACTCAGCGTAAAATCTGGATGTGTTTAGTTGAGCACAAAGCTGTATTTCTCAGTTGAATTGTACCTCCGCCCATTTAGTGGAATAGTGAGGGGAGTTTCACCCATAATCTTGTCAAATAGGAATGTACTGTCGTGTTTTGTTGCCATTATGCAGCATCACCTAAGCCTATTCACAGCAGAGCAGGGCTCCGTCCCTCTAACAATGTAGAACCTGAATAGTAAACTGAACACAATTGGTGACTCATCTGCTTAAAAAAAATTAAATTAAATAAACGGCTCAACAGTTTGTGCTTCAGGATCAATTCATTGCTGCTCCTTTTGGGGTATGCGCGTTTCAGCCAATGGTCAGTTTAATAGAGTATACTCACAGAGACGCTAATGAGAAACAGATATACATCTACTGTTAGAGGGTCAGGATAAAGAATATATACCCATAAGTATTGTTATATTTTATGTCTAGGCATTTTGGTGCAACGTTTGTGTTCAGATATCTGTGACTATTAAGTCTTACATCACCACCACATTGACACTATCCTAGCAGGCAACCTGTCCAGGGTGTAACCCGCCGACTGCCTGAAGACAGCTGGGATGGGCTCCAGCATGTTGGTGACCCTCGTAACGACAAGCGCGTTGGATAATGGATGGAGGAATAAAGCAAAGCTAGCTACTTGGTTGTTTTGAAGACACATGTAAATGTTTTTGTTTTTTGTTTATAATTTGATGATAAACTTTAATTGGGGGGTGGCCATAAACAGGTGAAAGCCTCTTATTTTTTTTAATGTATAGATGCCTGTCTCTAAACCTGCTATTTGTTATGCAGTAACTTGTGTTGGGTGCACTGTTCCTCTCATTCCTTAGGATGACTTTGAGGACAACCCTGGCAGGAAATGGCTGAACGTCTTTTTAAGGGATGACAAACCGTCAGCGTCAGCAGATTTCTCTCACAGTGGCAAGTTTGTTGACACATTTCGCTATTTCCACCCCACTCGGACTGGCGCCTTCACGTGCTGGTCCACTCTGACGGGGGCTCGCCGTACCAACTATGGCACGCGCATCGACTACATCTTCGCTGACTATCAGCTTGCAAAGGAGCAGTTTGTGGCGGCCGACATCATGCCGGAGGTGGAGGGCTCGGATCACTGTCCCGTGTGGGGGGCTCTGCGGTGCATTCTGCTGCCCAACTCCAAGCCGCCCCCTCTTGCTACCTGCTACCTGCCTGAGTTTGCCGGCAAGCAGCAGAAACTCTCACACTTTCTCGTCAAAGTGGACCAGAAGTCATGTCAAACTGAATCGAAAGAGGCACTGCCTGCATCTCAGGAAGAAGCTGAAAGGAGGGAGAATATAAATGTCACGGGCACAAAGAGAATCATGAGGACAGAATCTGTTAAGCAGATGAGTAAAAAGGCCAAAACGGCAACGACATCTTCAAAACCCCAGGGCAACATTCTTGCCTTCTTTAAACCCAAAAATGAAAAAGCACTTGGTTCCTCGCAGAATTCCCTCAAAGCGTCCCCAACACGGGATGAGCTCACGCCGGATGTCGTGTCACAGCTCCACAGCGCCACGCAAGATAAGACGACAAAAGGTGAACATTTGAGCACACATGCGTGCAACCCACGTAGCGACAAAGGAGCATCTTTCGGCTTTTGGAAGTCCGTACTTCACGGCCCGCCACCGACACCTGCCTGCAAAGTTCACAGTGAGCCTTGTGTGCTGCGCACTGTCAAGAAACAGGGGCCCAACATGGGCCGGCAGTTCTTTGTGTGCGCCCGCCCTCAAGGACATGCTGCCAACCCAGAGGCTCGCTGTAACTTCTTTGCATGGGTTGAAAGGGGCAAGTGAAAAAAAAAGGTGACTTTCCGAATTTTTCACCATTGGTCTACTTTGAAATGACTCTTATTAGCCTGAATAAAGGAGTGTTTTATAACAATTGAGTGTTCATTATTCCTCAAAAGAGGTGGCAAAAGTACTTACATTCTACTAAAATTGAAGTAGGCGTGTGTCAATCAGTAGTTATAAGTGTAAAATGAGTAGGAGGAGTGATTTTACTCCGATACTTATGTGAAAAAAAGTAGACTTAAATTTATGTATTAGTACAAAATATTTTTTTACCCTCTGTTATTGTAGTTTCCAAATGCAGAGAGTAAAAGGTGGTCAGAAAAATAACAAAAAATACGGACATAAAGTACAGACGGCTGAATAACTAGAATGCAGTCATTAAGTATCTATGCTTTTGTATTTTCCATGACTGTTCATCATGGAACATCTTTTCTTTCAGCCTTAATCCAGTACATCTGATGAGTGTTTAGTTGTGACAATCATCACATCGGATAACACGTTGAGCTACAAATAATCCACAGTGAAAAAATTCTAAAATAAAATTACACACAAAAATAAAATAGACAATGCATACTAATGCACTCTCTCTCCTCTGGCCAATTACTCAACTAATAATGAATCAAATTTAATATTTTAATCGAATGCTTTTTTTCCATTATTTTAAAAGAATGTGTAAAGTAATTTATACTTTTTTTTACATTAAAAAATTGTAAATTATAAGTTTTTGAATGTATGTATTTTTTTAACTGACAACCTGTGCTCCTACTTACCCTGCTGCCAATGACAGCCCAGTACAGTACTTATTTTCCTCTAGATGGCACTGTCGTGAGCTGCAGGCAATTTGCACCGGCATTTTTTTAACGGAGGAAATGTTCTACCAATTGCAGTAGGTCACACGTTACAGTAGCGCAGCCAGCATGTTATCTACAGGATGTCCAAATTTGTAGTCATGTTTTGCATTCCTCATGTGTTGGGCTGAAAGTGAAAGTGAATCTACGCTGGCACCAAGTTCCATTACATTATAGGTACAGTATTTGAGTACTGAATTCTAGATGGGACTGGATTGAAATGGGATGCGTCTAATTTTCACCATCCTCCTTCTCATCTACTCTTCTCTTACAGCTGCACTGAAAAGTAAACATGCAGTATGAACCAACGCCTTGTTCTGTACGGACATACAGCAATACTGAATAAATGCATTTGAAATGAAGCATAAAATCTCATGTAGGATAATAATTGACAAAGACGTAAACAAACCACGTTTTCGCTTGCTTTAGTTAGCTTTATAAATGTATAATGTAGTTTCAGTTCGGATTTGTTTTGTTTTGTTTACCAGTTTTTTTAAAACCTTAATTTATTTATTTTGTTACTTTCTGTTAAATATTTACCTTGCCCTCCTCTCTCATTCGCTTACGCCCACATCTGTCACCAGGCCAGGTCCTGCCTTTGAAAGGCAGACACACTCAAAAGTCACAGATACTACACTAGAGCATAGGGAATGATTGGTAGAGTAATACATTGTAAAAATATCAGATTGCCACCTCCCTAATAGGAAGTGTTTATGGCCATGTGGAAGAGCGATGGGCGGGTCATACTGCTGTAAAATAGATCTAAATAATAAAATATATGGTAGTTACTCTGCGGAACTTTTCTGACACACCTCATGTGTTCTCTTTCCCCGGAGGCCAAATCCAGCAAATGGCCTTTGGGCCTTCACGCTGCAGTCTCAATATGTAGAAGGCAAAAAAAAAATGTGTGCTGTCTTGAAGCCTACTATGGTACGTGTGGTCTGGTGTAGAAAAATACTAGACAACTGACTATATTAACCCTTTAATGCACCCTGTAACCTGATAACATGATATGCTGCACACTGTGTTATTAAAGTTATTAAATTAACCTTAGACAGCTGGCCAAATAAAAACCTCTCCACTCTCATGAACACTTGCACTTTGTATGCAGCGATGGCTGTTTGAAAGTGCTCGATAAATGAGTTGATTAAATAAATTCTGCCATCAGTGTCATTTCTCATGAGATGAACCTTTTATATACTACAGCAGATATGAACATGTTGCCAGTATTATTTACTATGCAAGAGAAAACATGTTACTTGTGAATGTGATTAAAGGAGGAAAATGAAGTTAAATTTTCAGAGTGAACAATATATGCAGATGTTTTAATGGATTTATTGTGGAGGCACAAGTTCCAGAGAAGGTTTAGTGACATGCCGAGATAAAGAAAATGGGTGTTTCCTGGGCGTGCAAACAAAACTCCTATGTCACTGTCGTTAAACTTTATCAGTCAACTGAAATCTCACTGCCAAGAAGTGAAGTGAATGGAAGTCATTCTAGTTGTGTTACATTGTAATGTCTGCATGATTCGGAGTACTAAAGTGTTTCCTGACGCACTCGAGGCATGAGAAAAATTTCACAGCACACCACCATACAACAAGATCATGTTTTACTTTACTCACAAATGTAAATTATGTGTACGTGCCATGACTTGTTCTGAAATATGAATGGAGACAACCGGATACACGGTTTTGTGGATGTGCATTTAAAGTCCATGTAAAGCGAAAATATGATTTGTAAATTCAACAAACCACAGAGAAGAGTGCAGTTCACAATCGTCCCAAATTTGAATAATTTAAAAAGGACATAAAATGGGCTTCAACATGGTGAAAAATCAAGCTGTTCGTTCTGCTGAACGCGCTGAAACCACATCCCCCTCAACGCCCCACTGTGTCAAATGCCAATAAAATTCCATTAGACCTGAAAAACAAAGCAGGATCCTTCTTCATCTGGTATCTTTCTCATGCCTATGTATAACTACTGTATATATATTTGATTAAAGCCTCCGATTGCTGGACTGTATCCCACTAAGCCGGTATCGGAGCTTTTCTCCACTGGAACAATGAGGCGCTCTAAAGTGGCTAAGCCAGCACAAAGGCCCTGTCCACATACTGGCTATGAAAGTGGACTTAAAAAAATCCCCCTCCCCTCTGATCTTCTGCCTTTCTCGATTTGACATGCGACACTCTAAAGTAGCCATGCCAGTGTGAAGCACAACTGAGTACCACCCTGTTCTCAGGCTATACCCGTTTCCCGCCACACACCTGATGATCTCTGACAGCTCGCCGATGTGCCGCCAAACAGTGGTTTGCAATCACTGGTCTATCATTTCTGCCATCCCTCCTTTCGTGTCTGGCCAGGGACTTATTGTACATGGACAACTCGCACACTGTTTCCACTCGTAAGCGCAATCACATGCCGGCAGCCTTAAGAAAGCACTTATCTATCTTATCTACTTAACCAATATAGCATCACTGTGACTTCCTGCCTCCGGGAGGATCCACTCATGTCGCAATAAAGCCCACCCGCTTTGCCACTCCTCTCCGCTTGCATAAACAGCAATGGCATCGGAATGTTTCTCCATTTCCACTTGGTACTGTATGCGATTGACTGAGTTGCATTGCAACTTCAAGCGACCGACTGTCTGCAAGCTTTAGCCGATTGCGTTCTGCATTTCGGACTGTTGTGACGGCTTCCCAGACCTGCTACCTGGGGTCGAGCAAAGGGTTAACTCTGGGTGTTCCCCTTCCCCCTAGCTCCCTCCCCTGCAGATAATGTCTGTACTCTCTCCTCCCACCACTCCTGAGGAGCTCTGGAGGGAGTAAAGCATTGTAATTATTCCCAGCAAAAGTGTGACAACAGAGAGCCGTAGCTCACCGATTTTTTGCAGTGCATTTCCAGGACGTTTTGGGGGGTTTTCTGTGCGTGTGGAAAGAAGGCCAGCCGTGCTGTTTGACACTTGGGTGAGTAACTCCTTGTGAGAGAAGTGTGTATATTTTGAAGGAGGGAGTGGAGGCAGTAACTGCCAATAGTGAGCCGCTCTTGCATCAGACAGCACCATGTGGTGAGCGATGCTGAACATGAAAAAGTTATCAGAATTCTTCCCCTATTCCAATTCCATTCATTTGGAGACAATTTCATGGATCTTGGATTTGAATGTTCATTAATGTAAACATTCTACACAAACTAAATCATTCACACACAAAAAAATATATATATATATATATTTTTATGGATTTTTATGGATATATATATATATATATATATATATATACTGTATATACAGTTCCTTTTATTTGAGGCAAATTTGACCCCGTTCAATGTTTAGCCTCCATAAAGATATGGTTTACATCTTTTGCTTCATTGTTCATGTTTTCTGATTTGTTGAGGATAACAAAATTAACATGGTGACATGTTAGAAATGTCTTTGACATGTTTCACATATCAGTGTCCTTTTGAAAGTATCAGTAGTAAAGTAGGTGATATTGAGGTCACTAAATCATATAATCTAATGTTATTAAAAAAACTTTAACACAAACATTAGTGTAGTAGTGGGAGAAATAAATCTAGTTCACATGTCACTTGACCGCTTCTCAATCATTTGTTGTGCTGTTTGCTATCTTTTTGCTGAAAATGACTTTCGCGAAAGGCATTTTTTCTCAGTGAAGAGCTGTCACATCTATTGGACTACGGAATTGACATATGCGTCCGATAAATAAAGCATCCTCCTCTGTTGACAACGATAACCTCAGAGTTGGAACTTGAGTCCACCCCATTCCAACAGTTAGTTCACTATTCATTCATTCATTCATTCATCTTCCGCGGGGTCGCGGGGGGTGCTGGAGCCCATCCCAGCCGTCTCCAGGCAGTAGGCGGGGGACACCCTGAATCGGTTGCCAGCCAATCGCAGGGCACACATAGACGAACAACCATGCACGCTCACACTCACACCTAGGGACAATTTAGAGTGTTCAATCAGCCTGTTCACTACTTTCCCCAAATTGGGATTGTTGTCCATTCACCCCACTTGAACTGCAGGCCGGATTCATATAATCAAAATGGTTGCCGATATGCTGTCCAAGATGTCAAGTCAGCTTTTGAGTTGATCCGTCGACAAAATAAGGACTAGAGAAGTCTTTACAGGGACGTGTATGGGAACAGTTGAAAAAACTTCGGTGTGATCTCCTCGCAAGCCTAAATTGGGTTGCTCATTTTGGAAGCAGTTTACAAATCAAGGGGCAAAGTAACAGCAACATTTTGAGCTGCTAAACCAGGAAGGGCAATATTTCAAGCAACCGTGTCGCTCGGCATATCCCCACTACACAGGGGAAAATATCTTGCCTTTAAAATTGCGTCGAGAAATCCCTGATACAATGGAATTAATGTACTTTTTCGTAAGGTTATACAGTGGTCCTTCGTTTACCAGGGGATTACATTCCCAACCATCCCTACGACTGACATAAATCTACAAAGTATATCCACTGTGTATATCTTCTGAAGTGTTGTGCATAACACAAATACAACATGCACATGAGATGCATCTATTATTTTTGTCCGCTTGGGATCACCATCCTCACGTTCTACAGTCGGGTATCTGTAGCTGTGACTGAATGCGTGTAGCTTAAAAAGGCAGGGGCAGGTCTGTTGGGTCAAGTCGGAGTCAGCGAATGAGTGTTTCGACTTATCTGGCTAAATGGTTAGCCACTCCGTGTTGCGTTAAACCGCAAAATGTCAACTGTGAGATATGATGATAGATGACATGTCCAACTTCTTCACACGTTCTATCGTGCTTGAGAAAAATGGATTTATAATCACTTTGTGAAGGTTTAAATTGTTGGGGTTTAAATTGACCCTAAAGATTTAAAAAATGTTAGTTTAAATTAAAAGGTAACAGGAGCCAAACCTGATGTGAAAAAGGAGTTTCAAGTCAACCAGGCTTCCCAAGATTGTTATTATCTGGAGCCTGGATACATTCCACTCATCTGTGCTTTTGCAGATGTGTCATCCCACTTTTCAAAAAAAGAGGCTCGAACACAACTGAACAGCTAAAATAACAGCGTTCACACAAGAAGCCTATGAGTGCGTGGGCCCACTTTAAGGCTCATTCTGCATCAGTCGTCCTCTTGTATCACACGTGTGGGAATGGAGCAGGAAAAAGTCTTTGGAATGTCACATAGTGTTGGATCAGTGTGTCCTTTGGGGTCACATGCAAGAATCTCAAGGGTGTGTGGGTGAGCTGCGGAAAGGGGTAGGATCTCATGGACCAGTGGCACGAGTGCAGACCTTCACTCTTCAGCCTTCGCATCACGTTTGTCATTTGACCCCACAGCACAGTCAGCTCGTTGGCAGCGTGCATGTCCCGAGACTGCTCAACTCAAGTCACATTGTTTTTGTTGTTTCGTGTGTGCATTAGTTGTCATTTATACCAGCACAAGTAGCTCTTTTTATACACACCACTGATCAAGTGCTCCGTTTTTATGATACAAAAAGAGACCAAGCTAAATTATTGACAAACTTTTATACCTGGATTTCTCAACTGAGAAAAGAGAGGAGAATTAAGTATGCTTCCCGTCTTAAAAGTGAGGAATTGGCTGTGTTCAGAAATAGCCAATCACATTCAAACTAATTTGAGGTAAGAATCAACACACATCAACAATCATATAAAGTGCCTCTATTAACCCCACATTGACTTCAGATGTTCTAGGACAGGGATCGGCAATCCAAAATGTTGAAAAAGCCATATTGGACCCAAATAAACAAAAAAACAAATATGTCTGGAGCCTCAAAAAATAAAAAGCCTTATAATGAAGGCAACACATGCTGTATGTATCGTTATGAGCTATATTAGCCGAGCCTACTATCAACATGACTAAGTTGGCTACAAATACACAACCAGCATTCTGATTACAAGTTTTTCCCCCTGCAGTTCATCCTGTAGAGGAGGGGTGCACAAACCTTTTGGACGGAAGATCTACTTTTCGAACAACCAACCTCCCGCGATCGACCCGTTACCGCACACGCGCACATACGCACGCACTTACACCATAATGGCCACAACGGCTGCTAAGATGAACGAGGCACGGGACGCACTTTCACAGCATGCTAACTATCGTACCTCACGTGTACCATTTTAAAATGGTTCTCTTGGTCGCCCGGATTACCATTCTTAGCAAGTAGACTCGGTGAATTGTACATGTGTAACCAGGTGAACCTTACTTAGATGCTTGTAGTGAAGGCTTCCTTGTTTAACAAATGTAGCACTGTCACTTTAAGAGCCACACTAGATCAAAACACGCGGGAACATATGCAGCGTGTGAGAATCAGACCAGAAAGGGTGACATGCACGTAAAGGAGGATAGTCGCTGAACTGTGCCACTGCTTGTCCCAACTTGATACACCCATGATCGTCCTCGTAACCCTGGCGATATTCAGAGCACAATATCTGGAGTGGTTTGGGTTGGAGTTTGACATCTACCACTAGTGAGTCGTGTGAACAGCTGTACAGCAGGGGAGATCAGTTGTGTTTGACAACGTGCTTTGTACACACCCAACACACCGGAACATATCGACAAGCCACTGCTGTTGTCTATTGTGGCGTAATTGTCTGTAATCTGTTAAATGATTTTCTTTGATCTCTTAGATCCCTTTTCGACCTCTGTTAAAATTCAGGTAACATCTCAGTCTTTCATCTTAATGCTGAACAATTTTTCATTGTTCAGTCGGGAATAAAGCCCACCTAAAAATTATTTTGTGTCCAGTCCAGTCTTTCCAAAGACCCGGCTACACATGAAAGGCAGCTGTTTCGTTTTTATTTTTTTATTTATTTTTTTAACAACAGCCCCCTGACTTACACCCAGCCCTGCTAATAGAAACAGGTGTCACAGGCCATGACGCAAAATTAATTAACGAAATGTTGACATTGTTAAGGAATTATTCCGCTAGAAGTAGTAGTAGAACATTGTTGAGGAATTTCATCTTGCTAAGAGAACTATTGATACTTGTCTCTGTCCTGAACATCTGCTGTAGTACTTAAAACAGGGGTGTCCAACCTTTTTGCCAAGGGGGCCAGATTTTATGTGGTAAAATGTCGGGGGGCCGACCTTGGCTGACATTCTTTACATTGAACAACAATATTGTTCAACAAATTTTAGTAAGCCAGTCTGTTTCACATTTCCATTTTTATTTTAATTTCAACAATCTTAAGAATTTCTTTTGGTTCATTTGAAACAGGTATATCACCTGCAACTGCTTATTCACTTGACTTTTTCTTAAACAGAAGTCTCCTGAGTGAAAATTGATTGATTTGAAACATAAAATGTATCACCATGACTTTTCAATAGTCACAAAACCTTTGACTCGAACAACAGGGAAATGAACAAGCAATACACATATCCACAACTGCAAGGATCATTTGAAATATGACATATCAGTCAATATAAACACGGAGTGATGTCTTGTTAACTCGTGAGTGATGCCCTCTACTGTCTAAATGCTATTACTCATTTAGTGAATGCTATTACTCATTTAGCCACTAGAGGGAAGCTGTACTCTATGAAACATCACTCACCAGTCTACGAGACCTCAGTCAATGCAACACGTGTTCCATTGCGCCCAACCTGCGGGCCAGACGGCACTGATTTTATGACAGGGGCCGAGGGCCGGATGAAATTCGACCGCGGGCCGGATTTGGCCCCTGGGCCGGACTTTGGACATGACTGACTTAAAACAAAGAATGTACTGTGAAGTTTAGAGCCTATTTCCCTTTGGTTAATTAACAGCCCCCCAAGGGTTTTCTTGCCTCCACCACCTCATAAAAGTCCCTGAAGGCTCTCAAGTGCCCTCAAAGAGGAACCCTAATCTCAAGATCTGTGACCAGCAGCAGTGGTCTATACTTTGTCATCATATCAAGATCGAACTTTGCTTGATCTTCCTTATCTCTGCTTTTTACTTGGTTATGGTGTTGTTCCTTCCTGTTGGTTGTGTTTGTTCAGACACTGAAAGAAACAATGTACAATGCGGTTGAAGGTATTTCCTGCTCACTGTTATTACAATCAACTTTAGTGCCCTCGACCCCCACCACTTCTGGGGCCCCCCTCCACGGGACATGTATTAGAGGAGCTGTTATCTCAGGTATCTGTGTTCCTGCCATCGCACCAAATGGGGGGTAGTGGTGGTCTAGTCTCACCTCACCGCTCCCGGCTTCCTCTGGCCACACCGGGTCAGATGACATGTTACTTTCTTTGTTTCGGGATTTGCATGAGAGGCGTACCTCCCCGCCTCTCATTATCATATCGTCTCTATATAATCTCATGAATGTGTTTCTTCGGGGCTTCCTGATGAAATCTGAGACTCACAGGAGCCCGAATCGATTCGTGTTGCGTTGTGATAAACTGAAGAAAAGACTACGTGGTGTTGGGTCTTCTTCCACCTTATAGAGCAGTGGTCACCAACATGGTGCCCGCGGGCACCAGGTAGCCCGTGAAGACCACTTGAGTAGCCCGCCACTGCCTGGACATTGTGATTTGCTAGTAGAAATTATGATTTAAAAATGCAAACATTGGCAGTACTGTGAGACATTTCGAAACACGATCAAAGTCTGACAATTTAAATCATCAAGTATTAAAAATAACACATCCTCATATTATTGAAGGTATTTTGGACAAATATGTTATTTCAGACGTGTATCAATTTGGTAGCCCTTCACACAATCGGTACACATGAAGTTGCTCTCACCCTCAAAAATGTTGGTGACACCTGTTATAGAGAGATAAAAGAACCTGTAACCAAGGAAGGGCCAAGAGCAAATTGACAGCTCCCATTCCTCAACAACATTTAATATTTATTCAACACATTTTTACAGCATCTTAAAACGTTAATAATGTTTATGTCATGTTTGTCCTCTGAAAGAAACCATATTTAAACAAAAAATATATTTCCCTTGCATCTTTTTCCATTTTCAAACATTTTTGAAAAAACTCTAGGGAGCCGCTGGGGGCGCTAAAGATCCCACAACCCTATTCAGGATAAACTGTGCTGAAAATGCTTCGCAGTGCAGAAGTGGTAGTTTCGAATCCGGCCTTTCTGCGTGGAGTTTGTATGCTCTCCCTGTGCCTTTATGGGTTTTCACCGTGTACTCCATATTCCAAAAACAAGCATGGTGGGGTAATTGATCACTGTGAAATTTCCATAGTGTGATTGTGATTGCGAATGGTTGTTGGTCTATTTGTGCCCTGCGATTGGCTGAAAACCACTTGCTGCCCCCAAGACTCCATCCTGCCCGCGACCCTCACGAGGATAAAGCAGTTCCGACAATGAATGGCTGCATGGATGTCCTTATAGGCTTTTCTGGATACTTTTTGTGGAGCCAGTGGTTCGAGTAGAGTCCTGAAGGTGGTAGCATTATGCAACATTTGTGTCTCTGAGCTTGTCAGTAAATTTTTTTTGTGTTAAAGCACGGTGCACCCGAATCAATCCATCAGTTTCACTTTCACAAAAAGTATTTATTAAAAAAACTTGAAGAATTGTGAACTGTTCGAAGTAGCAGTCAGTGTTAGTCCCCCCCCCCCAAATAACAATAATAAAAATCACGCTTCTGCTAGACAACAAACAAAAAAATGCTTGAAACAGCCTACTAGAACTCTTGCATATGCTTTGGGAAGGACATAGATAAAGGCTGCATCTACTTTATATGGGGTTTGCAGGAAGTATTCTAAATTAAATGTTTCTACTTGTTTCCACTTACAGTTTGAAGAGGAATTATTCAGAACAGCAAGTTCAGTGTATCAGAATGGAGCTTCAGAAATTGAACGGACACACACGAGAAGATGGGTGAGATTTATAAATGCTGTTTTTCTTGGCTGAAATACCTTTTTGAGAGCAAACCCACATCATTGTTGACACATTTATAAAATGGAGAAACAAGAACAAAAGAGGCAGTTTCTTGCTCGAGAAGCTGTTGTTTTCATCAGATTTCTCTTCTTTTCTCGCATCTGCTTCTACTTCTTTTTGGTAGAAAATAAAATTGCAAAATGAAGCGCTTTTATGTCATAAAATAACCTCTCAATACTAAGTTGCTAATTTGGGGACGAAAAACATTTGTGGACACATGTGGACAAGACCTCGGGCAAATGTGACCACACCAGTCTGGATAATCAAGTCTTGGGTGTTTCTAGTCACATGCTACATGCATTCTTGATGGTCCTACTCCTAAAAACTTTCCATAAAAAGAGACTCTTACTTGTTTCCCAGAAAATTATCAAGACATTTTATATACGGTACACAAATGCACAATTTGTGCATTTTGTTCCTGCGTGATTCCCTACGTTTACTGAGGCAAGGCACATTTATGACGTGAGAAAAATGTCACAACACATAACCACACAAAATGTCACAAAAACTATGCATACTGAAATAGGATATTGTCTCACTTTTCTCACATATGGGCGTTATGTAAAATGCGGGCCTGTTTAATTGAACACAAAGCAATTACTCTGTCGTACTACCCGTTGGATACACAGATTCTTTGAACCTTCTACCGTCGAGTGGAAGAGCACTCATTTGCGCTGCCTGTAGCCATACATAGATTATATTGTAATGCCTGTCAGTAGCGGAGAGAAGGATGCTCGCAGTCGCTGATACTATTCACCATTTTTAATAAACAAAATAAGTAATAAACACACGCATTCAAAGGAGTTGCTGTTAGCCACAACTCACGCCCATGCGCTCCTCACTCAGACTGACTACCGGAGCCAATATTCTCCCAACCTGGCTCCTCCCCTCCCTATGACGCCACACAAAATACAAGAACCAGATATTACACTGCCCTCTCCTTTATGAAAGCCTCGCCCCGAGGGTTCAACAAAAAAAGTCCTCCAGCCGTCGTGGTCTTCGTCTCCGTCTCTGTGGTCGGCCTGGCTCTGAGTCAATACCACCTTCAGCTGGCTGGCTCGGGACAACATTGGTGGGATCTGGGGAACATGGATCCACCACATGTTCTGAACTGGCGGATGAAGCGGACCCCGCCTCAAATACAGGAACACCGCTGCCCCGGTAGGCCAACCTGTCCCGATGTAGGGCAACCTTTCTGCTCCTGGGGGGAACTGCCACCCGATAAACTAGCTCCCTCACCCCCTCAAGTACTCTACATAGACCGTCCCAATGGCTGTCTAGCTTGGGGCAGCGCCCTTTTTTTCTTTTAGGTGTATACACCCAAACCAGTTCCCCAGTCTGGAAGTTCCGCCCCTTGCTCCGCACGTCATAGTTTCGCTTTTGACGTGCGCCGGCTTTCTCCAGCTGGTCCCGTGCGAATGCGTGCGCTGCCTCCAGCCGATCGTGCAGTTTCCGGGCATACTCCAGCCCCGGCTGGTCCTCTGAGCTGCCGGGAGGTCTTCCAAACGCCATCTCTGCCGGTGTCCGAATTTCCCAGCCCAGCATCAGCAGAGCAGGAGTACAGCTCGTGGAAGTTTGGACCGCTGAACGATAAGCCATCAGTACCAGCGGAATGTGCTGGTCCCAATCACGTTGGTGTTTGGAGGTGAGGATGGCAAGTTGCTGCTGCACGGTGCGGTTAAATCGTTCCACAAGACCATCGCTCTGCGGATGCAAAGGTGTGGTGCGTGTTTTCTGCATGTCCAGGCGTTTACAAAGAGCAGCAAAGACTCAAAATTTCTGCCTTGGTCACTGTGGAGAATATCTGCAGTCCCAAACTGGCAGAACATGCCCTCCAGTAGCGCATCCGCCACTGTCTCCGCCTCTTGGTCTGGCAGTGCGTATACCTCGGGCCACTTAGTAAAATAGTCCATCGCACATAGCACGTAACAGTTCCCTCTGTCCGTCACGGGGAAAGGGCCCATAATGTCCACAGCAACCCTCTCCATGGGCGCCCAACCCTCTGTTGCTGAAGCGGTGTGTGCGATTGGTCTTGAGGTCCCTTGTAGGCCGCACACTCGTCACAGCACCGGCAGAAGTCCTCTACGTCCCGTCGATGCTGACCCCAATAGAACACTTGGCGCAGTCGTCGGAGAGTCTTGGTGCTGCCAAAGTGTCTTGAGCCAGTGCTCCCATGGCATGCTCTTAGCACCATCTCTTTAAGAGCTCCGGGCACTACCACCTGCCATCTCTCTTCCCCGGTGGCTGGTTCCTTCCAGGCACGCTGCAACACGCCGTCCTTCATGCGTAACACAGCAAACTTGCTCCAAAAGCCTTTGGTAGCAGCGGAGAGTCCCATCACTCCTTCCCAGTGTGGCCTCCTGCCACTCTGGACCCACTGTCGCACAGGGTTGAGATCACGGTCCTCTTCCTGCTTGGCAGCCCACTCTGTAG